>NW_006921691.1:8713001-8740345 GCF_000298275.1 Orycteropus afer afer | reverse complement strand
CTTCTGTGTCTGTGTTAATTGGTTTCCCTTTTCTTTGTTGAAGAGGGTCTGTGCAATCCTTCTGCCTAGTCCGCCATCTTGCCCCGCCTCTTTCTTCTATTTTTAGAAATATTTTTTGTAATTATTTGAACTCCAACAACTAACATTTGAGGGTTCTGTTATTGATCAACAGTGTATGAAAGCTTGGACAAATCAGCTGACCCAGGTGAACCTCACTTCTGCATGTATATAAAATCAGAAATTGAATGAGATCATCTCTTGGGGTCCTTAGGGCTCTCAAATTCCGTACTCCTATTCTTTAGAGCAAGGAGCTCTGGTGACATAGTGAATAAGGCACTTGACTGCTAACCAGAAGTTCAACAGTTCAAACCCACCAGCTGCTCTGTGGAAGGAAGACGGGATGATCTACTTCCATAAAGATTTACAGCCTTGGAAACCCAACGAGGGTTGCTATGAATCAGAAACAGTTCGATGGCAGTAAGTTTGGTTTTGAAAGATTCTTCAGAGTCATCTCAAAATGGTGAAACATTGGAATCAGAGAGACCAGTATTTGAGTACTAGTTTTGTCCCTTAAATGCTATTTAATTTTGAGCAACTTCATTAAGTCTCATGTTTCTTAACTACGAAATGACAATAATAAGAACGCATAGAGTTTTTGTGAAGATTACCTTTAACCTATACACAGTACAAAGTACAGTGCCTGGAACCCAATACACAATCAACATTAGCCTTACAGATCATTCTGTTCACCAGTATCCCTGCCAAAGTTTCTTCACTTCTTAATGAGTCAACTTATTTCCCAACACAACATCACACATCCTATATAAATACTCCCTTTCCATCACACAAACCTATCAATCATGTTGTTTACACTATTTTGGTTGTTTAACTATTCAAACATCAGAACAAACACCCATCTGTGAAAATTACAGCCTAGAAAACTCTAGGAGGCAGTTCTAGTCTGTCATATGGAGTCACTATGAGTTAAAATTGAAATGGACTTGACCTCACCTAACAATATGGTAAACTCTACACTGAAAATGACTTCACAGTTTGGAAATCATCAAAGACAAAATAGATCAGGAAAAGCATTTCAACCCCAAACGTAAAGAATAACCATCACAAATGGCCAAATGCAAGGATTCATTTTACAGATACTGAAACCTAGGAAGTTAGGGATGGAAGGGATGATAGCTAATCCAGGCCCCTCATTTAACACACAGAAAAACTCCTAGCCCATTGCTCTTTTTCCATCACCACACAACTCCTTTCACATAGCCACAGGAACTTGATTTCCTACATGCTGGTTTGAGTGCCTATTAACTTATTCAGTGAAAAGATCCAGATTATTGGTTTAAGAGCAAGTAGTTAAGAGTTGAGAACTATCTAATTACCAGCATTTGACATAATGTACATATATACTTACATGTGTGTGTTTTGTATGTGTAATATACATATACACTTATGTGTGTGTGTGTGTGTGTGTATGGTATGTGTAATATATAGTACAAATGTATTTGTCATATAAGTATGTTCTCTCTCTTTGTGAGAGAATAATCTCAAATAGGAACACTGAAGATATTACAATTAAAAATTAATATATTTAAAGAACATTTAAATCCTGAAACAGTCTCAGATATTTATCAATATAACTTTAATCCATGTACTCCAATAATCAAGAAGGAGCCCTTGAACTCAAATGATCCAGAAAAGTCCACCGTTCCCTGCCTTCACTTTACCACTAGCATGAATGAAGAGAAGGCCTTAAATTGCTGCATATTCATGGCCTGATGCCACCCCTTCAGACCACATAGCTGCAGGCCCACTCAAAAACTGCCTTGAGACTGTGGAGTCTGAATCTATCAAGCCCTTCACCCCTATTGACATCTGTTTTGAGAACTATGTGTTTAGTTCTCTTCCATATGTTCCCAGACATGGAAAGGCTGGGTAGCATAAACCACAAACCAGTAGCTGTTGAATCAATTTCAACTCATGGCAATCCATCTTTTTCAGAATAGAATTGTGCTCCAACTCAATGTTTTCAATGGCTGATTTTTTAAGAGTACTAGGCCTTTCTTCTGAGGGACCTCTGTTGATGAGAACCTGAATCCATTAATGGTTTGCACCACCTAAGGACTTCATGTCCAGGATAGCTCACGACAATCTCACCTGAGTAACCTCTTTTATAAATCTTCCCAACAATCTGGTTAACACTAGTTTAGTGACTGGCATGAGATGGAACGTAACTGTCACCATCAAGTTGATTCCTACTCACACTGATCCCATAGGACAGAGTAGAACTGGTTTTTGATTAGCAGTACAGCACTTACTGTGCCACCAAGACTCCTAGATGGACTATAGCACCACTCAAACCAGGGACACATGAAAACACACAATACCAGAGAAGAAATGGATTTTTTCGTCCTTGAAGTAAGTGAAATGATAGGGCAAGTCCAAAATTGAATCTAAGAAATCTGAGCAAGAGACATTAATACTACAATGTATAAGTAATAGAGCTCTAACTTGGGAGTAAAGGCCAAAGTTTAGCAACATGGAAAGCAGTTAAGATACTAAGAAACAGGTGATCAGATTGCATTATGGAGGTTAGAGCTTATCTGCCCCAGAGCTGCTTAAATGGACTAGGGTGCTCAAACCAGTCAGGACCTGTGTCTTATTAAAGTACCCTTCTGACATCAGACAGATCTGTGCCTCACAAAGTGGATGATACTGGCTCACAGTCTAGACCGAGTCTTAATACAGATCAAAAGGGAGAAGGAAATTTATTTCACAATTCAATTATGCTAGTCAGTGACACTCTTCTTTCTCAAGTCACAAACACATTTGCAGAGTCTGAGATTGCAAGGCAGATACCGCAAAAATAAACTGGAAAGAAAGGAAATGGATTTTAAATTGCAGAGGTAACATTTCTATTTCATGCCATCTGTTATAATTCAAGTTTTCAGCTAAACAGATTCACCAGAAATGATGCAAAAAATTTTAAAATCAAAATTATGTTGTAGGAAATAATATATTAAAATTTTGTAATAAAAAGAAAACTTTAAAAGTTACTGACTCTAAATGTATTTTATAAATAAATTTTAATAGAGTTATTCATTGTGCACCAATACTCTTGTTGTTTGTTGTTACGTGCCATTGAGTCATCTCCGATTCATAGAGACCTTATTTATGTACAACAGAATGAAACATTGCCCGGTCCTGTGCCAGCCTCATGATCCATTAGTATACCTGAGCCCATCGCTGCAGCCACTGTGTCCGTCCATCTTGTTGAAGATCTTCCTATTTTTCATTGACCCTCCACTTTACTAAGCATGACATGCTTCTCCAGAGAATGGTCCCTTCTGACAATCTGACCAAAGTAGGTGAGACCAAGTTTGGCCATTCTCCCTTCCAAGGAGCATTCTGGCTGCACTTCTTCCAGGACAGATTTGTTAGTTCTTTTGGCAGTCCATGGCACTTTCAGCATTCTTCACCAACACCACAACTCAAAAGTATCAACTCTTTGGTCTTCCTTATTCATTGCCCAGTTCTCTCATGCATACAAGAGGATTGAAAATACCATGGCTTGAGTTAGATGTATCTTAATCTTTAAGGAGATTTCTTTGCTCTTCAGCACTTGAAAGAGGTCTTTTGCAACAGATTTGCCCAATGCAATACATCTTTTGATGTCTTGAGTGTTGCTCCCATTGTCGTTGATTGTAAAACCAAGTAATATGAAGTCTTTGACAACTTCAGTCTTTTCTCCATTCATCGTAATGCTGCTTATTGGTCCAGTTGTGAGGGTTTTTGTTTTCATTATATTGAGGTATAATCCATACTGCAGACAGTAGTCTTTAATCTTCATCAGTAAGTGCTCCAAGTCATCCTCACTCTCAGTGAGCAAAGTTGTGTTGTCTGTGTATCACAGGTTGTTAATGAGCCTTCCTCTAACCCTGATGCCACATTCTTCTTCATGTAGTCCAGCTTCTCGGATTATTTGTTCAGCATACAGATTGAATAAGTATGGTGAAAGGGTACAACTCTGATGCACGCCCTTCCTGATTTTAAACCATGCAGTATCCCCTTGTTACCAATACTCTTGGATAGACCAAACTGATGATAAGTTAAACCTTTTCCTGAAATAAACCTAGATATGATAATGAACTTGGTTTGGTTTTTGGTTTTCATCTTTACTGGCACAGACATACAAGCTCTCACCCACTTCAATAATAGGCCTAGCCCTCAAAGTTAAAGAAATGAGTAGCTGTGGCATTCTGTTTTTGTGAGATGCTGTTGAGTCAGTTCAGACTCATAGCAACCTTATATACAACAAAAGAAAGCACTGCCCAGTCGAGTGCCATCCTCACAATCCGTGCTATGGTTGAGCCCATTGTTGCAGCCACTGTGTCAGTCCATCACATTGAGGGTCTTCCTCTTTTTCTCTGACCCCTTGCTTTTCCAAGCATGATATCCTTCTCCAGGGACTGGACCCTCTTGATAACATGTTCAAAGTATGTGAGAGTAAGTCTTACCATCCTTGCTTCTAAGAAGCATAATGTCTGTACTTCTTCCAAGACAGATTTGTTCATTGTTATGGCAGTCTGTGTATATTTAATATTCTTTGCCAACACCAAAATTCAAAGGCATCAATTCTTCTTAGATCTTCCTTACTCATTATCCAGCTGTCACATGCATATGAGGCAATTGAAAACACCATGGCTTGAGTCAGGCATACCTTAGTCCTTTAAGTGACATTTTTGCTTTTTAGCACTTTAACAGGAACTCTAGTGGCAGAGTACCTAAGGCATTTGACTGCTAGCCAGAAGGCTGGCGGTTCAAACCCACCAGGCTCTCCTTGGAAGGAAGGTTGGGCAAGCACATTTGCCCAATGCAATATGTCATTTGATTTCTTGAAGACTGTTTCACTGTGTGTTGATTGTGGAATGAAATAACATTAAATTCTTGACAACTTCAATCTTTTCTCAGTTTATTATGAAGTTGCTGATTGGTCCATTGAGGATTTTTTATTTCTTAGTGATAACTGCCTCAGAAACCCAAGGAGGGGTCGCTAGGAGTCGGGGCCGACTCGATGGCAAATAACAACAACAATGTTGAGTTATAATCCAACCTGTCATCTTTGATCTTCATCAGTAAGTACTTCAAGTCCTCTTTTCTTTCAGCAAACAAGGTTGTGTCATCTGCAGTATGTAGGTTGTTAAAGAGTCTTCCTCTAATCCTGGTGTCACGTACTGATGTGGCTTTCTAGCTTGAGGCAATTCCTGTGTTCACTGTATTAGACTTCAAGGGGACAGGCAATAAAAGGCTAATCAAAGAGGTACAGGACTCTATTGAGCCCCTGGTTCAAAGAATGGCATATACTTCCATGTGATACTCATTTGCTGTATGACGTCCATTTATTTCAACAGACACTTTAAGCAGGAGATAGACATGGTAGCATCTATTTGGGTATGATTATAATGCCTTCAACTTTTTTGCCCTTTCCTTTTTCTTATCAGTAGTAGAATATTAGGAATTTGTAGAAATAAAGAATTTAAGCACTTGGGTTTTATTAGAGTATCATAAGATTTGAAGGTCTCTAACCTCCTACACAACGGAAAAGGAAGACAGTTATGCGTTATTATGGTGTTGGCAAAGCTATTGCATATTGAATATACCATGGAGTCCCAAAAGAATGAACAAATCAAGACTTAGAAGAAATATAACCAAAAATGTTATTTAGAAGTGAAGATGGTGAGACTTTAGCTCACTTACTTTGGACACATCATCAGGAAAGACCAATCGCTAGAAAAAGTCATCCTATTTGATAAAGTGGAGGGTCAGCAAAGGTGAGAGAGGCCTTTGGTGAGATGGACTGACACAACAGTTGCAACCATGGACTCAAACATAGCAATGATCACGAAGATGGCATAAAATCAGGCAATGTTTTGTTCTGTTATACATGAAATTGACATGAGTGGGAGCTGACTCAAAGCCAACCAACAACAACAACAAGGGTATAGCTACATACTCTCAAAAGCAAAGGCTATCCCTCTTTCCCTCTCTGCATAAGCCAGGAGAGAGGATGAAGGTTATTGGCACACTATTCTACAGACTACCACTGTAGTCTAAGCACAATTCAGAGTTGCTACAATGTGATTTGCTAACACTCCTTCTCTGAAAAAGTATACCTGCTTTGCAAAATATTGACTCAGGCAGACGAACGAATAGTAGTATACTTCTTGAGTGCTGATTTCACTATTGTACATAATAATAAGTATAAATTGTGGATAATAACAGTATTATCCAGGAAAATGTGGCTATCTTTAAATATAATGCATTGGGAAAAATAAAAACAGATAACAGCAAAAAAAAAAAAAAAAAATTACTTTCTGCATTGGGCAAATCTGCTACAGAAGACCTCTTGAAAGTATTAAAAAGCAAAGATGTCACTTTGAGGATTAAGGTGCTCTGACTAAAGCCATGGTATTTTCAAACACCTCATGGCTTGCAGTTCAAACCCACCAGCCACTTCTTGGAAGGAAGGTTGGGCAATCTACCTCCGTAGTGATAATGTCTCGGAAACCCAAGGAGGGGTCTCTATGAGTCGGGTCCGACTCGAGGGCAAATAACAACAACAACAACAACGTAGCTTGCAAAAGTGGGACAGTGAATAAGGAAGACTGAAGAAGAACTTTTGCCTTTAAATTATGGAGTTAGTAAAAAATATTATATTTACCATAGACTCCCAGAACAATGAAGAACTCTGTCTTTAAAGAAGTATAGCTCCTTAGAAGTGAGATGGCATAGATGCCAAGAAACTTGGGCATACTTTGGGTACTTTGGGCATGTTATTAAAAGGGATCAGTGCCTGACGAAGGACATCATGCTTGCTAAGGCAGAGGGTCAGCAAAAAAGAGGAAGACCTCCAAGGAGATAGATTAGCACAGTGGCTACAAAAAATGGGCTCAAATGAATGGCAACTATTTTGAGGATGGTGCAACCAGGAAGTGTTTTGTTCTATTGTATGAAAAGTCTCTGTAAGTCGGAAACAACTCAACAGCAACTAACAACAACCACCACAATGGAAAAAGGGTAGGAAATTGGGTATTTCAATTTCCATATTAAATCTACAATTCCTCAATTATATTAATTTGGGGAAGTCCCTGAACTTGCTAGGTGATCTCTCTTTAAAACTGTTGTGACTTCTAGCTCAGAAGACTGACCGATCAAGGCAATGCTGACTCATGGTGACCTCATGTGTGCAGAATAGTATTGCTCCATACAGTTTCGAGGATGTGACTTTTTGCAAGCACATTATCAGGTCAGTCTTCTGAAGCACCTCCAGGTAGGTTGGAACTGCCAACTTTTGATTAGTAGTCCAGTGCTTAACCATTTGCAGCACCCTGAGACTCCTCCATTAAAATCGTTCTTGTTATTGTATGTTGCCATTGAGTCAATTCCAACTCATAGTAATCCTATACAATAGAATGAAACACTACCTGGACCTGCACCATCCTCAAAATCCTTGCTAAGCTTGAACCCATCATTGCTGCCACTGTGTCATTTCATCTTGTTGAGTGACTTCCCCGTATACACTGCCTTTCCCTTATTCACTGACCTTCCACTTTACCAAGCATGATATCCTTCTCCAGGGAATGGTCCCTTCTGAAAACATGACCAAAGTAGGTAAGACAAAATCTGACCATTCTCGCTTCTAAGGAAAATTCCAGTTGCACTTCCTCCAGGGCAAATTTCCTCATTCTTCTGCAGTCAGTGGTGTTTCCAGTAATCTTTGTCAATACAATTCAAAGACATCAAGACATCTTCAGTCTTCTTTATTCATCGTCCAGCTTTCACACGCATATGAAGTGATTGAAAATGCTGCAGCTTAGGTTAGGTGAACCTCAGTCTTCAAAGTGACATCTTTGCTCTTTAACACATTAAAGAGGTCCCTTGCAGCAGATTTGCCCAGTGCAATAAGATGTCTGATTTCTTGACTGCTGCTTCCATGGGTGTTTATTGTGGATCCAAGTAAAATGAAATCTTTGAAAACTTCTATCTTTTCTTCATTTATCATGATGTTTCTTATTGGTCCAGTTGTGAGGATTTTTGTTTTCTTTATGTTGATGTGTAATCCCTACTGAAGGCTGCAGTATTTGATCTGTGTCAGTAAATGCTTCAAGTCATCTTCACTTTCAGCAAGCAAAGTTATCTGTTTGTGTTTGTCGCACATTGTTAATGAGTCTTCCTCCAGTCCTAATGCCACTTTCTTCCTCATATAGTCCAGCTTCCCGGATTATTTGCTTAGCATGCAGATTGAAAAGTATGGTGAAAGCATACAATCCTGACACATACCCTTCCTGACTTTAAAACATTCAGTATCCCTTGTAACCTTTGAACAACATCCTCTTGGTCTTTGTATAGTCCTGTTAGCATAATGAAGTGTTCTGGAATTTCCATTCTTCACGGAATGATCCATAATTTGTTATGATCCACACAGTCAAATGCCTTTGCATAGTCAATCAATCACAGTAAACCTCTTGTTGGTATTGTTTGCTTTCAGTCAAGATCCATCTGACATCAGCAATGATATCCTTCATTCCATGTCCTCTTCTGAATCCAGTTTGAATTTCTGGAAGTTCCCTGTTAAAATACTGTTGCAACTGTTTTTGAATTATCTTCAGCAAAATTTTACTTGCATGTGATATTAATGATATTCTACATTCTGTTGGATCACCTTTCTTTTGAATGGGAACAAATATGGATTTCTTCCAATCAATTGGCTGGGTAGATGTCTTCTAAATTTCTTGGCATAAAGGAGTGAGTTCCTCCAGCACTGCATCCATTTGTTGAAACATCTCAATGGGTATTCTGTCAATTCTTAGAGGCTTGTTTTTGTTTGTTTGTTTGTTTGTTTGTTTGCCAACTTCCATAGAGCTACTGCTTCAGAAACCCAAGGAGGAGTCATTATGAGTCAGATCTGACTCGACAGCAGTGAGTTTGGTTTTTGATTTTTTGTTCAGTGCAGCTTGGACTTCTTCCTTCAGTACTATTGTTTCTTCATCATACACTACCTCTTGAAATGACTGAAGGTCAACCAATTCTTTTTGGTACAGTTACTCTGTATTCCTTCCATCTTGCTTTGATGCTTCTTGTGTCATTCAATATTTTGCCATGGAATCCTTCAATATAGCAACTTGAAGCTTGATTTTTTCCTTCAATTTTTTCAGTTAAGTGTGCTAAGTGTGTTCAGTTAATGCTAAAAGTGTTCTTTCCTTTTGGTTTTCTAACTGTAGGTCTTTGCACATTTTATTCTAATAGTTTTGTCTTCTCTAACTGCCCTTTGAAATCTTTTGTTTAGCTTTTTTATCCCATCATTTCTTCCTTTGGATTTAGCTACTCTCAATTGAAAAGCAAGTTTCAGAGTCTCTTCTGATATCCATTTAGGTATTTTCCTCCTTTTCTGTCTTTTTAATGAGTGTTGGCTTTCTTCATTTATTATGTTCTTGATGTCATCCCACAATTCATCTGGTCTTTGGTCATTGGTGTTCAATGTGTCAAATCTACTCTTCAGATTGTCTTGAACTTCAGGTGGCATATAATCAAGGTTGTATTTTGGCTTTGTGGACTTGTTTTAATTTTCTTCAGTTTCATGTTGAACTTCCATATGAGCAATTGATGGTCTGTTCCATAGATAGCTCTTGGCGTTGTTCTGACTAATGATATTGAGCTTCTCTATGGCCTCTTTCCACAAATGCAGTTGATTTGTGCATATTCTGTCTGCCAAGATCCATGTATATAGTCACCACTTATGTTGTTGAAAAAGGTATTTGCAATGAATAAGTCAATGGTCTTGAAAAATTCTATCATGTGATCTCTGATGTCATTTCTATCATCAAGGTCATATTTTCCAACTACCAATGTTTACTTTTTGTTTCTAACTTTCTCATTCCAATCACCAATAATTATCAATACACCTTGATCACATGTTTGGTCAATTTCAAACTCCAGAAGTTGGTAAAAAAAAAAAAATCGATTTCTTCATCACTGTGGTGGTTGGTATGTAAATTTGAATAATAGTGGTATTATCTGGTGTTCCTTTTAGGCATAGGGATACTATCCTATCACTGACAGCATTGTACTTCAGGTTAGATCTTGAAACATTCTTTTTGGTTCATCTTCCAGCACTACATCAGAAATGTTTTACTGCTATTCATAAAGTTTTCCAGTAATATGTCAGACGGTATTTCACTGTGATTCATAAGGTTTTCAGTGGCCAGTTTTTTCAGGGTGGATGGCCCCAATCTGTCTTAGTCTGGAACCTCTGCTAAAGCCTGTCCACCATGGCAACCCTGGTGGTATTCAAAATACCGGTGACATAGCCTCCAGCTTCACACAGCAGGCAAGCCACCACAGTAAAACACACTGACAGATAAGTAGTGGTCTTTAAAATTAGGCAGATTGAAATGGATTAGTGATACTCAAGACGGAAGACAGACTATACATCAGAATCACCTGTGGAGCTTTTGAAAAACTGCAGATGACACTGTCTGACCCAAACCAATTGAATCTACAGCAGGAACCTCAACTCAGCAACCATCATGCTCCTTTCTGCTTTACAATCTCCTAACACTATGATAATTTTGAAGTTGTTCATTCGTTCTGTTTACTCTTAACAATACCTACTATGTGCCAAGGTATCATGCAAAATGTTTAGTGTAGCATAGGAGCAAAACAAATAAATGGTCCCCACACCCATGGAGTTTACGGTCCTGTGGGGGAGTCAAATAATAAGTAATTATAGATTACTGTAAATCCCATGAGGTTGCCACTGGTGTTATTATTTAAAAAGAAGTCTATGTTGAGAGACAGTGATGATTCAATGGTGGAATTATTGCTTTTCATATGGGAAACCTGAGTTAGATTCCCAGCCAGTGTACCTTTGGCACAGCTAACACCTGTCTTCCAGTTTTCATGTTGCTATGACACTAAACAGGTTTCAGGGGAACTTTCAGACTAAGTCAGATTAGGAAGAAAGGCCTAGTGATCAACTTCTGAAAATTAGCCTGTGAAAATCCTATGGATCACAAAGATCTGGTCTGTAACCAAGCAAGGAGATAGCATTGGACTTGGCAGCACTTTGTTCTGTTGTGCACAAGTCACAATGACAGAGGATGAGTCAATGGCAGCTGACAACAACAACAACATATTAATGACATCATGTTGATTTCCCTGGATGAGCAAGTGACAAGAATCTTAGGGTTTTATATTGTTGTAGATCTTCCAGAGCATGCATGCCTAAGAAGAATCAATGTCCTGAACCATCAGTGAAGTATTTAGGGGCCCAGCAGTCTGGAACATGCTAGGTCATCCCTTTTAAAGGAAAGGATAAATTATTACATCTTGCACCTCCTGTCACTAGGAAGGAAGCCTAATGAAAACTGATAAGCTCAGTTTAACAAATCATCATGATTTGCCTAGGACTCAGAGATTTCCTGGGATGTGAGACTTCCAATGCTAAACTGGGACAGACGAGGCAAACTGGAAAGTTATTCAGACTGTTAAGCCTCTTTTTTTTTTTTTTTTCTCTTTAAATTGTTTATTGTGACTTGGGTGCAAATTTACAAAGCAGATTCGTTTCACTCTCAATAATTCATACATATTCAGTTTCACACACCAATTACAATCCCAACAATAAACAGCTCTCCTCCCATCCTCTCCTGCTGCCCTTCTCACAGTAGATTGATCTAAGGGGTGCATCTCCTTGGGGTAGGTGGGTGCATCTCCCTGGGGAGGTTTTCTGTTCATAGGCCTTTTCAGTGTTAGGCTGAGAGCTAATCCACAGAAGTAAGTCCAGTTCCAGGCCCAAAGGATAACCCAGGGCCATAGTCTCAGGGGTTTAACCAATCTCCATTTGCTGAACAATTCTGGTCATTTTTGTGTTTTTGAATTTTGTTCCACATTTTTCTTCTCACCTTGTCCCCTGTTTGTTCTATAATGTATATGGATATTTTTGTAGCACGAATACATAGGTAAGAATATCATCAGCCAAATCTATCTATGCTCATGGGTATATTCCCATTTGCCTACCCACATCTCATCTTCTCACCTGTCTATGCATCCACCTCTAGACTGTTGTTGTTGTTGTTGTTGTGTGCCATCAAGTTGACCCGACTCATAGCCACCCCTCCTTGGGTTTCCGAGGCAGTATCACTATGGAAGTAGATTGCCTAAACTTCCTTCCGAGGAGAGGCTGGTGGGTTTGAACTTCCAGCCTTCTGGTTAGCAGTCAAGTGCCTTACGCACTACGCTATCAGAGCTCCTAATGCAGTATTGTGTATGTAATAGTATTTGCCTCTGTTGTCAATACCTTTTGTGCATGTTTCTGTGTTCTTCTCCCTATTGTTATTGTGTTGGTCACATACTGTTGTTATATTGCCTTTCCCTTCATCCAAATCACCACATGACTCTTAACTAGTCAGAAATTTTCCCTCCCCTTCCTTACCATCCCTCATAACCAACAAAGCAAATTTCCTTCCTTGTGTAAACCTTTCCTTGACTTTTTATAATAATGGACTTATACAATATTTGTCCTTCTGTGATTGACTTATTTCACTCAGCATAATGTCCTCCAAGTTCATCCACGTTATGAGGTGATTAGTGGATCCTTCATTATTTTTTAATGTTGCATAGTATTCCATTGTACAAATGTGCCATAGTTTGGTTATCCATTCACCGGTTGATGGGCACTTAGGTTGTTACCATCTCTTTGCTGCAATTAACTTGGGTGCTGTAATGAACTTGGGTGTGCATATGTCTGTTTGTGTCCTGGATCTCATCTCTTTAGGATATATTACTAGTAGTGGAATTGCTGGATCAAACGTTATTTCTATTTCCAGTTTTTTTAAGGAAACACCATACTGTTTTCCACAGTGGCTGTACCATTTTACTGTCCCACCAGCAGTGTGTAAGAGTTCCAATCTCTCCACACCCTTACCAGAATTTGTTATTGTCAGCCTTTTTGAACTTTGCTATTATTTCTGGGATGAGACAATAACTCATTGTTGGTTTGATTTGCATTTTTCTAATGGCTAATGATCATGAGCATTTTCTCATGTGTTTGTTGGCTGCCCATATATCTTCTTTAGTGAAGTATCTGTTCACGTCCTTTGCCCATTTTTGAATTACATTGTTTTTCTTTTTGATATTAAGGTGTTGAAGTTTTCTGTAAATTTTAAAGATAAGTCCCTTGTCAGATATGTCATAGCCAAATATATTTTCCCAATCTGTAGGTTCTTTTTACTCTTTTGCAGAAGTCTTTCAATGAACATAAGGATTTAATTATCATAAGGCCCCAGTCATCTAGCTTCTCTTCCTCTGCTTTGTGCATCTTGTGTTATGCTTGATAATTTATTTATGCCATAAATTAGCGTTCCTAAGTTTGCTGAGTGTGCAGGGCAAGTGAGTGTTTGGAGCACCTGGGGCAGACTCAGTAGGTAAGCTGGGTGCCCAAGGCAGGCAGGTATTTGGAGAGCCTATGGCAGGCCTGGTAAGTGAGCCAGGTGTGGAGGGCATGTGGGTGTTGGAGCAGCTGCAGGAGGCTGGGAAGTGAGAAGAGCAGTTTGGAACAAATAAGGGAGACAAACTTGCCTGTCAGTTTGTCGTACTGTGGTGGCTTGCATGTTGCTGTGAGGCTGGACGCTATGCCTCTGGTGTTTCAAATGCCAGCAGGGTTACCAATGGTGGACAGGTTTCAGCAAAGCTTCCAGACTAAGACAGACTTGGAAGAAGGAAGAGGTCATGAACTTCTCAAGAACTAGCCAGTGAAAACCTTATGAATAGCTGTGAAACACTGCCTGGTATAGTGCCGGAAGATGAGCCCCTCAGGTTGGAATGCATTCAAAATACAACTGGAGAAGAGCTGCCTCTTCACAGCAGAGACAACCTTAATGATATGGATAGAGTAAAGCTTTTGGGATCTCCATTTGCTGGTGTGGCATGTCTTCAGATGAGAAAAAATAACTGCAAGCATCCATTAATAATCAGAACATGGAGTATGAAGTATGAATCTAGGAAAATTGGAAGTTGTCAAAAATGAAATGGAATACATAAAGATTGATATCCTAGGCATTAGTGAGTTGAAATAGCCAAGTTTTGGTCATTTTGAATCAGACAATCATATAATCTACTAGGCCAGGAATGGGGAGCTCTGGTAGCATAGTGGCTAAGACACTTGCCTGCTAACCAGACGGCTGGAGGTTCAAACCCACCAGCCACTCCTCAGAAGGAAGGTTGGGCAATCCTACTTCCATAGTGATTCTGCCTCAGAAACCCAAGGAGGGGTCGCTATGACTCGACGGCACATAGCAACAACAACAACAACAGGCCGGGAATGACAAATTAAACAGGAATGGTGTGACATTCATCATCCCAAAGAATATATAGCGATCTATCCTGAAGTACAATGGTGTCAGTCATAGGATAATATCCATACGTCTACAAGGAAGACCACTTAATACTGTTATCATTGTTAAGTGTTGTCGAGTTGGCTCCAACTCATAGCAACCTCGTATACATCAGAACAAAACACTGCCCAGTCCTTTACCAGCCTCACAATCCTTGTCCATCCTTGCAGCCACTGTGTCAATCCATCTCATTGAGGGCCCTTTTGCATTGACTCTCCACTTTACCAAGCATGATATCCTTCTCCAGGAAATAGTCCCTCTGACAACATGACCAAAGTAAGTGAGATGAAGTCTGGCCATTCTTGCTTCAAAGGACCATTCCAGCTACATTTCTTCCATGACAGGTTTGTTTGTTCCTTTAGTAGCCCATGGTATTTTTATTATTCTTACCAACACAATTCAAAAGCATCAACTCTTCTTCGATCATCTTTGTTCATTGTCCAGCTCTCACATATGTATGAGCCAATCGAAAATACCAAGGCTTGGGTTAGGTAAACCTTAAGCTTCAAGGAGATGTCTTTGCTCTTCAGCACTTGAAAAGGGTCTTTTGCATCACATTTGCTCAGTGTGATACATCTTCTGATATTTTGACTGCTGTTTCCATTGGTGTTGATTGTGGAAAAAAGTAATATAAAATCTTTAACAACTTCAATCTTTTCTCCATTTATGGTGGTGCTGCTTATTGGTCCAGTTATGAGGAATTTTGTTTTCTTTATATTGAGGTGTGATCCATACTACAGACTATAGTCTTTAATCTTCATGAGTAAGTGCTTCAAGTCATCCTCACTTTCAGCAAGCAAAGTTGTATCATCTGTGTATTGTAGGTTGTTAATAAGTTTTCCTTTAATCCTGGTATCATGTTCTTCTTCATGTAGTCCAGCTTTTCAGATTATTTGTCCAGCATGCAGATTGAATAAGTATGGTGAAAGGATACAACCCTGACGCACACCATTCCTGATTTTAAACCAGGCAGTATCCCCTTGTTCTGTGCCAATGACAGCCTCTTGGTCTTTGTACAGGTTCCTGATGAGCACAATCAAGTGTTCTGGAATTCCCATTCTTCTCAATGTTATCCATAATTTATTATGATGCACACAATTGAATGCTTTTTCATAGTCAATAAAACACAAGTAGTAAATATCTTTCTGGTATTCCTTGCTTTCAGGCAAGATCCACCTGACATAAGCAATGATATCACTCATTCCATGTCCTCTTTCTGAATCCAGCTTGCAGTTCTGGAAGTTCTCTGTCAATATACTACTGCAACCATTTTTGAATTATCTTCAGTAAAATTTTTCTTGCATGTGATATTAATGATATTGTTCGATAATTTCCACATTCTGTGGGATCACCTTCCTTTGGAATAGGTACAAATATGGATCTCTTCCAATCAGTTGGCCAGGTACCTTTCTTCCAAATCTCTTGGCATAGATGAGTGAGTGCCTCCAGTGCAGCAGCTGTTTGCTGAAACTTCTCAAGGTTATTCTCGACAGAATTCCTAGGGTCTTGTTTTTCTCCACCTCCTTCAGTGCAGCTTCTAAACCATTGCTTCTTGATCATAGGCCACCTCCTAAAATGGATGAACACCGATGGATGCCTTTTGGTACAGTGACTCTATGCATTCCTTTCATCTTCTTTTGATGTTTGCTGCTTCATTTAATATTTTGCCCATGGAACCTTTTAAAATTTCAACTGGAGGCTAAAATATTTTCCTCAGTTATTTCAGCTTGAGAAAAGCTGAGTGTGTTCTTCCCCTTTGGTTTTCTAACTCCAAGTCTTTGCACATTTCATTATAATAATTGACTTTGTCTTCTTGAGCTGCTCTTTGAAACCTGTTCAGCTCTTTTATCTTGTCATTTCTTCTATTTGCTTTAGCTACTCTCCATTAAAGGGCAAATTTCAGAGTCTCTTTTGCCACCCATTTTGGTCTTTTCTTCCTTTCTTGTCTTTTTAATGACCTTTTGCTTTCTTCATGGATGATGTTCTTGATGTCATCCCACAACTCCTCTGGTTTTTGTCGCTGGTGTTCAATGCATCAAATCTACTCTTTAGGTGGTCTATCTAAATTCAGGAGGGATATAATCAAAGTCATATTTTGGCTCTCATAGACTTCTTTTAATTGTCTTCAACTTTAGCTTGAACTTGCATATGAGCAGTTGATTGTGTGTTTCACAGTCAGCTCATAGCCTTGTTTTGGCTGAAGATATTGAGCTTCTCCATTGCCTCTTGCCACAGATGTAGTCAATCTGATTCCTGTGTATTCCATCTGGCAAAGTCCACGTGTATAGCTATCGGTTGTGTTGTTGGAAAAAGGTATTTGCAATTAATAAGTTGTTGGTCTTACAAAATTCTATCATATGATCTCTGGCATTATTTCTATCATGAAGGCAATATTTTCTAACTACCAGAGATTCTTCTTTGTTTCCAACTTTTGTGTTCCAGTCACCAGTGATAATTAACACATCTTGATTGTGTGTTTGGTCAATTTCAGACGGCAGAAATTGATAAAAATCTTCAATTTCTTCATCTTTAGCTTTGGTGGTTAGTGTGTAAATTTGAATAATAATAGCATTAATTGGTCTTCCTTGTAGGTGTATGGATATTATCCTATCACTGACAGTATTGTACTTCAGGTGCGATCTTGAAACACTCTTTGTGATGATGACTGCCATGCCATTCCTCTTCAGTTTGTCATCCTGGCCTAGTAGATCATATAGTTGTCTGATTCAAAATGCCCAAATCCAGTCACTTCAGCTTACTAATGCCTAGGATATCAATCTTTATGTGTTCCCTTTCATTTTCGACAATTTCCAATATTCTTAGACTCATACTTTGTACATTCCATGTTCTAATTGTTAATAGATGTTTTTAGCTGTTTCTTTTCATTTGAAGTGTGCCACATCAGCAAATGGAGGTCCTGAAAGATTTACTCCATCCACATCATTGAGGTTGGCTCTACTCTGAGGAGGCAGCTCTTCCCTAGGTGTATTTTGAGTGCCTTCTGACCTGAGACACTAAAATACAATAGCAATGTTTCAGGGCTATTCATAAAGTTTTCCAGTAATACATCAGACACTTTTTCACCAGTATTCATAAGGTTTTCACTGGCCAGTTCTTTGAGAAGTGGATGGCCCCTTCCTTCTTCCAAGTCTGTCTTAGTCTGGAAGCTCCACTGAAACATGTCCACCATGGGTGACCCTTCTGATATTTGAAATACTGGTGGCATAGCCTCCAGGCTCACAGCAACACACAAGTCACCACAGTACAACAAACTGACAAATGTGTGGTTAATACCACTATTATTCAAATTTATGCACCAACCGCCAAAGCCGAAGATGAGGAAATTGAACATTTTTACCAACTTCTGCAGTCTGAAATTGACCAAACATGCAATCAAGATGTGTTAATTATCACTAATGATTGAAATGCACAAGTTGGAAACAAAGTATCCCCAGTAGTTGGGAAATATGGCCTTGGTGATAGAAATAATGCTGAAGATCACATGATAGAATTTTTAAGACCTACTTATTCATTGCAAATACATTTTTTTCAACAACACAAATGACAGCTATACACGTGGACTTCACCAGATGGAGTACATAGCCACCAGATTGACTCCATCTGTGGCAAGAGGTAATGGAGAAGATCAATATCTTCAGCCAAAACAAGGCCAGGAGCTGATTGTGGAACAGACCATCAACTGCTCATATGCAAGTTCATGTTGAAGTTGAAGACAATTAAAACAAGTCCAACAGAGCCACAATATAACCTTTATTATATCCCTCCTGAATTTAGAGACCACCTAAAGAATAGACTTGATCCATTGAACACCAATGATGAAAATCCAGAGGAATTGTGGAATGACATCAAGAACATCATCCATGAAGAAAGCAAAAGATCATTAAAAAGATAAGAAAGGAAGAAAAGACCAAAACGGGTGGCCGAAGAAACTCTGAAATTTTCCCTTGAATGGAGAGTAGCTAAAGCAAATGGAAGAAATGACAAGATAAAAAAGTTGAACAGAAGTTTTCAAAGAGCAGCTTGAGAAGGCAAAGTCAATTATTAAATGAAATGTGCAAAGACCTGGAGTTAAAAAACCAAAAGGGAAGAACACGCTTGACATTTCTCAAGTTGAAAGAACTGAAGAAAGAATTTAAGCTTTGAGTTGCCGTGTTGAATGATCTATCGGTGATATATTGAACAATGCAGGAAACATCAAAACAAGATGGATGGAATGCATGGAGTCACTGTACCAAAAGGAATTGGTTGGTGTTCATCCATTTCAAGAGGTGACATATGATCACGAAGCAATGGTACTGAGGAAGAACTTGAAGTTCCACTGAAGGAACTGTGAAAAACAAGGCCCCAGGAATTGATATAATACCTATTGAGATGTTTCAATAAACAGATGCTGTGCTGGAGGTACTCACTCATCTATGCCAAGAGATTTGGAAGACAGGTACCTGGCCAGGTGACTGGAAGAGATTCATATTTGTATCCATTCCAGAGAAAGGTGATCCCACAGAATGAGGAAAAATTATCAAAAAATATCATTAATAGCACATGCAAGTAAAACCTTGCTGAAGATAATTCAAAAATGGTTGCAGCAGTATATTGACAGCGAACTTCCAGAAATGCAAGCTGGATTCAGAAGAGGATGTGGAATGAGAGATATCATAGCTGATGTCTGACGGATTTTGGGTCAAAGCAAAGAATACCAGAGAGATGCTTACTTGTGTTTTATTGACTCTGCAAAAGCATTAAACTGTGCGCATCATAACAACTTATAGATAACATTGAGCAACAAACACACGCAATGCACTGCCATCAAGCCAGATCCAACTCATAGCGACTCCTCCTTGGGTTTCTAAGGCAGTATCTCTACAAAAGTAAGTTGCCCAACCTTCCTTCTGACAAGTGGCTTGTGGGTTTGAACTGCCAGCCTTCTTGTTAGCAGTCATATCCCGTAGGCACTATGCCACCAGAGCTCAACACTTAATTGTATTCATGAGGAACCTGTACATTGGCTAATAGACTGTTGCTGGAACAGAAAAATAAAAGATACTGCATGATTTGAAATCAGGAATGGTGTGTGTTAGGGTCGTATCCTTTAACCATACTTATTCAATCTTTATGCTGGGCAATAATCTAAGAAGCTGGACTATATGAAGAAGAAGGTGGTATCAGGATTGGAGGAAGACTCCTTAACAACCTGCAATATACTGATGACACCACTTTTTCTGCTCAAAGTGAAAATGGCTTGAAGCATCTACTGATGAATATTGAAGACTACAGTCTGAAGTATGGGTTACATCTCAATATAAAGAAAACAAAAATCCTCACAACGGGACTAATAAGCAGCATCACAATAAATGGAGAAAAGATTGAAGTTGTCAAAGACTTTGTATTACTGGGTTCCACAATCAACACCAATGAAAGCAGCTGTCAAGATATCAGAAGATGTATTGCACTGGGAAAATTGCTGCAAAAGACCTTTTTCAAGTGCTGAAGAGCAAAGATGTCTCCTTGAAGACTAAGGTATGCCTAACCCAAGCCATGGTATTTTCAATCACTTCATATGCATGTGAGAGCTGGACAATGAATAAGGAAGACCAAAAAGGAATTGATGCTTTTGAGTTGTGGTGTTGGCAAAGCATACTGAAGGTACCATGGACTGCTAAAAGAACTAAGAAATCTGTCCTGGAAGAAGTGCATCCAGAATTCTCCTTGGAAACAAGAATGGCCAGACTTCATCTCACCTACTTTGGTCATGTTGTCAGAAGAGACCCCTCCCTGGAGAAGAATATCATGCTTGGTAAAGTGGAACATCAACAAAAAAGGGGAAAACCCTCAACAAGATGGATTGACACAGTGACTACAATGATGGGCTTAGATATGGTAGGGATCATGAAGCTGGCACAGGACATGGCAGTGTTTTGTTATCTTGTGAATAAGATTGCTATGAGTCGGAGATAACTTGACAGCACCTAACAACAGCAACAACAGGCTTGCCCCTATTTTATCTTTGATGAACTTTATGGTTTTTGTTTTTACATTAGGTCTTTGATCCATCTTGAGTTCATTTTTGTGTATGGTGTGAGGTATGAATCTTGTTTCATTTTTCTGCAAATGGATATCCAATTTTGCCAGTATCATTTGTTAAAGAGGCTATATAGCCCCTATTTAATGGGTTTCAAGCCTCTTATTTTTCAAAAGCCATGTTGAGTCAAATCTCTGGGTTTGGGTTTTGTTTTGTTCATTTTCTTTTCTTCTCTTTTCTTTTTTGGCTGCTGAAGAATTCTAATTTACATTATTCTAAAATCTCAAAGAGACCAATATAGAAAGTTTATAAAACAAAAAAGCTCACTACCATCGAGTCAGATCTGACTCATAGTGTCCCCTCTTTGGGTTTCCTAGGCAGTATCACTACAGAAGTAGATTGTCCAATCATACACAAAGTAGGAACTCTGTAAATGTCTGCTGTTGTATTAAGCTCTGAGTCGAATTGATTGTTGTTGTGTAAATTAGAAGGGCATCTCCATATGTTGTATCCCAAGTGTCTAGTACAGTTCCCAGATTATAGAAGATATTTGGCAAATATCTTCTTAGAACTGGAATGGCTTCAGGATTTTGACAAGTGAAAGAGAAACTTTAGAGGTCCAGGTGGAAGACTGAAAATGAGAAGAATTTGCTCGGTGAAAACTCAAATTCTGGAAGACTCTTTCTGCTCAAATGGACAGGGAAGAAGTTGCCCCAGGCAGGTCAGGGGAAAAGATGTTGAGTGGTCTCTAGCCTCCTCTGGTGGCTCAGAGTGGAAGGCAGTGTGTTACTTAGAGTCTGTGCTAGGGTGGAGATGGGGAAAAAGTGTGGAAAATATAGCCACAAAAGACACTCATTGAGAAAATTAGGCAAAATTTGATATCTGGAAGCTTTCTTGGGAAGGAGAGGGAGAAATTGAAGACAAGCTTATCAGAGCTGTACCCTAGATGGTCTCTGTGGACCTATTATTGTCCCCTTCTGTGAAGCTTTTTCCCATATGGATCTGCATGCCTAGAAGATAGCTTTTGTCACTCAGAATATGTCTAGCCTTAGTACATGTGGCTACTGATAAGACACAAGGGTGAAGTTATGTTCCTGAGGCTCAATACCAGGAGGAAGGAATGGTGCCAAAGAAGACTGAATCCACCTCACATAGCATTGCTCCAATCCAACAATGGATTGAAGATGCTCAGGAGAAGCAGTGCTCTGGAAAGACAACTCATTTGCTCTGTATCTCTGAATGGCTGCACAGAGCCTTCCAAATAAAGTGCAAATTTCTTAGCCTGCCCACATGTTTCTCATCAATGCCCACCAGAGAACATTCACACAGAGTAAACACTGAACAACTAAGTAACCAGGATGACTCAGCCAGTAAATGTCAGCTACCCATCTTTAGCCACCTCGATGTTTGTTCATGGGTTCATGAGCAGAAAAGTTATGGGGACAGGAATATAGGCTATCCTTGAGCTCAATATCATGGACTTCCTCTCACAGAGGTGGACATAGGTACTGTCAAAGCTGAATGTCCAATCTATCATCAAAATAACTAAAGCAAAACTCATTTTTACTGTACGTACCTCAAGGAGACCAGACCAGCTATGCAAGATGCATTATATATATTGAACCAATGGCAATTATATGGTGCTACATAATACATGAAATATATAGGTCCAGGAATCTAAGGCTAGAATTTAGATTGGTCCCTCCCATTGCCCCCACAACTTTAAGCTCAGTCAAGTTAGAAGCCTTGGACCCCAGTGTGGGACACTTCTACCAGGAGACTAGGTAAAGAGTTCACTGAGCAAAGGTTGTGGCTACTATTGATTGTTTGGGTGTTCTCTGTGCCAAGACACAAAGCAAAAAAAGGAGTCACATCCTGGCAGGGATAATTTTTTTTTCATCAACAGAGAGTAAGAGGACAAGGAAAAATATGATTGTCATCTCTGTGATTGACTTTGATGTCTTTTGGTTCTTTCTTGCCCAGTGTTGTTGGTAAGTGGACAAGTACAGAAACCACAGCCTGAGAAGATACACTAACTCAAAGAGATCTCTCTCTTCTGCCCACAGTAGTGTAACCATAAGAAAACAGTCTTCTCTAAATATGTTGTATTACCCAGACCATATATTAGCTCAGGCTGCCTTTCTCTGCTCTCCCATTTCCAGCCAAATAATAACCTTAGAGCCAGAAGCAAAACTGCAAATGCCAGGAGCAGAGAGGAAGGGAAAAGCAGTAAGGAAAATAAAGGTAGACTTAGAAAGTGGCAAGGGTACCTGAAATGGAAAAGACTTCAAAATAGGAGAAATACAGAGGGAGAAGGATCAGGCCTACAACAACAACAACAACAACAAAAAAAAAAAAGCAAGGGGCTGGATGAGCATAGAGGGCCAGGGGCTGGTGCTATGGTACATAAGGGAAGACCTAGAACAATTCTCAAACAAGGAGTTCAAATAATCCCAGCTCCTTTAGTGATCACAGAAGAACAGACCTATGGACTGCAAGAACTCCAAGGATTGAAATGTGAGAAATACTGATTTATGAAATACAAGTCTTATGAAAATTCCTCTTAAATTTGAATTATCTTTACAAAAAAGAAGTTTTGCTAAAAGAAAAAAAAGTTCAGATTTTCATTAAAAAATATATATAAAATTAAAAGAATCTTGTAAAACGTGAGTATCTCAAACCCCAGTTTAATAAATATTGCTGCACAGAGGAAAGGGGAGAATCAAGAATAGGAGGAGGAAATGCAATGCATGCCTAATTGCTTCCACAAACAATAGCCTCTTCTGCCATGATACTAGAAAAACTGGATAATGAGTGGCTATAATTACCAATGGTCTCTAAATTAGAGTGGGGTATACTCAAGGTTGTATTTTGGTTCTCAAGGACTTGTTTTAATTTTCTTCAGTTTCAACTTGATCTCACATATGCACAATTGATGGTCTATTCCACAGTCGGTCCCAGGCCTTGTTCTGACTGATGATATCAAGCTTCTCCATTGCCTCTTTTCCACAGATGTAGTTGATCTGATTCATGTGTATTCCATCTAGTGAAGTCCACATATACAGTCACCATTTACATTGTTGAAAAAAAGGTATTTGCAATGACTAAGTCATTGGTCATACAAAATTCTATCATTTGATCTCTTGAGTGATGTCTGTCATAAAATTCACATTTTCCAATTGATCCTTCTTTGTTTCTAAGTTTTAGATTCCAATTACCAGTACTTATCAATGCATCTTCATTGCATGTTTGATCAATTTCAGACTGCAGAAGTTGGTAAAAATCTTCAATTTCTTCATCTTTGGCATTAGTGGTTGGTGAGTAAGTTTAAAGAATGTCAAATTACCTGGCCTTCTTTGTATGTATACAGATATTATCCTATCATCGACAGAATCATACTTGAGGGCATCATGAAATGTTCTTTTTGACATGAATGTGCATCATTCCCACTCAATTAAAATAAATAAATTCACATGAGCCCAAATAAGACTGAATATATCCCACCTGACTTTAGAGACCATCTCAAGGACAGACTTGATACATTGAACACCAATGACCCAAGACCAGATGATTATGGAATGACATCAAGGACATCATATATGAAGAAAGAAAAAGGTTATTAAAAAGACAAGATAGAAAGAAAAGACCAAAACAGATGTTGGAAGTCACTCTGAAACTTGCTCTTAAACTTAGAGTAGCTAAAGCAAATGAAAGAAATTATGAAATAAAAAAGCTGGATGGAAGATCAAAGGGAAGCTTCAAAAGACAAAGTAAAGTACAATAATGAAATGTGTTAAAAAAAAAAAAAAACTAGACTTAGAAAACCAAAAGGGAAAAACACACTTGGTATTTCTCAAACTGTAAGAACTGAAGAAGAAATTCAAGTTTCAAGTTGCCATATTGAAGGATTCTAAGGATTCTATGGGTGAAATATTGAACAACACAGGAAGCATCAAAACAAGATGGAAGGAATCCATAGAGTTACTGCACCAAAAAGAATTGGTTAACATACAACAATTTCAGGAGGTAGCATACAATCAAAACCAAAAGTATTCAAGGAGGAAGCCCACGCTGCACTGAAAGTATTTGTGAAAAACAAGGCCCAGGAATTGACAGCATACTCATTGAGATGTTTCAACAAATGGATGCAGTGCTGGAGGCACTCACCCTTTTATACCAAGAAATCTGGAAGAAATCTACTGGCCAACTGATTGGAAGAGATCTATATTTGTGCTCATTCCAAAGAAAGATGATGTAATAGAAGTGAAAATTATCAAACAATATCATTAATATTAATTTTACACACAAGTAAAATTGCTGAAGGTAATTAGAAAATGATCACAGCTGTATATTGACAAAGAACTGCCAGAAATTTAAGCTGGATTCAGAAGAGGATTGAAAATAACAGGTATCATTACTGATGTCAGATGGATCTTGGCTGAAAGCAGAGAATACCAGAAAGATGTTTACCTGTGCTTTACTGGGAATGCAAAGTGTGTGTATCATAACAAATTATAAATAAAATTGCAAAGAATGGACATTCCAGAACACTTAATTGTGTTCATGGGGAACTGGTACATAGACCAAGAGGCAGTCGTTTGAACAGAACAAAGGGGTACTGTATGGTTTAAAACTAGGAAAGGTGTGTGACAGGGTTGTATCATTTCACCATACTTATTCAATCTGTATACTGAGCAAATAATCTGAGAAGATAGACTATATGAAGAAGAACATTGCATCAGGATTGGAGGAAGACTCATTAACAACCTGTGGTAAGTAAATGGCACAAACTTGCTTGCTGAAAGTGAAGATGACTTGAAGCACTTACTAATGAAGTATGGCTTGCACTTCAACATAAAGAAAGAAAAAATCTTCACAACTGAACCAATAAGCAACATCATGATAAATGGAGAAAAGATTGAAGTTGTCAAGGATTTCATTTTACTTGGCTCCACAATCAAAGTTCAGGGAAGTAGCAGTGAAGCAATGAAATGACATATTACATTGGGCAAATATGCTGCCCCAAAAAAAAAAAAAAAACTCTCTTTTTTGGTCTTCCTTATTCATTGTTCAGCTTTCACACATATGAGGTGATTGAAAATACCACGGCTTGGGTTAGGCACACCTTAGTCTTCAAAGTGACATATTTGTTCCTTAAGACTTTAAAGAAGTTTTTTTTTTCAGCAGATTTTCACAGTGTAATACAATGTCTGATTTCTTGACTGCTGCTTCTGTGAGTGTTGACCATGGAATCAAGTAAAATGAAATCCCAACAACTTCAATTTTTTCTCTATATGTCTGCTGACTGGTCCAGTTGTAAGGATTTTTTATTTATTTATATTGAGGTGTATCCATACAGAAGACTATAGTCTTTGATCTTCATCAGTAAGTGCTTCAAGTCATCTTCACTTTCAGCAAGCAAGGTTGTGTCATCTGCATATCACATGCTGTTAAAGAGTCTTCCTTCAATCCTGATGCTGCATTCTTCTTCATATAGTCCAGCTTCCCAGATTGTTTACTCAGCATACAAATTGAAAACATATGATGAAATAATACAACCCTGATACACACCCTTCCTGATTTTAAACCATGATGTATCACCTTGCTTTATTCAAATGACAGACTGTTGGTCTATGTACAGATTCCTCATGAGCACAATTATGTGTTTTGGAATTCCCATTCTTCACAATGTTATCCATAATTTGTTATGATCCACACAGATGCCTCTGCAGAATCAATAAAACATTAGTAAACATCTTTCTGGTATTCTTGGCTTTCAGCCAAGATCTATCTGATATCAGCAAAGATATCCCTCTTTCCACATATCCTGTCATGAATCCAGCTTGAATTTATGGAAGTCCCCTGTCAATATACTGTCAATATTTTAATTATCTTCAGAAAAATTTTACTTGCATGTGACATTAATGATATTGTTTGATAATCTCCACATTCTGTTGGATCACCTTTCTTTGGAACAGACACATATATCAATCTACTCCAGTCAGTGGCCATGTAGCAGTCTTCCAAATTTCTTGGCATACATGAGTAAACATCTCCAGTGCTGCATTCATTTGTTGAAACATCTCATGGGTATTCTGTCAATTCCTGGAGCCTTGTTTTTTCACCAATTCCCTCAGTGCAGCTTGGACTTCTTCTTTTGGTACTATTGGTCCTTGATCATATGTTACCTCCTGAAATAGCAGAATTTTGACCTGTTCTTTTTGGTACAACAACTATGTGTATTCTTTCCATCTTCTTTAAATTTTTCCTGCATCATTCAATATTTTTCCCATAGAATCCTTCAATATTGCAACTGAAGGCTTAAATTTTTCTTCAGTTCTTTCATCTTGAGAAGTGCTGAGTGTGTTCTTCCTTTTTGGTTTTCTAACTCCAGGTCTTTGCAAATTTTTCTTATAATATTTAACTTTGTCTTCTTGAGCTGCCCTTTGAAGTACTCTGTTCAGTTCTTTTATTTGATCAATTATTCCATTGATTTTTACTCTACATTCAAGAGTCTCTTTCAGATACTCTCTTTAAGAGTCTCTCCTGACACTATTTTGGTCTTTTCTTCCCTTCCTGTCTTTTTAATGACTTTTGCTTTTTTGTGTATGATGTTCTTGGCATCATCTCACAACTTGTCTGGTCTTCAGTCATTGGTGTTTAATGCATTAAATCTGTTCTTCAGATGGTCTCTAAATTCAGGCAAGATATAATCAAGGTTGTATTTTGGCTCTCATGGACTTGTTTCAATTTTGTTCAGCTTCAAGTTGAATTTGTATATGAGCAATTGATGGTCTGTTGCACAGTCAGCTCCTGGCCTTGTTTTTTTTTTTTTTTTTTTT
>NW_006921691.1:8699013-8712901 GCF_000298275.1 Orycteropus afer afer | reverse complement strand
TTTTAATCAATTGTGTTTGTGTGCTTTAGAAAGTCTGAATAAAATTTTCTGCCATGGTAGCAAGGGATGGTTCTCACATTTTAGTAAAATGAAGGCATTCCTTGAAGCTCCGCTTTTGATCATGGTGCAGCAATTCTTGTGCCATGAGTCCCAGTGATGGATGTGACTGAACCAGTGGTTGGGAAAGTTCTAGACCCAATCAATAAAGGATGACAGGATGGCTACCTTTTCTAATTGCTGTTGTCCACTTGGACAAAGTGGTGAACAAAAGACCTCCAGAAAGTGTTAAAAAGCAAAGATGCTACATTGAGGACTAAAGTGCACCTGACCCAAACCATGCTATTTTCAATCACCTCATAATCATGCAAAAATTGGACAATGAATAAGGAAGACTGAAGAAGAATTGATGCCTTTGAATTAAAGTATTGGCAAAGAATATTAAATATACCTTGGACTGCCAGAAGGATGAATAAATCTGTCTTGGAAGAAGTACAGCCAGAATGCGCTTTAGAAACAAGGATGGCCAGAATTCCTCCCACATACTTGCCACGTATTATCAGGAAAGATCAATCTTTAGAGAAGGGCATCATAGTTGGTAAAGTCGAGGGTCAACAAAAAAAGACCCTCAATGAGACAGATTGACACAATGGCTGCAACGATGAGCTTAAGCATAGCAAGGATTGTGAGTATGGCACAGGATCAGACAATGTTTCCTTCTGTTGTGCATAGGGACACTATGAGTTGGAGCTGACACGATGACACCCAACAACAACAACAACAATGAGAGTGCCTTTAATGAATAAGAGAAATTCTCTAGCTCAGGGAGATGAATCAGAATTTTTAGCTGTACTGACTACCTAACTACAACTAAAGCAAGAGTGAAAATTGTAGCACCTATGTGTTCAACAACCACTTCATGGGAATGACCAGAAAATAATAAATATAGATGCCCACAGGGCACGATGCCAAGGACATGTGCTATGTCTATAATGTGCACTGAGCCTGGGATAGGGCAGGCACTTCATTGAGCTCTGACTTCACAACTCATTAACTTAGTCATTGTAGAAAAAGTGGGAAATAATATTACCTACCTCAATAGAACTGCTGCAATGATGGGCTTAAGCATAGCAATTATTGTGAGGATAGTGAAGGACTTGGTAGTGTTTTCTTCTGTTTTACATAGGATAACTATGAGTTGGAACTGATTCAAAGGCACCTAACAAGAACAACAATCTCATAGGACAGTGTAAGGGTCAAATGAAGAAATAGATGTAAAATACTTAAAACAGTGCCTGAAAAATCTTCCAAAATATGTCAAATATCATTGTCATTGTCATAAACAGCAGTAGCATTGCTAATATCAAAGATGGCTTTAGAATTTCCATATTATAAGAAAGCATAGAAAGGTAATTTAATTGGAAAATGGTGGTGGTGGTGATATTGGACTTATCTTCAGGCTGCATTTGTGTGTTAAGAAGTTGTATGATGGTATGCTTATTTGGAGTAGCTGGACAAGAAGGTAAGCCTCTCTTGGCACTGCCACTTATCGTTATTATTATTACTATGCCATTATATTTGTTCAGCATACAGATTAACTAACTGTGGTGAAAGGACATAACCCTGACACACACCTTTCCTGATATTAAGCCATACAGTATCTCCTTGTTTTAGTCAAAAGTCTAGACTGTCTTTTTGTTTATGTAGAGGTTCCCCTTGAGCATAATTAAGTGTTCCAGAATTCCCAGTGAGGTAGTCAGTACAGGTAAAAATTCTGACTCCTCTCCCTGGGCTAGAGAATTCTGTTACTCATTAAAAGGCATTCTCAGTGTTGTTGTGGTTGGGTGCCATCGCCTCAGCTCCAACTCATAGTGTCCCTATGCACAACAGAATGAAACACTGTCTGTCCCTGTGCCATACTCACAATCCTTGCTATGCTTAATGTTATCCACAATTTGTTATGATACACACAGTTAAATTCCTTTGCATAGTCAACAAAACACAAGTAAACATCTTTCTTATATTTCTGACATTCAAGATTGGAAGAAGACTCATTAAAAACCTGTGATATGCAGACAACACAACCATGTTTGCTGAAAGTGAAGAAGGCTTGAAGCACTTGCTGATGATGATCAAAGACTATAGCTTTCAATATTGAACCTCAACATAAAGAAAACAAAAATCCTCACAACAGAAACAATAAGAAACATCATGATAAATGGAGAAAAAATTGAAGTAGTCAAGGATTTCATTTTCCTTGGGTCACAATCAATATTCATGGAAGGAGTAGTCAAGAAATCACATAACATATGGCATTAGACAAATCTGTTACAAAGATCTCTTTATAGTGTTAAAGGGCAAGGATGTCACTTTGGAGACTAAGGTGCACCTGACCCAAGCCATGGTATTTTCAATAGCTTCATATGCATTGGACAGCTGGACAGTGAAAAGGAAGACTGCAGAAGAATTGATGCATTTGAATTACAGTGTTGATAAAGAATACTGAATTACCATGGACTATTACAAAATGAACAAATCTATCTTAGAAGAAGTACAGCTGGAATGCTTCTCAGAAGTGAGTATGGCCAGACTTTGTCTCTCATATTTTGGTCATGTTGTCAGAAGTGACCAGTCCCTGGAAAAGGATGTCATGCTGGTGAAGTAGAGGGTCAGTGAAAAGGGAAGAACCTCAATGAGATCTATTGACAGAGTGGCTGCAACAATATCAATTGCTGTGAGAATGGTGCAGACCTGGACAGTGTTTCTTTCTGTTGTACATAGGGTCACTATGAGTTACAACAGAATCAATGGCATGTAATAACAACATGCTATTGTAATTATTTGGAGCTCTGGTGGTGTAGTGCCTAAGGCATTTGACTGCTAACCAGAAGGCTGGTGGTTCAAACCCACCAGCCACTCCTCAGAAGAAAGACTGGGCAATCTACCTCCATAGAGACACTGCCTCAGAAACCTAAGGAGAGGTCGCTATGCGTCAAAAACTACTTGACGGTAGTGAGTTTGGTTTTCTGGTATTGAGGTGACAGAGTATTATAAGGCTTAGCTCCTTGCATTTGGGTTGTATTCGGTTTTATATGGGTATCGATACGTGTGTGCATTTATTTTCCTAAAACAGCTAACAGATATTTACATAAATTCAAATATTAGATGAAGATTTTTAAATGGATGACTAATTCCTTATGTTGTTCAGAAACAGCTCATGCTGACTCTAGGGTTTAGACAGCAAGTTGGAGGAATGACAGTTGGCCAGCAACAGTGTCTGAAATAATCCTGTCTCTGCTAATCACTTCCCCAAACTTGGAGCTTCAAAGAAAGCAAGTGACACTAAAGTAACCAACTTTGTCCTCTTTGCCTATGTAATGAAGGCAGCTGATGTGCTACCTAGTATGTTTAGCACTCACTGCCGTGTATCTCCAGGTCTGCAATCAAACTAAAGAAGGACAAAAGAGAAGAAAGATAAGAGAGTAAGAGTGAAGAAAAAATATTAATTTATATAAAATATTCAGTACCTACTATGTGCTCAGGAGCTCTGGTAGCATAGTGGCTAAAGCACTTGACTGCTAACCAGAAGGCTGGTGGTTCAAACCCACCAGCCACTCCTCGGAAGGAAGGTTGGGCAATCCTACTTCCATAGTGATACTGCCTCAGAAACCCAAGGAGGGGTCGCTATGAGTCGGGGCCGACTTGACGGCACATAACAACAACAACAACAACTATGTGCTCAGCATTCAGAATCATAAATCTATCCTGAAGCAAGAGCATTGGAAAGTGAAAATAAGATAGCTAGATCAGAGCCTGTTAGAGAAAGCTAAGAGTTAATCCTGTAAAGACTTGATACAAAAACTAAATCCAAAGGGCAAAAGCAGAATTAAAGTTTGGATAGCATCAAAATCAAGCATTTAGAATTCATACCCATACATATATGACCACCTCTTTATGACTAAGGTTCTTTTGTAATGTGTGGAGGAAAGGAGGACCTTTGCTGTAAATGGTCCTAGGTCATTTGGACATTCTTATGGAAAAAATTACTCTTGACCTCTACCTCACATCATATATAAAAATTAATCCCAGGTGGATTGTAGACCAAAATGTAAAAAGAACAAAGCTTCCAGAAGATAACTTAGAATGTATACAAAGATTTCTTAAATAGGTCATACAAAGCTCTAACCATAAAAGAAAAGATCGATAAATTGAATTACATTAAATTTAACTATCAAAAGATATTAAGATAGACAGAAGATAAGTCATAAAATAGGAGAAAATAATTACAAAGCATATATCTGACAAAGGAATTGAATCCAGATTATATGCTCACTCTAAGGAGTAGTAAGCAGGTTGGAGGAAGGACTTGCCATTGAATTGGTTCCAACTCATAGTGACTCTATCACAGTAGAACTGCCTCATATGGTTTCCAAAGCTGTAATCTTTAAGGTAACAGACTGACACAAATCTTTCTCCTGCCAAGTGGCTGGTGGGTTCAAACTGTCAATCTTTCAGTTAACAGCAGAAATTTTCATCAGTGTAGCAGCAGGGCTCCTGAGGTATGTGTGTGTGTGTGTGTGTGTATTATGTGCATATGTATGTATGCATACACGTGTGTATGTGTGTGTGTGTGTGTGTATGTGTATATGTTGTTGTTATTGTTGCTGTTGTTAGGTGTCATTGAGTCAGTTCTGATTCATAGCAACCCTTCATATAACAGAATTAAACTACCTTGTCCTGGGCCATCCTCACAATCATTGCTATGTTTGAGCCCATTGTTGTAACCACTGCGTCAATACATCTCATTACGGGTCTTCCTCTTTTTTTTCCGGACCCTCTACTTTTCCAAGTATGATGTCCTTCTCCAGGGTCTGGTTCCTCCTGATAACAAGTCCAAAACATATGAGATGAAATCTCACCATCCTTGCTTCTAAGAAGTATTCTGACTATAATTCCAAGACAGATTTGTTCATACTTCTGCCACTCCATGGTATAATCGATATTCTTTACCAACACCATAATTCAAAGACATCAGTTCTTCCTCAGTCTCCTTATTCATTGTCAAGATTTTGTATTCATATGAGGAGACTGAAAATACCATGACTTTGGAATATATATGTATATTCATATATACACTGTGGCTTCCAATAGGTTCAAAACAGTTCAGTCATGGCTGACTGAAACAAGGGCAGCATACATGTTGCAAAGCAACCAAATCTCTTCCATGTCAGATTTTGGCCCAAGTAGGAAACAGGCAGTGGTGTCTCTACTGAAAGGTGGGAGCCAACCATTCTGCTTTAAATCTGTGTTACTCTCCATCCCAAAACCAATTCCACTGCTATCAAGTTGATTCTGACTCTTAACAACCTTCTAAGACAGAATGGAACTGCCCCGTAGAGTTTCCAAGGACATAAATCTTTAGGGAAGCTGACTGCCCCATCTTTCCCCCACAGAGAAGCAGCTGGTGGGTTCAAACTGCTGACTTTTTGGTTAGCAGCTGAATGCCTTAACCACTGCACCACCAGAGCTTCTGTTGCTCTCCACAGTCCTGTCAATAATCCAGTCTCCTTCAGAGCAGAGTGATTGGCTGCCATATTTGAGTGGGGCACCACTGCCTGTTTCCTACTTGGGTCAAAATCTGACATGCATGAGATTGGGTTGCTATGTAATGTGTATGTTGACCTTGTTTCAGCTGGCCGTGAGTGAATCATTTCCGATCATTTCAAAGTCCTAAAACACACACACACACACACACATACATACACACATACACATATACACAAAGAAATCATTAAAAGTACAATTCAGTTAAAAATGAACCAAATTTTGAATAGCTACTTCACAAAAGAGAATTTCCAAATAGCCAATAAATAATGAAAAAAGTGCTCAATGTATTAAGCATAAAGGTAATGCAAATTAATACCATAAGGAAATACTATACAGCATTCTCATTTTAAAAAAAAGGCAAAATTTATAAAAATTGGCATGCACTGCTGGTGGGAGTATAAAATTGGTACAAGTACTAAAGAAAACTGTTTGGCAGCATCTCTAAAGTTGAACATAGACATACTCTATGACCCAGAAATTGTTCTTAGGTATATACCCAACACAACTCCATGCATTTATCAAAACTCGTGTAGAATAAGATTCACAGTGGTACCAAACTGAAGACATTTCAAGTGTCTATCAAGAGTAGGATGATGAAATATAAATTGTGGTATATTTACACAATAGGCTGCCATGCAGAAATAGGAGGGAATAAATTTTACGTAGACACAACATGGATGAATTTCATAAAGTATGAAAACAAGTCAGCTAAAGCAGAGCACAAAGTGTACAAATCCATTCATATAAAATTTGAAAAAAGACACAACTAATCTATGCGGTTAGAAGTCAAGATAGTGACTACCTCTTAGAGAGAAGTAATTAGAAGAGGACATGGGGCTGGAAGGTGTCCTAAGTGTTGTAATGTGCTATTTCTTCTTCTTTCTTTCTCTTTTTAAATGTGGTACAAATATATATAGCAAAACATGTGCCATTTCAATCTTTTTCACAAGTACAATTCAGTAGTATTCATTCCATTCATCATGTTTTGGAACCATGAGCACTATCCATTTCCAAATTCTGCTGTCACTCTTAGCAGGAACTCAGTGCCCTTTAGGCAAAGATTCCCCCTCTTCCTTCCTCCTGCCCCTAGTAACCACTAATAAACTTTGTTCTCTACACATTTCTCAGTTTTAGATATTTCATATAAGTGGAATCATACAATATTCGTCTTGTGGTGCTGTTCTTAATTGATGTTCTTCTCTTTGTAAAACTTTATCAAGCTGTACACTATAACTTGTGTACTTTTTCTAAATGTGTTAGACTTTGATAAAGTTTAATTAAATTTAAACAAGTAATAAAATAAAATCATTCAAGGCTTAGCAGGGACAGGATTTGGAGCAAGGATAGGTAGAAAAACAGTTATGGGGAACCCAGAAAGAACTCTTCAAATAGCCATGAAGTGGTGGAAGAGGTAGTATGCACAGAGTAAAGAGAGTGTCTATTAACTGAATGGTGTGAGATTGTGTCAGGCTGACTCAGAGGAAGGAAAACAGCAGAGTAAAAATTCACTACATTCCAACTATTGATAATGACCTCATCGTGTGTGTGTGTGGGGGGTGTGTGTGTGTGTGAGTGGGTGGGTGGTTGTGACTGATTTTCCTGTTTTCTTTACAAAGTTTCCTTTCCCTCTGTCAGGAAAGAAAGAGTATAAATTATAATTAAGGCTAAATGTGTTCGGAATCCCAAGAATGTTCCAATTTCATTTCCTGTTTGACTTTCACCAAATGACTGATGATCTAGTTGTAGAACTCAAGCATCAGAGAACAAGTGTGAGAGGCAGTTTGAGTGCATAGTCCTGCTGGTCACAATGGAAAGCATACCACTTAGAATGATGAGTTTTGATGATTCCAAAGAATCATACCACTTAGAATGATGATGAGTTTTGATGATTCCAAAGAAGCATTGTGGGACCTTAAAGTTGAAGTCCTTTAAGATTATCAGAGTTGTCTATGAACATGCAAAGGGCTTTTGCATTGGATGGGCAGGAGATACTCTATGGTCCACCAGGAAGCCATTTGGTGACAGATTTCAATTCAAGTTAGGAAAAGCAAGAGACTGCACCAGGACCTACTGAGTTCGTAGGATGATTTCAAGTAGAGTCCAGACAAGTGCTCAGTGACGATTTTGTAGTAGGAATTCAAGCACTGAATGCTAGGACTAAATCACCCTACAGCAGTGGCTCTCAATTAGGGGCAATTTTTCTCCCTCCAGGGCATATTTGACAATGTCTGGAGAGATTTTTGGTTCTCACCACTTCCCCTCTAATCTGCAGCCAAACTGAACTTTTTGCAGTTCCACGAATACACTGTGAATTCTTTCCTCCAAATTTGTTCCTATGGTTGTTTTATTCATTTGAAACATTCTTATCTTATCTACTAGCACCCTTCATCTTGCCAAGTCCTTCTTACCCCTCAGATCTTATTTTAGGTGTTAGCTCTTTTAGGATATTGCTCCTCATGCCTTGAACACTGGGTTAAGTCCTGTTACCATGTTCCCTCACTATCCTGTGTTAACTTCCTTTGTGGCATTCTTCTTACTTGGGTTTAAAGGCCCAGTGACTAGTTATTGAGTGTCTTGAGGTCATTGATGATGTCTTGTTAACCACTGAACTTCCCTGGCACATGAATGTCTTTATTATAACACATGAATGAAGTTCTTATAACAATCCCCTAAATTATAAAACAAATATATGTTTTATCCCACTTGTTTCTGGGTCATTATTGTTAAACTTAATCTTTAATGTTTCTTATAGAGCTGACATGAGCAGAGTAATCTTTTTCTTCAAAAGAGAAATGAAAAAGATATTAAAAAGCAGTTCATAGAGGGAAAAGTTCAACCTCCCTCACAATCAAAAAAATGCGAATTAAAATCACTAGATACCATTAGATCCATTTTGCAGCTATCATATCAGTGTTGAGAAAAAACAACTGTTGCTAGAAGAGAAATTAGTGTAACTTTTTGGAGACAGGCTCACTATCCAGAAAAATTTACAATATATATACTCTGAATAAGTAATTGTACTAGTTAAGATTTACGTATAAAGTTATTGTAGCAATGCTGTAAAAATGGAGAAACTGAATATAACATAAAAGTTAAGCAGCAAGGACAGGTTAAATAAATTATGTTCAATTTATACACTGTGTGGCCATTAAAATAATCACGTGCATTTATATCAGTAGTTTTCAACCCTGTCAGACCAAACACCTTCTGTTTTAATAGCAAGTATTTACTTTACAGCCATACTTTGCCACATTAAGCACTATATTTCTTGTATGTGTCATAGTGTCACAGCTCTAGTTTAAACCAGTTAAGTAAAATTCTAACATAATATATGCATTACAGACTCTCAAAATAGCCTTTATTCTATTGTTGATTTGCTTTTGTTTTCTGAATTTCAAGTACTATTTAGTGTCATCAGTGTTACAAATTTTTTAAAATTGTGCTACCAAGACTCAATACTGTCTGTTTGCAGGAATGAAATGCATTGTCATTGCTGTTAAGTTCCGTTGTTGTTAGCTGCCATCAAGTTGCCCCTTACTCATGGCAACTCCATGCACAAGGGGATAGGACCATTGTGACCCATACAGTTTTTCATTGGCTGATTTTTGGAAGTAGATCTCAAGGCCTTTCTTTCTGGTCTGTCTTAGTCTGGAAGGTCCACTGAAACCAGTTCATTCTTTTTTTTTTTTTCCTTAATTTTTTTTAATGCATTTTATTGAAATATAATTTATGTACAGTGAAATACACAAAACTAAAGTGACATGGGTCAATGTTTTTTTGGTTTTTTTTTTTTTTGCAGTGTTTCCTCCCCTCCCCTCCCACCCCTGGCAACCAACAAAGAAAGTTTCTCTCCATATATAAACCTTTCCTTGACCCTCCACAGCAATGAACTAATACTATATTTGTCCTTCTGTGATTGACTTATTTCACTCAGCATAATGTCCTCCAATTCATCCATATTATGCAGTGTTTTGCAGATTCTACATTATTCTTTAGTGCTGCATAGCATTCCATTATGTGTATGTACCATAGGTTGGTCATCCACTCTTCCACTGATGGGCACATAGGTTGTTTCTTTCTTTTTGCTATTGTAAATAGTGCTGTGATGAACATGAGCATGCATGTATCTGTTCCTATCCTGGCTCTCACCTCTCTAGGATATATACCTAGTAATGGGATTGCTGGGTCAAATGGTATCTCCAATTCCAACTTTCTAAGGAATTGCCATATTGCTTTCCACAGTGATTGTGTCACTTCACAGTCATACAAGCAGTGTTTGAGAGTCCCAATCTCTCCACATCCCCACCAGCATTTATTATTTTCTGCCTTGTTGAACCTTGCCATCAGTGCTGGGGTGAGATGGCATCTCATTGTGGTTTTGATTTGCATCTCTCTGATGCCTAATGATCATGAGCATTTCTTCATGTATTTGCAGGCCACCTGAAAATCCTCTGTGGTGAAGTGTCCATTCATGTCTTCTGCCCATTTTTTAATTGGATTGTTAATCTTTTTGTTGTTGAGGTGTTGGAGTTTTCTATAAATTTTAGAAATAAATTCCTTGTCAGATATGTAATTATCAACAAATATGAATTTGTTGCTGTCATTTTGTTACATGCTTTTTCGTGATGTTGATTTCTTTGTTCCATATAATTTTCTGTGCTGAGTTTGTTTTGTTTATGAATCATGTCATCACTTCCTTCATTACTATAGTTTTAGTATTTGCTAAATATTTGTACTGGTTCTCTTTTTTATTTTGATGTGAAGATTTATCATTTTTCTTTGAGGTTACCCTGTGATTTATAATTCCTTCCCAAGTTTAGAACAGTCCATTCTATCTTGTAGTTGTCTTGACTTCCCTACTATTTAGAGGTTCTGTAACTACACAGTTTTTTCCCTCTTTTTGGTTTGTAGTTGTTTTCATTTGTCAATTGATGTCTCTGGTTCTCTATTTACAATGTTGTAGGCTTATTTACTTTGGACACTTCTAAAACTGGGTTGGTTTCTGAGTTATGACATCATGTGTGTTAATGGTCAGTTGTTGTTGGCTGTTGTTGCTTCTCTGCCCAAAAGACTTCCTTTAGCATCTCTTGTAAGTTTGGTTTGGTTTTAACAAATTTCCTTAATTTCTGCTTATCTGGAAATGTTCTAATTTCACCCTCATATTTGAGGGACAATTTTGCCAGGTATATAATTCTTGGTTGGAAATCTTTCTCTTTCAAGGTTTTATATATATCATCTCATTGTCTTCTCACCTGCATGTTTACTGCTGAGAAATTCAAACTTATTCTTACTGGCTGCCCCTTGTAAGTAACTTTTTGTTTTCCCCATGCTGCTTTTAGGATTTTTTCTTTGTCTTTGGTTTTGATGAGTTTGATGATGATATGTCTTGGTGATTTTCTTTTGGGGTCTGTCCTGTTTGGGGTTCCTTGGACTTCTTGAATGGATATATTCTCATCTTTCTTCATACCAGGAGAATTCTCTTCCAACAAATCTTTGACAATCTTTTCTGTGGTTTTATTTGTCTCCTCCAGTTCTGGAATTCTAATTCTACCTAGGCTATTCCTTTTGATGGTATCCCACATAAACCTTAGGCTTTCTTCGTTTTGTTTTGATCTTTTTTCTGATTGTTCCCTTTCCAAAGAAGTATTGAGGTATTTGCCCTCAATCTCCCTAATTCTGTCTTCCATCAATTCAATTCTACTCCTATGCCCATTCAATGATTTATCTATTTCTGAAAATTTAGTATTTATCTTCTGGATTTCTGTCTGTAGGTTTTGTATCATTCCTAATTTTTCATTTATTTTGTCATTTTGTTCTTGTGTTATCTTTTGAAATTGTTCTAGGGTTTTCTCTGTGTTTTCCCCAATTTTGTCAATTTTTTCCTTGATCTGTCTGTCAATTCATTGAAGGTACCTAAATATAATTCTTTTGAATTCCTTATCAGGTAGTTCCAATGCTGCATCTTCCTCAGGGATGTGTTTTGGGTCTGTATCCTGCTCCCTTGTTTCTCCTGCTTTATATTGCTTCTTTGTGTGGACTGTGATGCTTTGTTGTCTCTGAGGTATTGTGATATTTGGTGTTTATATTTAATTGGTGATTGTGTGTTGCAGTGATTTGCCCATGAGTTTTGTTTTCTTTCTATCTACATAAGCAGGGTACTGTGCTGTGCTCCTCTATTCACTAGTTGGCAGCACTTATACACTCACCACCTCTCTCCTTTCCCATTGTCTGCCTCCTGTACATCCCTGCCATCCTTGGCAAATGGACCCTATTCTTAGATCCTGTTTTCATTCAGGTTTTTCCACAAGTTGGTGCCTAATCCACTTCTGTAAACTTCATTTCAAAGCTCAGGGCTCCAGGATTATCTTCTGTATCTCTGTCAACTAGTTTCTCTTTTCTTTACTAAAGAGGGTTTGTGGAGCTTGTCTGCCTATTCTGACAATTTACCAGAAGTCCAGTTCATTCTTTAGGTATATTTGCAACACCATTAACACACATATAGCAAACCAGTTTTACAGTGAGAAATTAAAATAACCAAATTCGCCAAACTTGTCTGTGAATAATGCCTCAACAATCAGAAAAGGTAGGTCTTATTTTAATGACTACATACACACACACAAAATAAAACATTGCCTTTGAGTTGATTCTTACTTATAGAGACCCTATGGGACAGAGTAGAACAGCCCCATAGGGTTTCCAAAGCTGTAAATCTTTACAGAAACAGACTGCCTCATCTTTCTCCTTCAAAGAAGCTGGTGGGTTTGAATCACTGACCTTTTGGAATAGAGTCTTTATTCTATGACATAAGGATGTTGCTTCTGTGCCATATAATTTAGCCATGTAAAAACAAAGTGTGTTATTTGTTATTAAAATTAAAATAGTCTCCAGTTATGCACAGTTTGATATCAATGAAATAAAAGCAATTATGGTGCAATCAAGCAAAATGACATTGTTGGCAGGTTCCACTTATCATTCCTAAATTACCACATTGGCAAAAGTCAAGCATTTATTAGTGCTACTGCAAAGATAATCAAATACTCCATTTATAATGTCCCCTTTGGTGTTTCTCAAAAGTTGGAGAGCATGATTAATTCATAGTGTCATCTTTTCAGTTTTCTCCCCCCAAGAAAAACCCTTAGGACTGGAGTTTAACTTCCCAAAGTTTAATAGGAAACAAAATTGCTTTTGTTGAGCTTCAGTCTTTATTAATTTATTAATCAGAATTTGCAATTTCTTGTGCCTCCTCCCATTTTCAAGTAAACTAGTAAATGATGCCATTGTGAAAAAGTAGTAGAGTTGAATGCTCAGGCAACAGTCTGCTCCAGGTACTTCTACCTTCCCATTAACAGTGTAAACCAGAAAGATACCTGAAAGAATTCAGTTTGTTGCCATTTGGTAATATACCATGAAAGTACACAGGCAGACCTCAGATATTGCTGGCTCAGACATATACACCCCAATAAAGTGATTCACATGACTCTCTTGACTTCCCAGTGAATATAAAAGTTACATTTACCCCACACTGTAGTCTATTAAGGGGAGCGATAGCATTATGAAAATGTTGGAAATATTTTAAGGATTACCAAAATGTGACACAAAAACATGCTGTTGGAAAGAATGGCACCAATACATTTGCTGGATGCCAAAACCTTCATTTTGTAAGAAACATAGTTTCTGCAAAGCACAATGAAATGAGGTATGCCTGCATTAGTATACAACATATTATATATGTGAATGTAATATGCCTACACACACATACACACAAGAAGCCCTGGTGGCACAACAGCTAAGCTTTCAGCTGCTAACCAAAAGGTTGGTCATTTGAATCCACCCAAGGGATCTGCAAGTGAAAGACCTGATGATTTGCTTCCATAAAGATTACAGCCTATAAAACCCAATAGGGCAGTTCTACTTTGTCTTACTGGGTGCTATGAGTCAAATGGGAGCTCTGGTGGCATAATGCCTAAAGCACTTGACTGCTAACCAGAAGGCTGGTGGTTCAAACCCATCAGCCACTCCTCGGAAGGAAGGTTGGGCAATCTACTTCTGTAGTGGTACTGCCTCGGAAACCCAAGGAGGGTATGAGTCAGGTCCGACTTGACGGCACATAAAAACAACAACATGAGTCAAATATCAACTGGAGAGCACCCAGCAACATATGTACCACACAAATACTGTGTGTAATAAATATATATTTATGTATGTAGATAATCATAGAAAGAGCTCTGGTGGCATAGTGGATAAGGCATTCGGCTGCAAACCAGAAGGTCACCGGTTCAAACCC
>NW_006921691.1:8688971-8697946 GCF_000298275.1 Orycteropus afer afer | reverse complement strand
GGTGTTTTTTGTGTGGGTGTGTGTGTGGTTTTTTTTTTTTTAACACTTATGTAGTGCTTGCCAAAGGAACTCTGGTGGTGTAGTAGTTAAGTTAAGACATTTGGCTGCTAACTGAAAGGTCACAGTTGAAGCCACCAGCCATGCCTGGGAAGAAAGATGGGGTGGTCTGCTTCCACAGCCTTGGAAAACCAACAGGGGTTTTCCATAGCAATATGAGTTGGAATCCACTCGATGGCAGTGAGTTTGTTTTTTTCTTTTTTTCATTTACCATACACTAGGTACTGTACTTATACATATACATAAACTCATTTAGTCTCCACAGCAAACCATGGAGACACTTACTGCCCCCATAGAATTTCCTAAGCTCCGATCTTTATAGGAGCAGGTCACCAGGCCTTTCCTCCCACGGAGCAACTGAGTGGGTTCTAACTACCAAGGTTTTGCTTAACAGTCAAGTGCTTAACCATTGCACAACCAGGGCTCCTTACTAAATAAGGTGTTTCCTTATTTATTTAAGGCTTTTAAAATATTACTTAATAGAGTTTAGTATGTTCTCATAATGGCCCTGTACTCTTCTTGTTAAGGTTTTTTCCAACTTATTTTTGTTTTATCATGAATGGGATTTTCTCATTATATTTTCTAATAGCTTTTTGTGCCAGTACATAACAACACTTTATTTTTATATATTTTTTTTTTAACTGACAACCCTTAATAGTGTTTTCCTTACTCTTTGTGGTTTTCTACATACACAATCTTATCACTTGCAGATAAAATACATCTTAGTTCTTTTTCTCATCTGGTTTCTAGTAACAAAAACATTCTTAAATCAAAAGTAGCTATATCAGAAATTCTTCCTCTTCTTGTTGATTGGGATCCCTTTATTAGTATTGAACTTTGTTTATTTTGATTTTTCAAAATAAGCAATCTTCAATTCCTACTTTTATTAACAATGTATTTAAACCAGAATTAAGAATTGAATTAATTTAATAAATTTGATTAAATTGAACTGAATTGAACCCAATGCTTTTTTCTTTGGCATCAATCTGGGAGATAATATACCATTTTATTTTGGGTCTTTGGAGATGATATATTATATGAATAGATTTCCTAATATTAAGCCATCCTTTTAATTCTAAAATAAGCCCCAGCTAATATCATTCAGTACAACCAGAATACTCTTAGAAGTGAGGATGGTGAGACTTCACATCACATATTTTGGTCATGTTATCCAGAGAGGCCAGTCTCTGGAGAAGGACATCATGCTTGGAAAACTAGAGGGTGAGGAAAAAAGGGGAAGACCCGCAGTGAGATAGAATGACACAGTGGCTACAACAATGAGCTCAAACACAGTAATGATTGTGAGAATGGTGCAGGACTCTGAGTGTTTTGTTCTGTTGTGCATGGGGTTGCTATGAGTCAGAACTGACTCCAGAACACCTAACAACAATATTATTAGTCTCATGTTATGCTGCCACATCAAATTTCTTAATTTTTCACTCTGATTCTTAATCTGTATTTATGTGAAGTTGTTGTCCTAATGTTGAACTATCCTTGCATATCTGGTATGAATCCCACTTGGTCATGATGTATTATTATTTTTGATGTGCTTCCAGAGTCTGTTGGCTAGGATTTTGTTGAAGATTTTTTGCATATATGTTCATGAGGGATATTGATCTGTAATTTCCTTTTTAGAACTCCCCACCAGCCACTCCTCGGAAGGAAGATGGGGCAATCTACTTCCGTAGTGATACTGCCTTGGAAACCTAAGGAGGGGTCGCTATGAGTCGGGTCCAACTCGAGGGCACATAACAGCAACAACAATCTTTTCTATGTTCTGAAATAGTTTGAGTAGAATTGGTGTTAGCTCTTCTCTGAATATTTGGTAGAATTCTTTAGTGAAGCTATCTACACGAGGAAATTTTTGTTGCTATTGGTAGGTTTTTTTTTTTTTTTAATGCCCTGTTCAGTTTCTTCTTTTGTTGTGGGTGTGTTGAACTTTTCTACCTCAGTCTGTGTTAGTTTAGGTATGTCATGTGTCTAGAAATTTATCCATTTCTTCAAATTTGTGGGAGTGCAGTTCTTCATAGTATGCTGTTATTATCCTTTTTATTTCTGTTCATTCCTTTGTGACATCACTCAGTTCATTTCTTATTCATATTATATGCATCTTCTCTTTATTTTACTTGGTTAAATTTGCCAGTGGTTTGTCAATTTTGTTAATCTTTTCAAAGAAATAACTTCTAGTCTTGTTGATTTTTTCTATTGTTTTGCTGATTCATTTATTTCTGCTCCAATCTTTATATTTTTATAAGGAGCTCTGGTGGCATAGTCGTAAGACATTTGGCTGCTAACCAGAAGGCCAGCTGTTCAAACCCACTAGCTGCTCCATGGGAGAAAAATGAGGCAACTATGTCCATAAAGATTTACAGCCTTGGAAACCCAGTGGGGTCACTATGAGTTGCAATTGACTTGATGGCAGTGGGTTCGGTGTTTTGTTTTTTAATCTTTATTATTTCCTCTCTTCTGGAGATAGTAGGTTTCTTTTGTTGCTCAAAAGAACAACTAATTGTTGGTATTATTGGGTTAAGGTATTGATTTTTGTTCCTTCTTTTTTTAAATTGACCTCTGAGTACTGCTTTTACCTTGTCCAAAGATTTTGGTATGTAGTGTTTTTATCCTAGTTTGTTTCTAGGGTTTTTTTTTTTTTTTTTTTTAATTTCACATTTTATTTTTTCTGTTACCACATAGTTTTTAAGCAGGGTGTTACTCAATTTCTACGTATTTGATGTCCCCATCCCCGATCTTTTTAGTATTGATTTCTAATTTCATATTGTTGTGGTCTGACAAGATGCTATGTAATATTTTGATTTTTTTTTTAATTTATTGAGGCTTGTTTTGTGATCTAACATGTGGTTTATTCTGGAGAATGATCCATGTGCACTAGAAAAGAATGTGTATTCCATTTTTGTTTGCTCATGTGTTCTGTATATGTCTATGTGGTCAAGTTGGTTGATTGTGTTGTTAAGATCTTCTGTCTTTGTTGAGTTTCTCTGTAGTTGTCCGGTCCTTCAACAAAACTGGTGTGTTAAAGTCTCCTACTACTATTGTAAAGTTGTCTGTTTCTATTTTCAATTTTGTTGATGTTTGCTTTATGTATTTTGGGGCTCTTTCATTGGGTACACAGATATTTGTATGGTTATGTCCTCTTGCTTGATTGGAACTTTTATCATTATATAATGTCCTTCTTTGTGCCATATGCTGTTTTTTTGCCTTGAAGTCTATTTTCTCTGAAATTAATATTGCTACTCTTACTCTATTTTGGTTGCTGTTTGCTTGATTTTTTTTTCCCAACCTTTGCTTTTTTAGCTTATTTTTGTCTCTGCATCTGAGATGAGTCTCTTGCAGGTAACATATTGATGGGTCCTGTTTTCTTATTCATTCTGCCACTCTCTTTCTCTTGAATGGTGTATTTAATCCATGCATATTCAGTGTAATGGATGATATGTGTGGATTAATGCTATCATTCTTTTGTGGGTTTTTTTTTTATCGTGATGCTGATAGATTTCTTTTTCTGGATATTTTTCTGACTGAGTTCATTTTGGTATCAGAATAAGCAGCATCACAACAAATGGAGAAAAGTTTGAAATTGTCAAATATTTCATATTACTTGGTTCCACACTCAACACTAATGGAAACAGTAGACAAGAAATCAGACAATATATTGCACTGGGAAAAATCTGCTGCAAAAGACCTCTTTGAAGTGCTAAAGAGCAAAGATGTCACTTTGAAGAGCACAGACTGCCTAACACAAGTCATGGTATTTTAATAGCCTCATAGGAATGTAAAGCTAGACAATGAATAAGGAAGACCAAAGAAGAGTTGATGGTTTTGAGTTGTGCTATTGGCCAAGAATACTGAAAGTACCATGGACTACCAGAAGAACCAACAAACCTGCCCTGGAGGAAGTGCAGCCAGAATGCTCCTTGGAGGTGAGAATGGCCAGACTTCATCTCACCTACTTTAGTCATGTTGTCAAAAGAGACTATTCCCTGGAGAAGGATATCATGCTTGGTAAATTGGAAGTTCAGTGTGGTAGTTCAGTTTGTGTGTCAACTTGGCTGGCCTGGTTGAGTTGCTGGGCAGCTGGTGGTAGTTATTCCCCATGATGAGACTGGCAATCAATTCCATGGCGGGACCTACCATAAGCGGCTGAGTAGCTGCCTTTGGGTACCTTTGGTATTGATGTTTGCTTTGGGTGTCTTTGGTACCGAGAGTGGGGTGCTGCTCTGATAGATACCTAAAATATGGAAACAGGAGTGGAGTGCATCCTTGACCCAAGACCCTGGCAGAGAGACCCCAGAATATGGCATGACAGATGGCAGGAGCAGAGCCCAGAGACCGGCATGAGAGACAGCTGGAGCAGAGCTGAGAGAACCGGCAGGAGACAGCGATAGCCTTACCAGCCCATGGAGGAGAAAGCTTGATGCCTTTGCTTAGGCAGCTTACTGGTGGAGTGAGTTGCCTTTGGGCATTAATTGGTAGAAAAAAATCGACATGAATTGGAGTAGCAGGTTGGCCAGCCCATGGAGCAAAAAAGCCGAGTGCTTTTTGTGCAGAGTTTTTCAGGAGAGTGGGTTGCCTTTGGCATTAATCAGCAGAAGCAGAGACCGAAGAAATGGAAGCAGAGCTGCCTGAGCCTAAAAGGGGAGGACCATGGCCTTTGGGGTGGAACAATCACAGCCCCCTAGGTTTCAAAGAGCCAGGCCTTCACCAACTTGGTTCTGGAGTGTGGAGCTGCTCCTTCATGTGAGCCAATGGGATGGAGCCATAGTCACTGCCCAAGAGTAAGGGGGCGGGGCTTCCATGCCCAAGAGGGAGAGGAACAGAGGCCCACCAGGCCAAGGGGATGAGGTCACCTAGGGGACTAGAGCCACCCAGTGGAGGAGACCTGTACAGATACCACCCATTGAAGATCTATACAGGTGCCAAGTTGACAAGGGGTGGAATTGTGGTAGTTATTCCCCATGATGAGTGTTCTGGTTACCTAGTGCTGCTCTGACAGGAATACACCACAAATGGGATGGTCTTAACAGACAGGAGTTTATTCTTACAATTTTGAGGCTTTAAGTCCACGTTCAAAGTGTCAGGCTCTAGGGGCTGGGTGAAAGCCCCTCAACCTTGGGGTCCAGCTCTGCTTCCTGCTCCTGGCCCACTGGAGCTAGAGCTTCACTCAAACAACTGCTGGCTGCTGAGGCTATGAAGCCCCAAGATTGACAAGTAAAAAGGCACAGTCCCATGTTATCAAACCATACAGCAGGCCGTTAACTTAAGTCCATTGTCAGTCCCAAGTTCAACAGAGCATGGCAGGCTGCTGAGCAACGACATGGCTATATGCAGGGTCCAAGTGTGCCATAAGCTAGAAACCATTCTCAAAGCTTCTGCTTATATACAGGAAGCAGACTACATACCCTAAGGCAGCTACTCAGCTTCTCACAGTAGATTCCTCCATGGAGTTGATTACCAGTCTCATCATAGGGAATAACTACATCCAGCTGCCCAGCCACTCAACCAGGCCCAGCCAAGTTGACACACAAACATAACCACCACGATGAGACTGGCAATCAACTCCATGGTGGGACCAACCACAAAAAGATGAGTAGCTGCCTTTGGGATATGGTCTGCTTCCTGTATTTAAGGAGAAACTTTGAGAATGGTCTCTAGCTTATGGCACACTTGGACCCTGCATGTAGCTGTGTTGTTGTTCAGCAGCCTGCCATGCTCTGCTGACCTTGGGACTTACAATGGACTTGAATTAACGGCCTGCCGTGTGGTTTGGTAACATTGGAATTCTGCATTTTTACTTGTCAACCTTGGGGCTTCTCAGCTTCAGCAGCCAGCAGCTGTTTGAGTGAAGAAACACCTCTAGCTCAGTGGGCCAGGAGCAGGAGGCAGAGCTGGACCCCAAGGTTGAGAGGCTTTCACCCAGCCCCTAGAGCCTGGCACTTTTAACTTGGACTTAAAGCCTCCAAATTGTAAGAATAAACTCCTGTTTGTTAAAACCATCACATTTGTGGTATATTCCTGTCAGAGGGGCACTAGATAACCAGAACAGTCAGCAAAAGAGAAGGCCCTCAGTGAGATGGATTGACACAGTGGCTGCAACAATGGGCTCAGGTATAGCAAGGATTGTGAAGCTGGCACAGGACTAGGCAGTGTTTTTTTCTGTTGTACAAAAGGTTGCTATGAGTCAGAGCCAACTTGACAACACCTGACAACAACAAAGTTTGAAGCAGACTGTTCTATATTGATAGAATCCTGACTTCCTCTCCAATTGCGAGTTCTGTAATTGTATCATTTATTCCCTCTTTTTTTCTTTGTAGTTGTTGTCATTTACAGATTGGCACCTCTGGTTCTCTATTTTCAATATTGTAAGTTTATTTTAATTAAGAGAATTCTTTTTCTGAGTTGGTTTCTGGCTGAAGTTATAATATGTCTTAATTTTAGATTGTGTTCTTCCATTGTTGATTTTCTGTCCAAAGAACTCCCTTTAACATTTCTTGTAAGGTTGGCCTAGTTTTTACATACTACTTTAATTTCTGTTTATCTGGAAATGTCATAATTTCACCATCATATTTGAGGGACAGTTTTGCTGACTATATAATTGTTGGTTGGCAATTTTCTTCTTTCAAGGCTTTATATATGTAATCCCATTGCTTTGTTCCTACTTGGTTTCTGCTGAGAAATCACAGCTTAGTCTTATTAGTTGCCCTTTGTATGTAACATTTCTTTTTTTCCCAGGATTTTTTCATTGTCTTTGGTTTTAGAAAATTAAGTCATGATATGTATTGGTGACTTTCTTTTGGAGTCTATCCTGTATGGGTTTCATTGAGCTTCTTGGGTGGATATCTTCTCATTTTTCATGATATTAGGGAAGTTTTCTGCTTGCAAATCTTCAACAATTTTCTCTGTGATTTATTTTGTTTCTTGCCTCTTCTTGTTCTGAGTAAAGTGTTGTTGTTGTTGTTACATGCCGTCGAGTCAGACCCTACTCATAGCGACCCCTCCTTGGGTTTCTGAGGCAGTATCACTACAGAAGTAGATTGCCCAACTTTCCTTCTGAGGAGTGGCTAGTAGGTTTGAAACACCAGCCTTCTGGTTAGCAGTCAAGTGCCTTAAGCACTATGCTACCAGAGCTCCAAGTAAAGCGGTAGGTAGGTGGGTAGATGTAGTAGGTATGGCTGACTGTTGTTATTGTTGTTATGTTCCATCGAGTCAGACCCAACTCATAGCAACCCTCCATTGGGTTTCTGAGGCAGTATCACTGTGGAAATAGATTGTCCAACCTTTCTTCCAAGGAGTGTCTGGTGGGTTTGAACCTCCAGTCTTCTTATTAGCAGTCAAGTGCCTTAGGCACTACACTACCAGAGCTGTTCACTTCCATCAGATAGGGCAGGAAAAATTTTAAAAGAAAAAAAAAAGGGGAGGTAGATGAGAAGAAAGATGATAAAAATAAAAGAAGGAAAAGAGGAAGAGAGGTAAATAAACAAATAAAAAGGAAGACAAAGTGGAAAGAAGAAAAGACAAGGGAAAAAAAGGGGAGCTGGTGCAGATGTGGTCAGGCAGCAGTAGTAGCATCAAGTGGCTATGGCACAATTTTCAGGAGTGTGTGGCCACAGAAGGGGCAGGAGCTGACACATATCCTGTATTCAATGAAAGAAAGACATGTCAGTGACACTGGCATAGGCAGGCAGAGACACAGACACTAATTCTGTCTGTTTGGAATGTAATGCAGTGAGTGGTTGGGCTGCTGGTGGTAGGAGGCAGCCCAAGGTACCAGGCATGTGGGGGAGGACAAGGGCCAGGGTGTCCCTTGCTACCTGGTTGTTGGGGCTGGGAGGGGTCTCATCCCTGGGCAATGGACATGTGTGGTGGGGAAATCCTAGAAAGCACTTCTCAATTTACTGGCATTGGCCTGGTGCACTTCTGTTGTGCATACCCAATTGTCCAGTTCCTACACAGACTCACTCAAGTGGTAGGCTTCCCAGAGTCCAGAATCTCCAACTGCCACCCCACAGGCCTTCCCCTTAAGGTGGGAGTTCAACCCAAATGACTAGTATTCACCAGTAGTGAGTTGTTTCATCACCTTTCACTGGCTTCCTCCTTGCTCTGCAGTCACCTGTGCCACTTAGGAATCTTACCCATTTCCCTGTACTTTCCTCTTCCAGATACAGCATATATTATGCTCACCTTGGTTCACTCCAGATCTGTCCATACTGTGTCTCTGTCCTAACATGGTGTGGTAGTTGAGGTTATGTGCTAACTTGGCTGGGCCTGATTTTGAGTGGCTGGGCAGCTGGTTGTAGTTGTTCCCCATGATCAGACTGGCTATAAACTCCATGGTGAAATCTGCTGCAAGCAGCTGAGTAGCTGCTTTAAGGAGGTGGATACTTCCAGTACATAAGGAGAAGCTTTGGGAATAGTCTGCAGCTTTTGGCATGCTTGAATCCTGCATGTTGCCTAGTCATCATTCAGCAGCCTGACATGTTGTCTGCCGATCTTGGGACTGTTAATGGACTTGAAACAGTGACCTGCTTTGTGGTTTGGTAATATTGGGACAGAGCCTTTTATTTGTTGACATTGGGTTTGTCAGTCTCAGCAGCCAGCAACTGCCTGAGTGAAGAAAGCCTCCAGCTTCAGTGGGCCAGGAACAAGAGGCAGCACTAAAGCCCAAGGTCGAGGGGCTTTCACGCAGCCCCTATTGCCTGGCACTTTGAACTCGGACTTCTAGCCTCCTAAACTGTAGGAAAATAAACCCTTGTGTGTTAAAGCCATCTATTGAAGGAATTTTTTTTTTTGTTGGTTACCAGGGGTGGGAGGGGAGGGAAGGGAATGCTGTTAGATAGATAGAGATAAATACTGATTTGGGTGAAGAGAAGGGCAATGTACCAAATGTGAGTGACCAATACGGCAGCATT
>NW_006921691.1:8679478-8687922 GCF_000298275.1 Orycteropus afer afer | reverse complement strand
CAAATAAAAATAAAATAAAATAATAAAATTATATATAAAAAAAAAGAATGGAGAGTAGGGTCAGAAGGGCAAAGGGAAGCTACTCAGCACATTCCACCCCTCTCTTCCTTCAATCCCTCCCCACTGGACCAACTCTTCTGCCTCTCCAAGTTTAGGGAAGGGTCTCAATTGATATTAGGGAAATAATTGAGAAAAAAAAAAAAAGAAAAAGAAATACAGCCAGAATGTTCTTTGGAAGTGTGGATGGTGAGACTATATCTCACATACTTTGGACATGTTATCAGGAGATATCACTCCCTGGAGAAAGATATCATGCTTGCAAAAGTAGAGGGTGAACCAGCAAATGGAAGGCTCTCAACAAGATGGATTTCCATAGTGACTGCAATGATGGGCTCAAACTAGGAACAATAGTGTGGATGACATAGGACTGACTTAGAGCCATTTCAATAGCACCGAACAATAACAATAGGACATTTGCTCTGATTCTTTAGCATGGTTCATAGCAATATCTTTTCAGATATCTTATTATTGTTACCTGATTTTAAAGTCTTAAAGAGGCATTTGTACTTGTTTAGCACGGGGAATTGAGATGGATTTTGTCAAAGATTATTTGATTCTTTGTCCAGTCTTTCAGACCCGGGGGGTGGGTGGGGGGGGAAGTGCAGTGACTTCATGTAATTTGGGGGTTGGATTTTTTTTTAATTTAATGCAATGTTCCATACTTGTGGTATTTCAAATACATAGCATCACAACAACACACAAGCCACCACAGTATGACAAACTGACAAACAAGTGGTAGAGTATGAGTGACAGAATACATAGGGGATACTGAGAACTATGCTCCCTGACTTCCTTACTCCTCATGTAGAGAAACTAGTCTCATACTAGTCCATCCTTCAATTCACTCCCATCTGAACTATAGCTGACACTATAAACACTGAATAGTATAAACACTGAATTGCCAGGGTCACTAAAGTTAGAGCTAAAGCCTCAGGCAGTCACAGAAGCAAAAATGGTCTTCAGGCTGGAGCTGAGTGTCTGTGTTTGCTGAGCAGCCAGGAATTAGTTTCAGTAATGCCCCAATTCTTTCTTTGGCAGGTTGTTCTCATGAGTAGCCAACCATCTGAGCTTCTTTGTCTGGGACAGATGTCTGTGTCCAGTGTAAGCCAAGAATATAACCATTCCTGAGCCCCCTCATTGTAGTACGCACTAGGGGCACTTACCTTCCCCTTGTCACATCCTTCTCCCACCAGGGTGTCACACACTGTTGTTGTTTTTGTTGGGTACCTTCAAGATGGTTCCAACCCTACGTACAACAGAACCAAACACTGACCTGTCCTTTTCATTCCATGTTCTGATTATTAATGAATGTTTGCAGCTGTTTCTTCTCATCTTGAGTCATGTCATATCATCAAATGAAGGTCCCAAAAGCTCTATTCCATCCACATCATTACAGTCGCCTCTACTTTGAGGAGGCAGTTCTTCGCCAGTCTTATTTTGAATGCTTTCCAATGGGAGGAGCTCATCTGCTGGCACCATATCAGACAATGTTCCTCATAAAGTTCTCACCGGCCATTTTTTTTTAGAAGATCACCAGACCCTTCTTCCCAATCTGTCTTAATCTGGAAACTCCACTGAAAGCTGTCCACCATGGATGACCCTGCTGGTATTTGAAATACTGATGTATTTCAAATATATAGCTTCCAGCATCACAGCAACACACAAGCCACCACAATATGACAAACTGACAGACAAATAGTAGAATACAAGTGATGGAATACATAGGGGATACTGAGAACTATGCTTCCTGACTTCCTTACTCCTCAAGTAGAGTAACTAGTCTCAAACTAGTCCATCCTTCAATTCAGTCCCATCTGAACTATAGCTGACAAAGATTCTGGATGTGGGTGTCATACTTTCATATTTTCCTGTTTCAATTCCTGCCATTTCTGTTTGACTACTTTATAGTCATTTAAATTAAAATCTGGGAAAATGGTACATTTCATGTCTATACTTGCTAGTTTTTTTCTCTAGAAACTCCTAAAATCTTTTCCAACATGCAATTAGGGAAGTGATATTACATATTACCAAAGGGGATGTAAAGTGAGCCATTTCGCATAGTGGCTAAGGCACTTGACTGCTAACCAGAAGGCTAGTGGTTCAAACCAACCAGCCACTCCTCGGAAGGAAGGTTGGGCAATCCTACTTCCGTAGTGATACTGCCTCGGAAACCCAAGGAGGGGTCACTATGAGTTGAGGCCGACTCGACAGCAAATAACAACAAGAAGAACATAAAGGAAAATGATCTACTTTACTTAAGGAACCAAGCCACAAAATCTTTTTACTACCAGTGTAAAGATACTCACAAACGTTTTTCTTTTCTTTCTGTTTTCTTGATTAAGAGAAGTAAGCTGAGAAATTCAGATAAAGGGCATGGTAGAAATGGCACAAACTTTTCTGGTCTTGCTAAAGAGTGAAATTTAGCCCATTTCTTTAGACTAAGCAGGCAGAATGTATTTCCTATGGCTGATACAAAAAGTTACCACCAAGTACTGAAAGCAATATAGAAACACTTTGATGCCACACTTTAATTTTGAAGTTAGCACAAATCTGATTTCTGACCTATTGACAGCATTCAGGGTGAATTAGAAAGAAACATCCTGAAAGTAGTTCAAGTATAAGATTGTTGAAAAATATGAAGAAGGAAAATACTCAATTGTTTTTGGTGTTTATTTGGTAATATAGTGCCTAAGGCACTTGACTGCTAACTGCAGTTCAAACCCACTCCCCAGAAGGAAGGTTGGGCAATCTACTTCCATAGTGTTATTGCCTCAGAAATCCAAGGATTCATTTCTGTGAGTCAGGTCTGACTCGACAGCACATAACAACATAATAACAACAACAACAAATCCCTTTTATGACTGATTTATTTTCTGCTTTGAATTTTTTTGTTTGTATCATGTGTTTTCAGTAATGGCAAGTGTTTTGGTTACCTAGTGTCGCTCTAACAGAAATACACCACAAATGAGATAGCTTTAATAAAGAGGAGTTTACTCTCTTACACTTCTGGAGGCTAAAAGTCTAAGTTCAAAGTGCCAGACTCTAGGGGCTGGGCAAAAGCCCCTAGCCTTGGGCTTCAGCTCTGGCTTTTGCTCCTGGCCCACTGATGCTAGAGGCATCTCTTCACTCAGGTAGCTGCTGGCTGCTGAGGCTGACAAACCCAAGGTTGATAAGTGAAAAGACACACTCCTGATATTACCAAACCACATGACAGGCCATTGATTCAAATCCATTAAAAGTCCCAAGATTGGCAGAGCATGGCAGGCTGCTGAATGAAGACTTAGCTACATGCAGGGTTCAAGCATGCCAAAAAGCTGGAGATTTCCTCAAAGCTGCTTCTTATATACAGGAAGCAGACCACATCTCTAAAGCAGCTATTTAGCTGCTCCAGTAGATTCCACCATGGAACTGATTGACAATCTCCCCTTGGGGAATAACTACATCCAACTACCCAGGCAATCAACCAGGCCCAGCCAAGTTGACAACAACCTTGACTACCACAGAAAGCATGCTGAAATCAAGGGGAAATTTTTATTTGAGGTAATATAGGTTTTCATGCATTATATGGGATATATGTCCCAAGTGGACTATGGTGGTAGGACTACAGGGCTGAGGCTCATTGATTGTTGATTCAGATTCACATAATTATACAAGTCCCCACCAGGTGGTAACATGTACTACAAGTGGGATACAAGATTCCCAAGAAAACTGAGAGGCTAAAAATGTTAGGGCATGATATATGTCCTATGGGTCACAAAAGAAAACAATGCTTTAATTTTCTCTCTCTCTTTTTTTTTTTTTTTTTTAGGTTTAATTGTTTTGGTAAAATGTTATTTCTGGCAAATAAAGAGGGAAGAACTTGCTATTGTGATCTAAATCTCTCGGGAAAAGTATGAGCCTTGCAACTCTCACAGGTAGGAATCAGAGATGGCTTCTTGGCAGAGTACTAGACCAGGGAATACAGCCACAGAGACATAATGGGAGAGGAAATGGTAGACCAAGTCATCTACAGCAGGAAGATGCATTTTGGCTCCCCATTTGACTTTACTACTGCTTAGCTACTGGATTCTGCATCCTCACCCCCCAACTGCTTCTCAGCCCTATGTCTCTTGCTCTTAGCATAATAACTCTTGTCCTAACCGCTGTACTGAAGATGGTCATGTCATGGTAACCATAAGTTTCCAGTTGCTAAATGAAAAGTTTTTATTTCTTTTCAATCTCTTTAGAACTAAAAACAACATAACTTTTTGCCTCTGTATTAAAAAAAAAAAAAAAAAGTAGCATAGTGGCTAAGGCACTTGACTGCTAACCAGAAGGCTGATGGTTCAAACCCACCAGCCACTCCTTGGAAGGAAGATGGGACAATCTACTTCGTAGTGATACAGCCTCGGAAACCCAAGGAGGGGTCGCTATGAGTCGAGTCTGACTCGACGGCACATAACAGCAATGTTAAACAATACTGGGACCAGACATAAAATAAATAAGCAAACAAAGAAAAACAACAAACAAACTTAGCTGTTTGCTTCAGGAAATACTTGCCTCTGAAAAAGAAGACTTTCAACAAACCAAAGTAGCTTGCTTATCTCATCGAGACTCCCTTCAAAATATTCCCTTCAAAATGGACTCTTGCCAGTGAGTAGCATGCTATTCCCTCTGACATCTAAGGGCTTGAAAAACTAGGTACAACAGTTTGAATTAGGAATTTTGGTACTCTGAACAGCTCACGGAATCAGAATGCACCAAGCATACAAGAGCAGAATTAGAGGAAAGGCACAGGGAGATTATTTAAGAAAGAGCTACCTGGCGGAGGATGGATGAGCACCCAAGAGATGCCATTGGAAACTTCCCTGGGGCAGTCACTGACTGGCAGATGAGGGCAGCCACCTGAGATCCCGAGCCAGGAAGGAAGACACTTTATAGCAGCATACCAGCAACCACTCCAATATTCCAGCAGGCAGTGGCAGGGACCTGCCTCTAGTAGCTGAATTTGTTGGTAATTTGGGTCATCTGGGTGCAGGCGGGCACAGACACCACCACTGAGATTCAACCAGAGAACTCACTGTTGTGCCAAGAAGGCAAGCTCCCTCCCCTCACAGCAAGTCACAGAGTGGGCTTAGGTCAGACTGGGAGACATTGTGCTTATCTTTGTCACAGATTTCAGTACCACAGGTCACTAGCAGGTACTCCCCTGACTCCAACACAGCTGAAATGCACACATATTTGGCGCCACAGATGGGCAGTATCACAGACAAACTCCAGAGCCAGCCATTAGTGGTCTGGCGGGATTGCATCACCACTGCAGGCAGAGGGGGCAGGGAGAGCAAAAAAACAGCAGCTGAGTGTGGTCCTGGGAATTTTGTCTTGGAGCTGTTCTTTGGTGCTCTGGGGCTACAGAAGCAGGGTCTTTGACTGTACCTGAAACTGGAGAAAAGTTGTGACACCCTAACAATAGGAATCTTTCCTGAGGTTGAGCTGCAGTCTTGTAAATAAATATGTCATCAATAATAGCCTGCTGAAAGCCCTAGAAAAGGACCCTAGCAACACCAAGCTTTCCTTCTTCTGCTCCCACCTTCTCCACCAATAACTTCACTCATTTGATAGAAGAAACCATATTCAGCCAATTACCATAACACCTCCCGCTTTGAACTCTAAACCCTCTCTACGACAAACAGAAACACATTTCCACACTCCACACAATAATTCCACCATCACAAAGAAAACAGCAGAGCTACCTAACACACCTGAATCAATAATAAAATAAAATACGCCAGCTTCACCTTTTTAAAATATTAAACCATAAAGCTAAGACAAAACAAATGAACACATAACCAGCAGCTAGAGACAACCTAAAGAGACAGTGCTCTCCCAGATTCCAGGGGCTTAAGAAGAGGTTCTGCTTTCCAGTAACCCCAAGAACTCTCCAGACCTACACTGCATGACTGAAAAGATTCTAGTTTACACCTTTTTCTCCCTCTCTTTTTTTTCTCTCATAGTTAACCCTGTTCCTTGTTGGTTTTTTGTTTGTTTGTTTGTTTGTTTTCTTTCTTCATTATTCTCCTTCTCTTCCTTTTTTGTCTTAGTGCCCTATCCACAGATATTGCAGCTTTACCTGTTTTCTTCTTCTTTTCTCCCCTTTTTCTTTTTTTGGATTACTGTCCCTGTGTGATTTCATGGTATATATTTTTTTCCATGTGCTTTTAGTTTTTTTGATGGTTATTCAATTGTAATTTTGCCTAACTGAGTGGGAGACAGCAACAGTCCCCATAAGATACAAGTACACCCACACCTCCTGCAACTTCACTTACTGAGCAAGAGCCAGTATCTCCTTTTCCACCAACAGGTCAATGATAAAAAAAAAAAAAAACACCAAGAAAAGCCTGAACCACCCTTGGCTTCTCTTCACAAACAATTAACAGAGATCTTAATACAATACCACGATGCCTCAGAGACAACAGACCATCAGAGTTCACACAAAGAAGCAAGATAAAGTGGTAGAAACAAGGGAACAGGATACAGACCCAGAACACATCCCTGAGGAAGAAACAGCATTGGAACTCTCTCATAAGGAATTTAAAAGAATTACATTTAGGTATCTTCAAAGGATTGAAAGACAGACCAAAGAAAACACAGAAAAAAACTTAGAATAATTTTGGAAGAAAATACAAGAACAAAATGACAAAATAAATGAAAAATTAGAAATTATTCTAAATCTACAGATAGAAATCCAGAAGATTAATACTAATTTGTTACAAATAGATAACACATTGAAAGGGCAAAGGAGAAGAATTGATGCGATGGAAGACAGAATTAATGAGATTGAAGGCAAATACCTGAATACTTCTTTGGAAAGGGATCAATCAGAAAAAAAAAAAATCAAAACAAAATGAAGAAAGCCTAAGGTTCATGTGGGATACCATCAAAAGGAATAACTTATGTGTCATTGGAATTCCAGAACAGGAAGAGAAAAACAAAACCACTGAGAAAATTGTCCAAGATTTGCTGGAGGAGAACTTCCCTGATATGATGAAAAAGGAGACTATGTCCATTCAAGAAGTGCAACGAACCCCAAATGGGATAGATCTCAAAAGAAAATCACCGAGACATATCATCATCAAACTCACCAAAACCAAAGACAAAGACAGAATCCTGAGAGCAGCACAGGAAAAACAAAAAGTTACATACAAAGATCAGCCAGTAAGAATAAGCTCTGATTTCTCAGCAGAGACCATGCAAGCGAGAAGACAATGGAATGGTATATATAAAACCCTGAAAGACAAAAATTTTCAACCAAGAATTATATACCCGGTAACATTGTTGCTCAAATATTATGGTGAAATTAGGGGATTTCCAGATAAGCAGAAACTAAGGGAATTTGTTAAAAACAGACCAACCTAAAAGAGAATCTAAAGGGAGTACTTGGAACAGTGAACCAAAAATAGCAATTAACAACCGACCATTAATACACAAGATGACATATCCCAGAAACCACAGCTATGGACATAACCAAAGTAAAATGAGCTTACAAGATTGTAAACAGGGAACCAGAGACATCAATTGGCAAGTGAGGAAAACTACAAACAAAAAGAGGGAAAAGATAGTGTAATTACAGAACTTCTAAATGAGGAGGAAGTTAAGAAAGTTGCAAGACAGAATGGACTGTTCTAAACTTGGGGAGAAAAATATACTCATAGGATAACCTCAAAGAAAAATGATAAACCTTCATATCACAATTAAAAGAGGACAAGCACAAATACTCAGCAAATACTAAAACAACAGCAACAAAGAAAATGATAACAGGATTCATAAACATAATGAGCACAGCACAGAAAATAATATGGAACAAAGAAACAAGGGACACCATGAAAAAACATGTAACAAAATGACAGCAACCAAATCATGCTTGTCAATAATTACCCTGAATGTTAATGGATTAAGTGCACCACTCAAGAGATAGAGAGATGCAGATTGGATAAGAAAACAAAACCCATCAGTATCCTGCCTACAAGAGACAAATCTTAGAGATAAAGACAACAATAGACTAAAAATCAAAGGTTGGAAAAAGATGTTATCAAGCAAATGGCAACGGTAAGAGAGCAGGAGTGGCAATATTAATTTCTGATCAAATTGACTTTAAGACAAAACCACCATAGAAGACAAGGAAGGACATTATATAATGATTAAACGATCAATTGATCATGATTATATAACCATAATAAATATCTATGAACCCAATGAAAGGGCCCCAAAATACATAAATCAGACTTTAAAAGAGTTGAAAAGCCAAACAGATGACTCCACAGTCATAGTGGGAGATTTTAACACACAACTTTTTTGAAAGATAGAACAACTGGAAAGAAACTCAACAAAGATGCAGAAGAGCTAAA
>NW_006921691.1:8646614-8677035 GCF_000298275.1 Orycteropus afer afer | reverse complement strand
CCCAGCTATTCCATTACTAGGTATATATCCTAGCAGTGAGAGCCATGACAAGAACAGACATATGCACACCCATGTTCATCGCAGCACTATTTACAATAGTCAAAAGATGGAAACAACCTAGGTGTCCATCAACTGAGGAATGGATATCCAAATTATGGTACACACACACAATGGAATACTATGTAACCCTAAAGAATAATTAAGAATCTTCAAAACACCGCATAACGTGGATGAAATTGGAGGACATTATGCTGAGTGAAATAAGTCAATCACAAAAGGACAAATATTGTATTAGTCCGTTATCGTAATAGTCAAGGAAACGTTTATCTAAGGAAGGTCATTTTCTTTGTTGGTTACCAGGGGTGGGAGGGTAGGGTAAGAAACACTGTTAGATAGGTAGAGATAAGTATTGAATTGGATGAAGAGAAGGGCAATGTATCAAATGTGAGTGATCAATATAGTGGCATCGAGGAAGAGAAGACATAGGAGGTACGTGAGAAGTACAGACAACAAAGATGAACCCTTTTGCGCATATAGTACAGCATGGTCAGCGAAGGCAAACAAGGGTATATGAGTGGATAGATGGGTGGACAGGTTGAAATATTAGGTATGTTTATGAAATGGAGAGTGCACCCAACAACATGTATAGGGTTGGCAGACGTGGTCCAATAACTTCAAGTGTATGATCTGAATTCCCAGGTGTATAATGGGGCTGACAAGGGGCAAGGTTGTAGTCACTGCTTGGTCACAGCCAGCTACCCAGAGGGACTGAGTAGTTGAACTGTGGGTTCGGGACCATAGTTGCAGAGGACATCAAGCTCAATTTCAAGGTGGTATTCTTCCTATTGCAGTATGTCTAATAAACTTAGCTTTAGTTGATCAATAGTTATTTCTGGGTGCCTTTTGAGGAGTAGACAGCTGACACTCTTTATAATCACATGATTCTGTGGGCCCCTGCCCACTTTGACTTCCCTCTTCCTTTTATTTCTATGGTGTCACTTTTGATTTCCTCCTGTGTCTAAGACATTCCTTCTCAGTCTCCGTCACTGTATATATCTCCTGCTAAACATTCACAGGGAGCTCTGGTAGCATAGTGGCTAAGGCACTTGACTGCTCACCAGAAGGCTGGCGGTTCAAACCCACCAGCCACTCCTCGGAAGGAAGGTTGGGCAATCCTACTTCTGTAGTGATACTGCCTCGGAAACCCAAGGAGGGGTCGCTATGAGTCGGGGCCGACTCGACGGCAAACAACAACAACAAAACATTCACAAGTTTCAGAGTCTCTTCTGACATCCATATTGTTTTTTCTTCCTTTCCTGTCTTTTTAATGACCTTTTTCTTTGTTCACATATGATGTTCTTGATGTCATCTCACAATTCATCTGGTTTTCAGTCATTGGTGTACAATGAATCAAATCTATTCTTCAGATGGTCTCTAAATTCAGGTGAGATATAATCAAGGTCATAATTTGGCTCTCATGGACTTGTTTTAATTGTCTTCAGCTTCAACTTGAACTTGCATATAAGCAATTGATGGTCTGTTCCACAGTCAGTTCCTGGTCTTGTTTTGGCTGAAGATATTGAGCCTATCCATCACCTCTTTCCACAGATGTAGTCAACATGATTCTTGTGCATTCCATGTGGTGAGATCCACATGTATAACCACTGTGTTTCTGAAAAAAAAAGTATTTGCAATGCATAAGTTGTTGGTCTTACAAAATTCTGTCATACTATCTCTGACATCATTGCTATCACCAAGGCCGTATTTTCCAACTACTGGTGATTCTTCTTTGTTTCCAACTTTTGCATTCCAATTACAAGTAATAATCAACACATCTTGATTATATGTTCAGTCAATTTCTTACTGCAGAAGTTGGTAAAAATCTTCAATTTACTCATGTTTGGCTTTGGTGGTTGGTGTGTAAATTTGAATAATAGTGATATTAACTGGTCTTCCTTGTAGGTGTATGGATACTATCCTATTACTGACAACATTGTACTTCAGGATAGATCTTGAAACATTTTTTGTGACAATGAATGCCACGCCACTCCTCTTCAAATTGTCATTCCCAGCATAGTAGATCATATGGTTGTCTGACTCAAAATGCCAAAACCAGCTCATTCCAGCTCACTAATGACTAGCATATCAATCTTTACGTGTTCCATTTCATTTTTGATAACTTCCAATTGTCCTAAGTTCATACTTCGTACAGTCCATGTTCTGATTATTAATGGATTTTTGCAGCTGTTTCTTCCCATTATGAGTCATGCCACATCAGCAAATGGAGATCCCAAAAGCTTTACTCCATCCACGTTATTAAGGTCAGCTCTACTTTGAGGAAGCAGCTCTTCTCAGTCATATTTTGAGTGCCTTCAAACCTTGAGAGTTCATCTTCCAGCACTGTGTCAATGATTCAGAGATACTCGTAAAGTTTTCCATTAATATATCAGACAGCGTTCCACTGCTATTCCTAAGGTTTTTCCCAGTTAACTCTTTGAAAAGTGGATGGCCCCTTCTTCCCTCCAAGTCTGTCTTTGCCTGGAAGCTGTCCTCCCTTGTCTTGGGTATTGGACTCAAACCCTGCTGCACCTGTGCTGAAAAAGTCACATCCCTCTATGGCCTCTGGTTCTAGGTAGTCAGAGCCTTCCTCAGCTGACCTCAGGTAGCTTTCTTACTCTCAGACAACCTTTCTTATCCTCCCAATGAGAACATGAAAACTGTGAAACCTTTCTCCAACAACTCTGAGGCACAGGAACTTGGGGATGGGGGCAGCTATCTTTCTCCATGATGGCTGCCCTGCATTGGCATAGAACACTCTGCAAGTCTTTCTTCTTGTAGAGTTCCAGTCAGGAAGAAAGACACACACTTTCTCAACTCTCAGGTCCTCAAATTCATTTGAGAATCCCCATCATTCCCTCTACATTGATATAAGAGGACCCTCAGGGACCTTCACCAATGACTCATTGCATTTATTTTCCTCTCCAAGTTCTCTCTAACCCTCTTCCAAGCCCAAAGCAGTTCTAACTTTTCTCTCTGTGTTGGGAGCTCATTCAGTCTTACCTTATCTACTGTACATGGTATAAACTCTACGCTCTGAGTTTGCACCTTAACCCCACTTTCAGAAAAACTTTTTCTGTCTCAAAGTTATAGACTTGCCATCAGGTTACCTATTTTAGAATGCAGAGCTATGAATTTGATTGTTTGTTTCATACTGGGTTCATAGATGTTTTCTGTTCCCTGGAGCAATAAGCTTCTGCCTTGTCTAGTGTTAATGCTGGAAACCTTGCAGATTAAATACAAAATTTCAGTTTTATCACTTTCTAACACTGTAATTCTGGAAATATTTCCCATCTTATCTGAGCCTCAGTTTCATTAATAAAACAGAAGTAGTTGTGCCTTACCCATAGATTTGTTGTGAAGAATTAATGAAATATTATATTTATAACATTTAGTAAAATGCATAGTGTATTTGTTAAGAACTCAATATATAGTAATCTCTTTAAAATAACATTGGTATCAAATTGCATATCAGTTTGAATGGAATTTATGTGGAAGAAGTGACCCAAGATGAGAATACATATATATATACCTAGACAGTGTCCAAGTAGCCTGGCCTGGTCATGGGACTAGAAAGAAAAAGATTGGCATATTAGAGACAAGGCAATCTGGGGAAGAGGCTTGTGAATGAACATTTGGAATTTGGCTAAAGTGTGAAGATTTTGCATCACATGTTAATATTTTCTAGAAAGCATCTTCTATGGAAAAGACACTAAACAATCAAGTGCCCATAGTAAATCGTGTGAGCCAGCCTTTATCATCAGCCACTCTGGACCTGGCACAATGGACACATGAATGAAGTGACCATGGTAACACATAGAAATGACACATGTGTCTTATAGCTTAGACTCCTTCTCATCAAATCCAATCTAGTTCTTGCCATTAGGAGGAGTTTCCCCTTGAACATGCATGGAGAAGTGGACCTGTGGAGCCCAGAGGATGGACTATGACACCACTATGACACCACTCAAATCTCCCTATGTTGTGGGGAGCATAGTTGACTGACATCTACTGCACCTTCAGACCACCCACTGTATTCACACTGAGGCCACATTTCCTTTGCATTATTTCCAGTCAAGGACTGAGCATGATACTAGAACCAGTCCATTTCTGCCCGACTTGGGCTCTTCTCACAGGCAACTTTTGTTTGGGAACTCCCCCATTGACCTGGCTGAGACATTCTAGGAACTGCACTGCACTCTGAGGACTTAATACTCTACCTGGTAATGAAACTACATCTAGCACAACTGTTGTCATCAGACTTTACCACTTGGTTGAACTTGCCACTCTCCAGGATCCATCCCGATTTATGCAGAATTAGATTGATAAACTAATTGGAGTTATAATATGGCTACCCAATCTATCTTGCCAGTAATTGCAAATCTCCTGGTTTCTGGAGGACAAAATGCTGGTCTCTGCCCTATATTGTTTTATGGTTCTATCATGCACATTGTTAATGAAGAGTTGGGTTCTATAACAGTCTTCTGTATCATGAGTCCTTATCTACAGAGAAGAGCCACTACTGCACTTCTTAGGATGCTGGTGCTCCCCTCACTAACACATCCTGATAGCTGTGGGGAATCCTGTGTCTCCTGAATGCTCCTGTGGAAGGGCCATCCTTTGGATGTCTTCTGGATTCCCACATATACATTTCAGTATGCCTACTTCCCCAAGCCTTTTCATTTATTTCTCCACCATCTGTCAAAGCAACTCAAATATTTCAGCTTCATTCAGTGTAGGCTATCCCTTTCTCTAGGTTTCTAAGAGCCACCTTAGTGGCAAGTTTGCCCCATCCTCTGGGCTCTTTGCCAGTATTTTAACTTCTGTGCCCTCAAGTCAATGACTTGTTATTTATCCAGTCTTACATTCTGGTTTCTTTGACCAAACACACTCAAAATCTAGTCCTAGTGGTACTCCCTCCCTTGGGTCATGCTGGTACACGCTAGCAGATTCTCACAGCTCCTTCAGGATGTAATCTCTTTTCTACCTTGTCAGGCCCAGCACATGCCTAGCTAGATTGTGCTGGGATTTAACCCAGCCTAACAGCCAGGAGAGGAGGTGGAGGCAGCTCCTGAGGAAAACAACTGCCACACTTGCCCCCATAGTGTTTCCTTGATGGGGAAGTGAGTTTCCCACAAGTCCTGAGGCTTCAGGGGAAAATGCAGAGTCAGGGACATCCACCTAGATGTCCTCATCTTTGTTTCAGAGTCCTAGTTTTTCCAACTGTTGTTGTTGTTGTTAAACTAGGGCTCTGAAATTAGTGTAACAGATCTGCCTTGGCTGACAACTTCTGTATTTTTGGAGATCTGCAATTCTAACAAGTCCTGTATCTGTTCCCTTAGTTGTGTTACTTTTTCAATGCGAGAGGCAATAGCTTCACACATAATAGGTCCAAACACAAAGCCTGTTGCCATTGAGTCAGTTCCAACTCGTGGAGAACCCATGTGTTACAGGATAGAATTGCTCCAAGGTTTTCTTGGCTGTAATCTGTATGGAAGCAGATCATCAGGCCTTTCATCTGAAGCACTGCTGGGTAGGTTCAAATAGACAACTTTTAAGTTAATAGTCAAGCACAAACCATTTGTACCACCCAGGGACACTTTCATAGTAGGCACTGTTTTAAATGAATGGTATTAACTAAACAGTGGTTTGGATAAACGTTGTTGTTGTTATGTGTCGTCAAGTCAGACCCAACTCATAGCAACCCCTCCTTGGGTGTAGCAGTCACTAAAAATATCCCAGCTAGTTATCCATTATTTTTAAACAAAGACAGGTAATATAAGGAAAAAAAAATTCATTGCCATTGAGTCAAATCTGAATCATAGCGACCCCTCCTTGGGTTTCCGAAGCAGTACTACTACACAAGTAGATTGCCCAACCTTCCTTCCAAGGAGTGGCTGCTGGGTTTGAATTGTGAGCCTTCTGGTTAGTAGTCAAATGTCTTAGGCACTATGCCACATTTTTTCTAGGACAAAAAGATATCCCTTTGCCTTTTACTTTCTCTCATTATCTAATAAATCATAACCATGAATTATTCATCAAAAGATGTTTCCTTACAGTTTATTATTTTTTGAAAGACATAAAAAACAATATAAATAGGATATATAAACTATTATAGCAAAATTATTTTACATGGAATAAAATAATGGAGAAATTCAAAGTTACATTGTTTATAGCTAATTATAAGCTGCTTTCTTTCTATAATGGTCAGAAAGTAGAATATTTTCATTTTTCATTAATTGGAAATCAAAATCCTGATATATTTTAAAGATACCTTAGTAAATAAACTGTAATGGCAAAATGAGTCAAGAGAAAAATATAGTTTGGGGCTATGAAAGATGGTGGGAAAGAGTGACATTTAATTTGCTCAGTATGATATATGGGCACAAAACCTTGTTTGGTAAAGGAGCCATAATTTCCATATCAGGAAGATAATCATTAAACATATCTCAGGCATTAATGTCACAAAATGAATCAGAACCAAATAATTGAGTGGAGCAACAAAATTTGAAGCTAACACATCACCTAAAAACCCTCTGAACAGCTGAAGTTAAAAAGGACATGTTAAAAAGCCACAAGTGATGGAAGCACAAGTGATGGAATATGTCCCCAAAACCCCTTAAGTTCAACCAACATAAACAACCAGATTCTTCGCAAATGATAACACCTTTACCTCTACATTTCCAATATTAAAAACAAATAAATGCTCAAAATATTACATTCTAATTATTTTACTACACTTTACTATTTTGAGTGCTCTTGAGATTATTTACATCTGCTGTATATGCATGGAAGGAGCTCTGGTGGTGCTGTCGGTAAGGCATTTGGCTGTTAACCAGAAGGTCAGCAGTTCAAACCCACCTGCTGTTCTGCAGGCAGAAGATTAGGCAATCTACTTCCATAAATATTTACAGTCTTGGGAACACAATGGGGGTTGTTGTGAGTTGGAATTGACTTGGTGGCTGTGGGTTTGCTTTTGGTTTTGGGGTATATGCATGGTAGAAATGTTATTCAATGGTGTGCTACTATGCATCTCTTCCCAGATTGAGTTCAGTGACATAATGTCGGTAGCTTGAAATCAGCCATGGTGGACCAACTTACACAACAGAGATTAACAAACACTATAAATCAGAATTTTTTCTTTGGTCAGAGACCTGGTTGTTAAACATTTACCAGAACTTGCTGGCAACACAATTTCTGGCCCTAAAAGGTCAGAAAATTGGTACTAAAAATTGAAAATTACAATTGAAAAATCTAATGCTATGCATAGAAGGAAAAAAATGAGATGCATAAAAATACATTTAACAAAATATTTCCAAAGTTAATAAATAGAAAATTATAAAACTCTGCTTAAAGAAAATAAAGAAGACTTACATAAATGAAGAGATATACTGTGTTCATTCACTGGAAAATGTAATATATTATTAAGATGTCAATTTTCTCCTACATTTACCTATAGATGTAATGTAAATCCACTTAAAATTCTAGAAAGAAGTTTTATAGAAATTGACAGACTGACTCTAAAATCATATACAGATGCAAAAGACATAAAATACCCAAAATATTTTGAAAAAGAACAAAATTGAACAGAGGTGAGAAGATGACATCATACTGACAGTCCACAAGCTTAGTCCCCCTATCAACAGAGAAGTTGAGAAACTAGGTAAAGTACATGCAAATAATGATACTGGAGTTATAAGCAGCTAAAGAGAAGATAAAGTATTAGATCCAGTGAAAGCAGTGAAAGGCAGCAGGTTAAGTGACTGGGAAAAATAAAGAAACCCACCCACCCAACAGAGCCAAAGAGGAGTCTTTAGAAATACAAAGGAGGTTGAGGAGGAGAAAAGGAAAAAAAAAAAAAAAAAATCACATCACGGAACTCACAGGCATTAAAGACTCAGAATAGCCACACTGAGAGTTTTTCCAGGTGAGCTGAGGCTTTAACTGGGGACAAAGATCATACTAGGAAATGAAACAGGACCCCCTTAGCTTAAACTGCCATGGAGTTTGGAAAAGAGTGCGGGAAAGGGAAGAGAAACTCCCTTTGAATAAACAGAACCCCAAAGCAGATACACAGCAATGGGCTCAAGTCCAGCTCTTAGCAACCCTTTTCAGCACAGAGCAGATCTGGGACCTGGGATTTCATGATGGCGCATCCATGAAGAGGGTGGCCCTTTGTCTTTGGGGACAACTTTCAAGTCTGAACTGCAGGGCTTTGATTGAGGACTGGGCACCATCTTTGGCAGAAGGCTTCAGATGCAGCCAGGGGCCAAGGAGGCTGTCTTTCCCATGCTTGCATCACTGACTGAATTACCTCACACTAAGAACAGAAAATGGGAGCTCTGGTTACATAGTGACTAAGGCATTTGATTGCTACCCAGAAGGCTGGTGGTTCAAACCCACCAGCCACTCCCTGGAAGGAAGACTGGGCAATCTACTTCCATAGAGATATCATCTCAGAAAACCAAGGAGGGGTCACTATGAGCCTCTGCCTTTCTATCCTGGGCTTTGCTTCTGGTGCTTTTTTTTTTTTTTTTTTTCTTTTCTTTTCTTTTCTCCCACCCTCACCCAATACAAGGAACATATTAACCTTCCAATAGTCAACCACAGCAACTATACTGAACACTTCACCCAACAGACAGATAACACCAATAGCTCTTGCACCGTGGGATCAAAGCCAGATGGTGGACAACACCTGTTCATCCCAACTCCAAATCCTCTTCATAATGAACAGAGACTTGCACCCACATCCCCACCAGTGATTCCACCAACACAGTGAAAGCTGGAGAGCAACCCACTACAGCTGAGTTAATAACCAAAGAAGTAAACCTGCTCCACACTTCTAGATGTAGTAAAACATAAAATCAGTACATAACTAACAAATAAAGACAATAACTTCAAAATGTCTAGGAAACAGCAGACAACCTCAAATCAAACAGAAAAAAAAAAAAACAACAGGACAAGATAGTAGAAACTAATAATGCTCAACTTAAAGAACTAAGATATTTCTTTGAGGAAGAAAAAGCAATAGAACTATCTTATAAGGAATTGAGAAGACATACATATATGACCCTCCAAGAGCTCAAGGAAACCATAAATAGAAGCAGAGAATACAGACAGTACCCTAGAAGAATTCAGGAAAACTATTCAAGAACAAAATAACAAGATAAATACACAATTGGAACTCATACAAAAACAGCAGTTAGACATCCACAAGATGAACACTAAAATTACGGAGATAGATAACACAGTGGAAGGACAAAAGAGTAGACTAGAACTGGCTGAAGAATGTGTTTCCCGCCTAGTAGACACTGATGCCAGCATATATAAAGTGAAAACAGGACAAAGATTTAACAGAAATGAAGGGAACCTAAAAGTTATATAGGATGACCTGAAAAGAAACAACATATGCCTGATTGGAATACCAGAACAAGAGAAGGCAAAAAAAAAAAAAAAAATTAAGAACATCGTCGAAGACTTGCTAACAGAAAATTTCCCCTATATCATGAAGGAAGAAAAGATATCCATCCAAGAAACTCCGTGAACTCCATACAGGATAGATCCCAAGAGAAAATCACCAAGGTATATCATAATCAAACTTTCCAAAACCAAAGACAAAGAAAGAATGTTGGGAACAACTCAGGAAAAACAAAATGTCATGTACAATGGGAAACCAAGAAGACTAAGCTCTGATTTCTCAGCAGACACCATGCTGTCAAAAAGGCCATGGGGTGGCATATACAAAATCTTGAAGAACAAGAATTGTCAACCAAGAATTATTTACCCAGCCAAACTGTCCCTCAAATATAAGAGTGAATTCAAGACATGCCCAGCCAAATAGAAATTAAATGGATTTGTGAAAATCAGACCAACCCTACGAAAAATGCTAAAGGGAGTCCTTCCAATAAAGAACCCACAATGGAAACAACAAATTAAAATCAAGACACTTGACACCATCACCTAGAAACCTGAATAAGATTCTCAAAATAAACTCTCAAAAAAAATGTACATAAAGAAATAGGGGAGTCAACCTGCAGATGACACCAGCAACAAAGCAAATAGAGGGAATAAAATGTTGAATTACAAAACTGCCAAATGGAGAGGAAGACAGAACAATGTCTTTATAGAACAGACTGTTCTATAAAGCTTAGGGAGATAAGAATTTACTTCAAGGTAACCACAAAAGAAATTTAACAATCCTTCTAACCAAACTAAGAAAGAAGAAAATCACAAGGACTTAGTAAGCACAAAACCAATGGTAATGAAGAAAAGAGAAAAAGATACATGATAACAAAATGAACTCAGCACAGAAAAATATTTGGAACAAGGAAATCACCAACAACACAACAAAAAACACAATAGAATGACAGCAATAAATTTGTATCTATCACTAATTACACTCAATGTGAATGAACTAAATGCAACAGTCAAGAGAAAGAGAGTGGCAGATTGGATGAGAAAAGAAGACCCATTAATATGCTGCCTACAAGAGACCAATCTTAGACACAAAGATAAAAATAAATTAAAAATAAGAAGTGGAAAAAAATTTATCAAGCTAATGGCAACCAAAAAAGATAAAGAATGGAAATATTACTTTCTGATAAAATAGACTTCCGGTGAAAAACAGTGTAAGGGACAAAGAAGGACATTACATGATGTTAAAATGGTCAATGGACCAAGAGGACATTACTATAATAAATATCTATACACCCTATGAAAGAACTCCAAAGTGCATAAAGCATATACTAATTGAATTGGAAGTAAAAATTGAGAGCTCTACAATAGTAGTAGGAGACTAACACACCACTTTCTTTTTTTCATTATTTATTCATGTTTATCGTGCTTTGGGTGCAAATTTACAGAGCAAAATTTATTTTACATTCAACAGTTCGTATACATTTGATTTGATGCCCCAATTACCATCCCGACCATAACACACTCTCCTCCGTCCTATCCCTATGACCACCCCCTCCCTGTGCCCTTCTTAACTATACACTCCTGTCTGTCCAACTTTCCCTCTTTGTGAATGATGCCCCTCTGATGCCCCATGACCAAGGGGTGTATCTCCCTAGAGTAGGTGACTGCATTGTTCTGGGGTAAATGTTCTGCATGTAGGTCTTTCCACTGTTGGGCTGAGAGCCAATACTTGGGAGTGAGTCCAATTCTAGGCCCAAAGGGTAACCCAGGTCCATAGTCTTCAGGACTGCACCAGTCTCCATCTGACCTGTAATTTTGGTCGTTTTTGTGTTTTTGAATTTTTTTCCCATGTTTTTCCTCCCACTCTATTCAGGATCTCCAGTTTTGATCCTTCCCTTAGTGGTTGGCCTTGATAGCCGGGCATCATCTAGTTCTTCTGGTCTTGAGGTCCATCATGACCTTGGACTGATGGTTTCCAACTGGCTTTGATTTTCTTCACTCTTCTTTGCTTCAGATGAGAGGAGACCAATAGTTGCATCCTATGTGGCCACTTGAAAGCTTTTAAACCACAGTCGCTACTCACCAAAATATGTTGTGGAACAAGATTTTTATGTACTATGTTATACCAATTGAGCTTGGTGTCCCCCAGTATTATGGTCCCACGTCAGCAGGCCCAGTGATCTCTCTTTGAAGGTGTTTGGTTGTCTCTGAAACATTACTCCAACTCTGTTCTCTACTGCTTCTGTAATGAGTGTGGCTAATTTTGAATCTCTCATATCTATGTAAGATTTTCTTCAGCTAAATCTATCCTTGGCCTAAGGTATATTTCTGTTCACTGACCCTTGCCTGATCTTCTCAGTTGTCTATGTATTTATCTGAAGCCTGGTAGTTGGTGTTAGTGGTGATGTAGTATTGTGTTTATACTGGTTTTTGCCTCTGTGTGTATGTTTCAGTGTCCTTCCTTTCCCCATTGTCATCATCCTGGTCACAGACTCTTTCCATACCATTCTTCCCCTTACCCAAATCAACTTGTGACCCTCAACTACTCTGAAATTTTCCCTCTCCTTCCCTCCCATCCCTGGCAATCTACAAAATGAGTTCTCATCCCTAAGTAAACCCTTCCTTGACTTTTTACAATAATTGACTCATATAACATTTGTCCTTCTGTGATTGACTTATTTCACTCAGCATAATGTTTGCAGGTAGGTCATAATGTCTTCCAGATTCATCCATGTTGTGAGATGATTCGTGTATTCTTCATCATTCTTTAATGTAGCATAGTATTCCATTGTGTGAATGTACTATAATTTGATTATCCATTCATCTGTTGATGGGCATTTAGGTCATTTCCATCTCTTTGCTCTATGAATTGCACTGCGATGAACATGAGCGTGCATATCTCTGTTCTTGTCTTGTCTCTCACCTCTTTAGGATATATTCCTAGTAATGGAATTGCTGGTTCAAATGGTATTTCTATTTTCAGTTTTTCAAGGAAACACCATAACCACTTTCAATAGTGGTTGTACCATTTTGCAGTCACACCAGCAGTGTATGGGAGTTCCAATCTCCCTGCAACCTTGCCAGCATTTGTTGTTCTTTGTCTTGTTGAGTTTTGTTATTATTGCTGGAATGAGATGATATCTCATTGTTGTTTTGATTTGCATCTCTCTAAAGACTCGATGGCAAATAACAACAACAACAACAAAGGCTAATGATTGTGAACAATTCCTCATGTGTTTGTTGGCCTCCAGTATATCACCTTCAGTGAAGTGTCTGTTCATGTCCCTTGCCCATCTTTGAATTGGATTTTGTCTTTTTGGTGTTGAGCAGTTGAAGTTTTCTACAGATTTTGGAGATACGTCCTTTGTCAGGTATGTCACAGACAAATATTTTTTCTGTAAGTTCTGTAGGTCTGTAAGTTCTCTTTTTGCCCTTTTGGAGAAGTCTTTCAATGCACATAGGAATTTAATTTTCCAAAGGTCCCAGTCATCTAGCTTCTCTTTCACTGCCTATGCATTTTGGGTTATGCCATAAATTATGAACCCTAGACTTGCCCCTATTTTATCTTTGATGAATTTTATAGTTTGGGGTTTTACATTCAAGTCTTTGATCCAGCTTGAGTTTGTTTTTGTGTATGGAGTGAGGTATGGGTCTTGTTTCATTTTTCTGCAAGTGGATATCCAATTTTGCCAGCACCATTTGTTAAAGAGGCTATCTCTCTGCCATTTAATGGGCTTTGGTCCTTTGTCAAAGATCAGATGTCCATAGATGGTTGCGTCTATTTCTGGGTTTTCAATTCTGTTCCATTGGTCTATCTGCCTATCATTGTACCAATACCATGCGTTTTTAACTACTGTGGCTGTAGATTAGGTTTTGAGATCTGAGAGGGTGAGATCTCCCACTTTGTTTTTCTTCTTCAGCAATGCTTTGCTTATCTGAGGTCTCTTTCCTTTCCATATGAAGTTAATCATTGAGTTTTCCATATCCTTAAAAAAATGTTGATGGCGTCTGGATTGGGATTATTTGAATGTGTAAGATTGCTTTGGGTAATATTGACATTTCACAATATTTAGTCATCCTATCCATGAACAAGGAAGGTTCTTCCATTTATGTAGATCCCTTGTAGTTTCTTGTGGTAGTGCTTTATAGTTTTCTTTGTATAGGTCTTTCATGTCTCTGGTAAGATTTATTCCTAAATATTTTATCTTTTTGGTAGCTATTTTAAATAGTATTGTTTTTCTTATTTCCTCTTAAGAGGTCTCTTTGCTGATGTAGAGGAATCCAACTGATTTTTGTACATTGACCATGTATCCATCCATCCACTTTGCTGAACCTCTCTAATAGATCCAGTAGTTTTTTAGCTGAATCTCTTGGGTTTTCTATCTATAGGATCATTTCATCCACAAATAGTAATAGCTTTACTTCCTCTTTCCCAATTTGGATGCCTTTTATTTCTCTTTCTTGCCTTATTGCTCTGGCTAGGATTTCCAATACAATGTTAAATACAAGTGATGATAGAGGGCATTTTTGTCTGGTTCCCATTCATGAAGGGAATGCTTTGTGTCTTTCTCCATTAACAATAATTTTGGCCATTGGCTTTGCGTATATGACCTTTATAATGTTGAGGAATTTCCCTTCTATCCCTATTTTGCTGAGAGTTCTGAACAGAAACAGGTGTTGGATTTTATCAAATGCCTTTTCTGCATTGATTGTTATGATCATATGGTTCTTTTGTTTTGTCTATGTGGTAGATTACATTGATTGTGTTTCTGATGTTGAACCATCCTTGCATACCCAGTATGAATCCCAGCTTCTTGCTTTGTTGGTTTTCTCTATTGTTTTTTGTTTCATTTATTTCTGCTCTGATATTTATTATTTCCTTACTTCTGAATACACTAGATTTCTTTTGTTGCTCTTTTTCTATTTGCTGGAGTTGTTGAGTTAGAGTGTTGATTTTGTTTCTTTCCTCTTTTTTTGTGTGTGTGCATTTATTGCTTTTAATTGACATCTGAGTACTGCTTTCACTGTGTCCCATAGGTTTTGGTAAGATGTATCATTATGCTCATTTGTTTCTAGGAATTTTTTTATTTCACACTTTATTTCTTCTGTTACCCAGGAGTTTTTGAGTAGTGTATTATTCGGTTTCCACATGTTGTTGTTGTTGTTATTATGTCCTGTCGAGTCAGATCTGACTCATAGCGATCCCTCCTTGGGTTGCCAAGACATATCACTACAGAAATAGATTGCCCAACCTTCCTTCCGAGGGATGGTTTCCACATATTTGATATTATTTCCTTGATCTTCTTATTGATTTCTGACTTTATAGCATTGGGGTCCAAGAAGATGCTTTGTAGTATTTCAATGTTTTTTTGTTTTTTTTTTAATTTATTGAGGCTTTTTTTTTTTGAGTCCTAACATATGGTTTAGTCTGGAGAATGATCCATGTACACTGGAGAAGAATGTGTATTGTGCTTTTGTTGGTTGGAGTGCTCTGTATATGCCTATGAGGTTGAGTTGGTTGATTGTGTTGTTGAGTTCTTCTGTATCTTTGTTGAGTTTTTTTTCTAATTTATCTGTCCCTCCTTAAAAGTGGTGTGTTAAAGTCTCCTACTACTATTGTAGACTTGTCAACTTTTCCTTTCAATTCAGTTAATATTTGCTTCATGTGTTTTGGAGCACTTTCGTTGGGTGCAAGATATTTATTATAGTAATGTATTCTTGATCAATTGACCCTGTTAGCACCATATAATACCCTTCTTTGTCTCTTATGCTGTTTTTCACCTTGAAGTCTATTTTATCAGAAATTAATATTGCCACTCCTGCTCTCTTTTGGTTACCATTGGCTTGGTATATTTTTTTCCACCCCCTAACTTTTAAGTTGTTTTTATCTTTGTATCTAAGGTGGGTCTCTTGTAGGCAGCATATTGATGGGTCTTCTTTTCTTATCCAGTCTGTCACTCTCTTGCTCTTGATTGATGCATTTGGTCCATTCACATTGAGTGTAATTAGTGATAGGTATGAATTGATTGCTGTCTTTCTAATTTGTTGTTGTTGTTGTTGTTTGTTTGATTGTTTTTTGTCATGTTGTTAGAGTTTCTTTGGTTCATATGCTTTTCTGTTCTGAGTTCATTTTGTTGTCAAGGGTTTTCTCTCTTTTCTTCTTTGTTGCTGATTCTGTGCTTACCAAGCCCATATGTTTTCCTTCTTTCTGGATTTGCTTAGGGGGGTTATTAATTTTCCCTGTGGTTACCTTTGAGTGAATTTTTGTTTCTATATTTTGCAACAGTCTGTTCTATAAGAACATTGTCTTCTTTTCCTTTCTGTTTGAAAGCTGTGTACCTAGAACTTTTATTCCCTCTATTTGCTTTGTTGCTGGTGTTGTGTGCTGAAGGACTCCCTTATTTTGTGTGTGTACAATGTTTTATGGGCTTATATTGAGCATCTGTTTCTGATTTGGTTTTTGGGTTGACGTCATGTGTCCTGATTTTGTTGTTCTCTGTTGTGTGTTCTCTATTGGAAGGATTTCCTTAAGCATTTCTTGTAGGGCTGGTCTGGTTTTCACAAAATCCCTTAATTTCTATTTTTCTGAGAATGTCTTGATTTCACCCTCATATCTGAGGAGCAGTTGGGCTGGATATAGGATTCTTGGTTGAAAGTTCTTTTCCTTCAGTGTTTTATATATGCCATCCGATTGCCTTCTTGCCTGCATGGTTTCTGCTGAGTAATCAGAACTCAGCCTAACTGCTTATCCATGGTAGGTGACATTTCTTTCTTTCTGGGTTCCTCTCAAGATTCTTTCTTTGCCTTTGTTTTTGGGAGTTTGATTATGATATGTCTTGGTGACTTTCTCTTGGGATCTATCCTGTATGTGATTCTTTGAGCTTCTTGGACAAATATCTTTTCTTCCTTCATGATGTGGGGGAAATTTTCTGTAAGCAAGTCTCCCACAATTTTCTCAGGTTTTTTTTTTTCCTTTTTTCTCCTCATCTTGTTCTAGAATCCAATGAGGCATATGTTGTTTCTTTTCATATCATCCCATATAACTCTTAGGTTCTCTTCATTTCTCTTAAATCTTTGTTCTGATTTTTCTTCATACAGGCTGGTGTCAAGGGATTTATCTCCTAGTTAGGAAATACATTCTTCAGCCAGTTCTAGCCTGTTCTGTGCTTCCACTGTGTTGTGTAATTCTATGATTGTAGTATTCATCTTCTGGATTTTTAATTTCTGTTTTTGTATGAATTCTGATTGTATATAAATCCTCTTATTTTTTTCTTGAATGATTTTTCTGAGTTTTTCCAAGGTACTGTCTGAGTTCCCTTGGTTCTATTTGAGGTTTCCTTAAGCTCTTATAGAGCTCTATAAACATATCTTCTAAATTCCTTCTCAGATAACTCTATTGCCGCCTCATCCTTCTCCATGTTTAATGAGATTTTTCTTTGGGATTTTATTTCTATTGTCTTATTCTGTTTTTATTATTATTATTATTTATTTGTGGTTGCTTGTTATTTCCTGGACATTTTAAAGTTGTTGTCTTTAACTGTTAGTTATTTATTTGTTTTGCCTTGATTTTATGTTTAAATATTTTTGCAAAGGTAGAGCTGGTGTCTTTTTTTTTTTTTTTGGTTATTAATTCATGTGTGCTGCATTGCTCTGCAGTTTTCTTTGTGTTGACAAAATTACTGTGTGGAATGGGAATGCAGGTCTATGTTCATCATGAAGGGGATTTGGAGTTGGAACAAGCAGGTGTTGTGGTAGCTTAATATGGTTCTTCAATAGAATCCACCCCTGTAGGCAGACCAATTCTCTGGAGATGTTGCTGGTCTCCTAATGCTCCTGGTTCACTGCCCAGGGAGGTTTCCATCACTCCATCGTGCCAATTCATGCATCATAGGGCAAGTTCATTTTTTATATTCTTCCTGGCTGTTTACCCTGCTTCTCTCTCTCTCTCTTTTTTTTTTCTCCTTCTCCATTAAATCGGCCTTCTCCAACTTAATGAACTGTTGACAGCCCCAGAATCCCTGCTTCAAACTACTGCACCTAGTTTTTCAGGCATTAAGGTGCTAGAGGGAACAAAGATGTGGGCTACAGGTAAGACGCCATCTTCCTGCCCCTCGGGATTTTTGTTTTCCTTATATTGAGGTGTAATCCATACTGAAGACTGTAGTCTTCAATCTTCATCAGTAAGTGCTTCAAGTCATCCTCACTTTCAGCAAGTAAAGTTGTGTCATCAGCATATCACAAGTTGTTTATGATTCTTCCTCCAATTCGGATTCCACATTCTTCTTCTAATAGTCCAGCTTCTCTGATTATTTGCTTAGCATATAGATTGTGTAAGTATGGTGAAAGGATACAACCCTGGCAGATGCCCTTCTTGATTTTAAACCATGCAATGTCCCCTTGTTCTGTTCAAATGACAGCCTCCTGCTCTATGTACAGGTTCCTCATGAGGACAATTAAGTTCTCTGGAATTCCCATTCTTCTCAATGTTATCCATAATTTGTTTTGATCTACACAATTGAATGCTTTTGCATAGTCAATAAAACACAAGTAAACATCTTTGTGGTATACTTTGCTTTGAGCCAAGGTCCATCTGAGATCAACAATGATATCCCTCATTCCACATCCTCTTCTGAATCCAGCTTGCATTTCTGGAAATTTTCTGTCAATTTACTGCTGCAATAAAGGGCATGATGCAAAACCAACAGCCAACATTATTGTCAATGGAGAAAGACTTAAAGCATTTCTCTTGTGATTGAGAACCAGACAAGGATGCCCTCTATCACTACTTCTGTTTAATGCATTGGATTGGAATTCTTAAACCAAAACCAAAACCAAACTCACTGCTGTTGAGTCAGATCTGACTCATAGCAACCCCTCCTTGGGCTTCTGAGGTGATATCACTACAAAAGTAGACCACCCAATGCTCCTTCTGAGGAGTGGCTAGTGGGTTTGAACCTCCAGCCTTCTGGTTAATAGTCAAATGCCTTAGGCACTGTACTACCAGAGCTCCTTTCCAGGGCAATAAGGCAAGAAACAGAAATAAAAGGCATATAAATTGACAAAGAAGAATTAAAGCTATCTCTATTCACAGATGACATGATTCTGTACATAGAAAACCCAAGAGACTCAGCAAAAACATTCAGAAAAATGGCGGGCTACAAGCTCAACATACAAAAATCAGTTTTTTTCCTCTACATCAACAGAGAGATCTCTGAAAAGGAAATAAGGAAAACAATACCAATTACTATAGCTACAAAAAAAGATAAAATACTTAGGAATAAATTTTACCAGGGACACAAAAGACCTGTACAAAGAAAACTACAAAACACTACTACAAGAAACCACAAGCGATCTACATAAATGGAAGAACATAATATACCATGTTCACAGATAGGAAGACTGAATATTGTGAAAATATCAATATTACCCAAAGCAATCTACACATTCAATACAATCCATCAACATTCTTTATGACATAGAAAAACCAATCACTAATTTTATATGGAAAGGAAAAAGACTGCAGATAAGCAAAGCACTGCTGAAGAAGAAAAACAAAGTAGGAGGTCTCACACATCTGGACAGCCACAGTAGTCAAAATTGGTATTGGTACAATGATAGATGAATAGACCAATGGAACAGAATTGAAAACCCAGAAATATACCAATCCACCTATGGACACCTGATCTTTGACAAAGGGCCAAACCAATTAAATGGGAGAGATAGCTTCTTTAACAAATGGTGCTGGCAAAATTGGATATCACCTTGCAGAAAAATGAAACAAGACCTGTACCTCACCCCATACACAAAAACAAACTCAAGTTGGATCAAAGACTTAACTGTAAAACCCAAAACTATAAAGTTCATCAAAAATAAAATAGGGACAAATCTAGGGCCCTAATTTATGGGATTGATAGACTATCAAGCATAAACCCTAAATGTAAAAGCAGCAGATAAGAAACTAGATGACTGAGACCTTTTAAAAATTAAATTCCTTTGTGCATCAAAAGACTATTCCAAAAGGCTAAAAAGAGAACCTACAGTTTGGGGAACAATATGTGGCTATGAAACATCTGACAAAGGACTTATCTCCAAAATTTATAGAAAATTTCAACACTTCAACACTAAAAAGACAAACAATTCAATTCAAAAAATGGCCAAAGGACATGAACACACTCTCCACTAAAGAAGATACACAGGTGATCAACAAACACATAAGGAAATAATCACCATCACTAGTTATTAGAGAGATGCAAATCAAAACAACACTGAAATATCATCTCACCCCAGCAATAATAGCAACGTTCAACAAGACAGAAAATAACAAATGCTGGCACGGATGAAGAGATTGGAATTCTCATACACTGCTGGTGGGACTGCAAAACATAGCCATTGTAGAAAATGGTATGGAATTTTCTTAAAAAACTGAAAACAGAAATACCATTTGATCCAGCAATTCCATCACTAGGAATTTACCCTAAAGAGGTGAGAGATAGGAAACAAGTAGACATACGTACAACCATGTTCATCACAGCACAATTCACTATAGCAAAGAGATGGAAACTATCCAAATGCCCATCAACAGATGAATGGATAAACAACCTATAATACATTCACACAATGGAATACTATGCAACATTAAAGAATAATGAAGAATACACAAATCATCTCATATCATGGATTAATTTGGAGGACATTATTTTGAGTGAAATAAGTCAACCGCAGGAGGACAAATATTGTATGAGTCCATTATTGTAAAAAGTCAAGGAAAGGTTTAGTCGGGGAAGGAAATTCACTTAGTCGGTTACTGGGGATGGAAGGAGAGGGGAGGGAAAATTTCAGACTAGTTGGGGGCACATGTTGATTTGGGTGACAGGAGGGGTGGTATGGAAAGAGTCTGTGACCAGCATGGTGACAATGGGGAAGGGAAGGACATAGAAATATGCACAAAATATACACAACAGATGCAAACACTATTACATGCACAATACTACATTACCAATGGCACTGAACAGTAGGCAATGGGTGAATGCATAGATAGGTGAGAAGATCAGGTGGGGTAGACCAACAGGAATATACCAAAGACCAAGGATAGATTTGGTTGAAGATAGTCTTACATATGTACTTGTGTTACAAAATTAGCCACATACATTATAGAAGTAACAGAGGACAGGTGAGAGTAGCTTCTCAGAGACAACCAAACACCTTGAGAGAGAGAATCACCAGGCCTGTGGGCTTGGGACCATGGTCTCAGGAGACAATGATGTTCAATTGGCACAAATAGTCCATAGAAATCTTGTTCTACATCCTACTTTGGTGAGTAGTGACTGAGGTCTTAAAGGCTTTTGAGAGGCCATCTAAGATGTAACTATTGGTCTCCTTTCAGCCAGAGCAAAAAGAAGGAAGAGAATCAAAGTCATTTGGAAACAATGAATCCAAAGATATGATGAAAATTTCATATAAATTGAAGAATGCTGCATTTATTTATTTATTTTTGCCAATTCTTTTGCTAAGCTCAACGTTTTTCAGATTCATCCATGTTGCTAAATGTATCTGTAGTTCATTGCTTTTTATTGCTGAGTAGCATTCCATGGTACAGATATTCTGCTCTGTTTTTATTAATTCACTTGATAGATACTTGAATTTTTACATTTTCTGGAACAAACTCTATTTTTCAAAGAAAGCAATCTTTTTCTTCAGTAAATCATCCTCCCTCCAGGAGTAGTGCTAATACCTTCTCTCAGATTTTCAGAGATTTGTATCTATGATGTGTCCTCTCTTAAATCATTAAAAATCACAACTTTAATACCATAGACTGGGCCATACACATTTTTTTTAATTGCCCTTACAACATACAGAAAGAATTGTTGCTACGTGTCGACAAGCAACTCACAGTGACTTGAAAACCCTGTGGGGTAGTTCTACTCTGTCCTAGAGGGTTGCTATGAGTCAGAACCAACTTAATGGCAGTGGTTTGGGTTTTTGTTGTTATTTTTGGTTTATTGCTGCATAACAAACTGTTCCAAAACTTACTGGTATAAAGTATTCATCTCATTATGCTTCCAGATTCTGTGGGGCAGGAATTCAGACAGGGTACTGTGGGAATAGCTTGTCCCTGCTCTGGTACCTGATGCATCAGCTGGAAAGACTCAAAGATTAGGGGTGACTAAATAATTGGAGACTGGTATCATTTGGAGGAATTTTACTCATACATATCAGGTGGTTAATGCTCCCTGTTGGCTGAGACCTCAGATGGTCACAGCATCACATGGCCTCTCTACATACTTTGGGCTTCCTCACATCATAGTGGTGGGTTCCAGGAGCAAGATACAAGTTTCTTAAGTCCTGTGCCTGGAAACCTGCCTGTATCAATTCTTCTGTGCTCACACAGTCCAGCTTCAAATGGAAGAGACATAGACCCCATCTCTTTTTGAAACTTTTTAATAATGTATTTTATTTTTGTTATTGTTGAGAAAATACACAGCAGAACATATGCCATTTAACAATTTGTACATGTACAATTCAATGACATTGATTATATTCTTCAAGTTGTACAACCATTCTCACCCTTCTTTTATGAATTGTTCCTCCCTATTACCATAAACTTACTGTCTCTTAAGTTTGGTAAATCTTTTGAGTTGCTGTTGTCGATTTGATCTCATATCATTCTTAAAAGGGCACAATGAGTGTTAAAAAAAAAAATGGGTACATTTTAAAAACCATCACACAACTCATTGGCTAGTCAGTAGTCTACAACGTGGTGTGGCTCAAAGAACTGGATTAATTACTTTCTCTTTTTAAAAATTGAACTAACAAATGCAAAAGAATGAATTAATTAGAAGTAGGAGGTAGAGATGAAAAAATATGTTACATATAGAAGGACGTTTATAAACCAATGTTAAAAGAAGCAGAAACTAAGAGAAAGCAGAACAGCTGTTGAAGAGGGATAAAATTGAGAAGGAAAACTAGAACTAAAGAAAATTCAATTTAATTTAAATTTAATGGACTTTAATCAGTGGCCTGTCGTGTGGTTTGGTAATATTTGAACTGTGCCTTTTTATTTGTCAGGCTTAGATTTGTCAGCCTCAGCAGCCAGTAGGTGCCTGAGTGAAGAAAGCATCCACCTTCAGTGGGTTGGGAGCAAGAGGCAGAGCTGAAGCCCAAGGTCTAGGAGCTTTCACTCAGCCCCTAGAGCCTAGCACTTTGAACTCGGACTTCTAGCTTCCAAAACTGTAAGAGAAAAACTCATGTTTGTTAAAGCCATCCATTTCTGGTATATTCCTGTTAGAGCAGCACTAGGTAGCCAAAACAATAAGTCAGGAGGTTCTCTAGGGCAATATCTGGCACTTCCTGTTCACTTCCAATTCATTCACTGCTTTTGACACTGATCTTATCTTCCCTACCCTGTTATCTAGGGCATAGTCAATAACTGAGTCCTACATGCAATAGGATGTGCTGAAATGAATGGGGCTGGGCAAAAATTTCTTCTTTCCTGAGAAGTTTCACTGACATGATGGTAAGAGTCACCATTAGAGAGAAATAACTGGCTAAAATGGTTGATTCTGAGTAGTGAGAAATAGCCACTCTGAGGTCATTCTTTTTATAATGATCACTATAGGCTGGAAGAGCAGTAGGAAGAGTGTAAAGTGAGAAAATGCTTCATTTTCTCTAAAGGTTTATTGTGCTAGAATGTGTGTTGAAATAGAAATATTCAATAGAAAACAGTAGAGATCTGGTTTTATGCAATCATAGGAATTATTTTTAATGAATAAGGAAATAAACAAAACTTCAAAATATATTTGGTAAATAGGTTTTCATTGAAATTTAAGAACTCATATTACCTGGTATATGTTTTTCAAACAAATACTAAATTAGTGGCATGCTCTTATTTTATTTATTTACTTATTTTTCATGATTATGGGATTTATTATGGAAGTTAACAGGTCACAATTCAAGATAAGAAACAAATCAGGATAGAGTTCTTCCATTAGGACCACTTCTTCTCCATCATGTCACAGGAATGCTTCTCTCTGACCTTGGCTTCAGCGCTACTCAGGCCAGTGTTACAAAGTTCTTTTAGCTCTGCCATGACCAGGGAGACACTCGACTCTGCCAGCAAGCCTCCTGCCCAAAGGCGCTCAGCTTTCTCACTCCGTGAACTGGAAAGCCCACCACTCTGTCTTGGACTGGTCTCTTGGTTCTGCTGCCTCTCCTGCCACTGTCTCTCTCCCATCTTAGTGCAGGGATCTTGGATCCAAGGACACACTCCACTCCTAGCTTTTCCTTCCTGATGGGATCCCCCTTTCTGCCTCTGGAATGGATCATTTTGACTGGCAGAATGGCAAAAGTGACCACTCCTCACATTAGGGTTCCTGTGGTGTAGTGTCTAAGGCATGTGACTGCTAGCCAGAAAGCTGGCAGTTCAAACCCACCAGCCACTCCTTAGAAGGAAGATTGGGCAATCTACTTTCATAGAAAATACCACCTCAGAAACTCAAGAAGAGGTCACTATGAGTTTAATTGACTCAACGGCAGTGAGTTTTGTTTTGTTTTACCCCATAACAATGCCATGTACCTTATTTACAATGTTAGCAAGCTATCCAATCCCCTTCCTGGGCCACAAGCACTTCACGTTTACATAGTTCCACCCCGTCATCTGGTGGGAGTCACAAAAACTAGAAGAGCTACAGAAAGTAATTCCGTTCACCACATTATGTGTACAGTTCAGTGACATTAATTACATTCATCATGCTGTGCAACCATTACCACTATCCATTTGACATGCTCTTTTAAAAGAAGTACTTTATTACCTGAGAAACCAGGTGTTCTGATATTCTTAAATAGAGGCATTTAGATTTTATCTACTTCTGAATACTAATCTTCTCATATAAAGGAATAATTTGGCAGTTGTTAAGGTACCACCCTCAAAAAAGTGTTGACTCCAAGAACATCATCATCTTGTTAGAAAGAATAAAGAATTCTGAGTAATGAGTAACCTATGTATTTTTCTTAGTTTTTCTACCAAAACTCACTTAAAATTCTGCCAATAAAGTCAAATGTTTTGAGCAGCTCTTGCTGTGACAGAAAAAATACAATGTGAATTCAGGTCAGGAAGGGGTTTACCTGCTTACAAGGGTCATTCTTTTGAAAGACTCCTGAGCTTTTTACACATTTTATACTGCGACAACCTAACATTTAATACTTATTGTAGTTATTTAACCTAATCATTGTCCCAAAGATATAATTGATCTTTCTCCTGTAGGAGGAACATAGAATAACAATGCCCTAATTTTGTATGTCTCTGTTCTATAATGACAGGCTGTCATTTTCTATAATTTACCAGAGATTATGAACAGTGTGCGTAGGCTGAATCTAGTTGCCTGGTAACCACCCTTTAAAACTTTCTTAAATGTAATTGCTTCTCTGCCAGGGAAACATTGATCCAACAGATTTGCATTGAGCCTTTCTCTAAGCAACTCAAAATATTAAATATCCCTGCGCTTTATTATTATTATTATTATTGCACTTTAAATTCTGTTAAGGTAAGCCACCTTTGTTATGATCATTATTCATTTGAGAACAAAGTGAGACTTCCAAATAATTATGTGTACATTGCCATTTTCCCCACTGTTTCTCTGTATCTCTTTTTGTATTGCTTTTTTGAGTTGAGGATAGAAACTTGTGAGGAAAAATGAAAATCTCCAGTTTCACTCTGAAAGATTCTAAATTCTTTCTAATATCACCGAACTGGTATTCTTTACCTGTATGTCAAAAAATTTTCACCAGGTGAATGTTTTTTTTGTTTCTGTCCTTGATCCTGCTTATTGCTGTTAATTAAACATCTCTCTTGCTGTTTAAGAAAACATGGTGTCTGTGTGGACAACCAGCACATAATTTTATTTTTCATGGTTGTGTCTGTACATGTATACTGGCTTAAAGGAGGAAATGGTTACAAATTAGAATTTAGTTAAATATTTATTATTAGTGTTGCAGGATACTATTATTCATTAATTGTTGTGCTATTTCAAGTCCACCCTGTATAGCCATCCATCTTTTCTCATTTTACAGAAACAATTTCCTTTGAGGTAGGAATAGTTCACAGCTGAGAACAGTCAACTCACTCTTTGATTCTAAGTTTGAGTTACGTGTGAGATAGAAAAGACCAGAAAAGGATTTGGGGAACTAAAAGAGCATATTTATGTTTCTGCTCCCTCATGCCCCAGAACTGATAAATGACCTCCAAACTAGAGGAAAAGAGAGTTTGGAGAGAGGAAAAAAGAAATTAGAAGCCACACTCTCTGAATTCCTCCCATGTGCCTGTCTCCACTCTCTAAAATCTTCCTTTACATGTTAAAACCCTAGAGAGGAGAGTTCCAGATGTGGTCTAGAACAACAGCAAGTCTCAGAAAGAAGCCTGGAGCTCCATGCTAACTTAGCAAAATGGTGGAATGGTGTGTATGGAAAAGGGTGGGCCTGAGACATTCCTCACTCTTTCATCTTTTTCCATGAACCTGATATCCACGTATTCCTGGGAACAGAGTTAGATAATAGTGAGAGCTGGTAAGGCTGCCAGGAGGTGACCTAACATGGTTGAGAAGGACTTCATAAAACCTTTAGGCAACAAGTTGTGTCTTCCAACTTTGTGTGTATATTTGTGAGCAAATACCTGTGTATATATTTCTAGTGTGTGTGTCTGAGTGTCTATAAAATACTTGGACTAGATTTTTCAGTCTTACCTCATTGTTTTGGAACTCTCTATGTATCCATTTGGGAGCTCTGATGGTGTAATGCCTAAGGCACTTGACTGCTAACCAGAAGGCTGGAGGTTCAAACCCACTGGCCACTCCTCAGAAGGAAGGTTGGACAATCTACTTCTGTAGTGATACTGCCTTGAAAACCCAAGGAGGGTCACTATGAGTCAGATCTTACTCGACAACAGTGAGTGTGGTTTTGGTTTTTGGTATGTATATATTTATGTATCTATCTGCCTGTCATCGATCTGTTCATCTATCATCTATCATATGCCAACTGAGTTTTTCTGTATGAAAAATGTTAATATAACTTAACTACATCACAAGTTCAGTACTAATACTTTAAGAATCTTATAACAAAAAAGCGTGTAAAGATGAAGAAAATTTTAAAAGATTTTCCTTTGACTTTTCACAATTATTGTAGGTTTTTAGAATGCAAATAACCTTTAGATTTGGCTCATTTATAAAATGAGTAACAGACATGACCTTGGAATAAGAGAAGCCTCTTCAAGGATAGTGGGATTAGGACATAGATTCCCGTATTCATTCTCTTCCTCCCTTCTTCTCTTCCTTCTTTTTTCCTTACCCTTTTTCCTATTCTTTTGAAAAAAAAAAAATCTTGAAATCTCATGTTTTTAGTTATTAATATTTTTATTGTAACTGCTGAACACTTATGATAAAACTGGGTAATAGGTTTCTGAATAAATAACTTTCTATTTCTAATTTTTAAAGAGTTTTCAATACCTGGACATGGAAAATGATGTTATTCTGCTGTTTTTTCTTGAGAATTATCATAATTTGATTTCCATATTAGTCGGGGCCAACTCGACGGCACATAACAACAACAACAACAACAACAGGTTATAAGGAATCCCTATCCCAGGGTGGTTTGCCCTAATACAATGACATTCTTGACTTTCTCATCACACCATAAATAAATTTTCTTTTATTCATAAGATAATGAAAAGGCTAATTCCTGGGTTCTTTCAAAAATAATCATTACAAAATGAATATATGTTCAAGTGTACATTAAGAGCATATTGTTATGTGCCGTCGAGTCAGCCCTGACTCATAGCAACCCCTCCTTGGGTTTCCGAGGCAGTATCACTACGGAAGTAGGATTGCCCAACCTTCCTTCCGAGCAGTGGCTGATGGGTTTGAACCACCAGCCATCTGGTGAGCAGTCGAGTGCCTTAGCCACTATGCTACCAGAGCTCCCTAAGAGCATATAGGCAAGACAAAAAATAAAATTGAAATTCACTCATAATTTCACCACCCAGGGATAATCCATAAAGAACGTTTATATTTTGGAATATATATTTTCATTACTTTTTCCCTAAGTATACGTATTGACTCTTTTTCTTTGTTTTTATAGAAATGACATCATAATGTACATAAACCATTTATTTTCAATTAATAATATAATGGACATATTTCCATCTCTCATTCTCTCTCTAAGCACACACATTCTTACACACACATACACGCACATAATCATCAATACATTTATCAGTTGCATAGTATTCTATTCTACAGTCTATGTCATATTTATTGGCACCATAGTATTCTATCGCCTCTTCCATAGTTAATATGGCCCTTGCATTTGATTCTATGGACATCAAATTTTTCATTACTTTAACCAACACTATTATGAATATCTTGAAGCTAAATATTAGCACACACAATTATTTCCTTACTTTAGCAGGTAAAAAAAAAAATCTAAGTATGTTGATATTCTTTTACAAAATAGTTCTCTAGAAAGTTTAAATCAATTTGCATTCCCATTAGCTGAGTATGAAAGCTCTCCTTTCATACTCTTTCATCAAAGATGTTGGTACTGATGAAAACAAAGAAGAAAAAACAATAAGACAAGAACAATATGGTGGTTTCTTACCATATGCCAATGTGGTAATTTATTATAATTGATTTTTCTTAAATCACTATCAAGGTTGAACATATTTTCATATGTTTATAATTCTTTTGTGGCTTGTTTTTTCATGTACTGCATTTGGGACCAAACATATGGCTTCAAATTCTGGATTTTTGTACCTACTTATCAGTATGACATCAGTTTTTCATCAGTGAAAGAGAAACAAAATATGTAGCTGGCAAAGTTGTGTAAGTATTAGAGACAATGTATGGCAGATGCTGAGTAAATGTCAACTTTTTAATTATTATTGATAAGATTTGGCTAATCTGATTCTTTTAAGAATGCAATGCTCAAAATATACCTGTGCTGGATGGTATGAAGTACAAAGGAAAAATTAAAACTATAGACCATACAAGTGCAGAGTTGATAGGATAGTCTAATTAAGGAAAGAAAGTAAACATAAACAAGCCAGGCATAAACATGTTTTAATATGTTTCTATTTCTTCCAATAAGCAATATAATTATTAGACATAACAATATTACATACTCATATACTGTGTGCTAAGTTATGCAGTGTATACAGGAAAGAATACAAAAAGATGCTGAATATATAGGACCAAAAATAAATACAAGAGGAGTTAAAAATAGGAGAGAACAATGCAGACAAGCATAGATGATGACTGACAACAACGAACATACTGGCACTGGTGATGATGATGATACAACTTATTGAGCTCTTATCATATTCTAGGACTTTACAATTCATATTATATTTAATAGAGAAACCTCTAAGGATGTAAAATAATCTGCACTTTATAACAATATTAACTTTTTCAAAGCCATATGATTTGTATATTGTAGTTCCAGAATTTGAACTTAGATCTGTCGGATCAATTTCATTATTTTTAACTCTTGTACTCTCGGACAATGTTTCTAGAAAAATAATTTCTAGTCTACATTATCCTTAATATTGTCTTATACAAAGATACATATGCTGAATTTCAAGGCATTTTGGACTTCTTGCATGGAAAGGTGTTGTTGTTAGGTGCTGTGGAGATGTTTTCGACTCATAGTGACCCCATGCACAACAGAACAATACACCACCCGATTCTGCACCAGCTTCATGATCCTTGCTATACTTGAGCCTATTGTTGCAGCAACCATGTCAATCCATCTCGTTGAAGGCCTTCCCCTCTTTCATTGACCCTCCACTTTACCAAACATGACATCCTTCTCCAGGGAATGGTCCCTTCTGACAACATGACGAAAGTAGGTGACACGAAGTCTGGCCATTCTCACTTCTAAGGGGCATTGCGGCTGCACTTCCTCCAAGACAGATGTTAGTTCTTTTGGCAGTCCATGGTACTTTCAGCATTCTTTGCCAGCACCACAAATCAAAAGCATCAACTCTTCTTTGGTCTTCCTTATTCATTGTCCAGCTCTCACATGCATATGAGGCAACTGGAAGCATCATGGCCTGTGTTAGGCGCACCTTTGTCCTCGAGGAGAAATCCTTGCTCCTCAACACTTGAAAGAGTTCCTTCACAGCCGACCAGCCCAGTGCTACATGTAGTCTAATGCCCATTGGTGTGGATTGTAGAACCAAACAACATGAATTCTTTGACAACCTCAATCTTTTCTCCATTTATCGTGATGCTGCTTATTGGTCCAGTTGTGATGATTTTTTTTTTTTTTTTTTTGTATTGAGATGTAATTCATATGGCAGATTGCGTTCTTCAATCTTCATCAGTAAGTGCCTTAAGTCATCCTCACTTTCAGCAAGCAAAGTTGTATCATCAACGTATCTCAGGTTGTTAATGATTCTTCCTCCAATCTTGATGCCATGTTTTTCTTCATATAGTCCAGTTTCTCGGATTATTTGCTCAGCATATAGACTGAATAAGTATGGGGAAAGGATACAACCCTGGCAAACTCCCTTCTTGATTTTAAACCATGTAGTGTCCCCTTGTCCCATTCAAACAACAGCCTCCTGGTCAAGGTACAGGTTCCTCACGAGTACAATCCAGTGTTTGGGAATTCCCATTCTTCTCGATGTTATCCATAATTTGTCATGGTCCACACAATCAAATGTCTTTGCATAGTCAAGAAAACACAAGTACACATCTTTCTGGTATTCTTCGCCCTGAGCCAAGATGCATCTGCCAGCAGATATGATATCCCTTGTTCCATGTCCTCTTCTGAATCCAGCTTGCACCTCTGGAAGTTCTCTGCCAATATACTGCTGCAAATGTTTTTGAATTATTTTCAGTAAGATCTTACTTGCATGTGATATTAATGATATTCTTCGATAATTTTCGCATTCTGTGGG
>NW_006921691.1:8642282-8643984 GCF_000298275.1 Orycteropus afer afer | reverse complement strand
GGCCAAAAACAGTTCATTTCAGCTCACTAATGCCTAGGATATCAATCTTTATGCATTCCATTTCATTTTTGACAACTTCCAATTTTCCTAAGTTCATATTTTATACATTCCATGTTACGATTATTAATGGATGTTTGCCACTGTTTCTCCTCAATTTGAGTGGTACCACATCAGCAAATGGAGGTCTCAAAAGCTTTACACTATCCATATGAGTAATGGAAAGGTAGGGAAAAGTAAATATCATTTTTCTCAGATTAAAAAAAAAAAGTGTGTATAAAGTCAATTAGCACAGCAGTTTGCATGCTTTAAATTAGCCTTAGTTTCATCAAAATTGTTAGCAATGTACTCAAATTAACTTTTACAAATCCACAAATTAAAACCAAGATAATATTTTTACCCACCTCTTGTCTGTCAGTTTGTCCTACTTTGGATGATCATCACTGGTGACTGGAATGTGAGTGTTGGAAACAAAAAGAAAGATCTCTAATTGGAAAATATAGGCTTGGTGATAGAAATGACATCAGAGATCATAAGATAGAATTCTGCAAGACCAGTGACTTATTAATTGGAGATATTTTGTTCAACAGCATAAGTGAAACTGGGCAGATAGACCTGGCCAGACGATGTACACGGAAATCACATTAATTATATCTGCTGAAAGGCCAATGGAGAAGCTCAGTATCTTCAGTCAAAACAAGGCCAAGAGCCATCTATGGAACATCTATGTTCATATGCAAGTTCAAAAGAAAATAATTCTAAGAAAAATATTAGAACAAGTCAGTGAGAGCCAAAATACAACCTTGAATATATCCTGTCTGAATTTAGAGACCATCTCAAGAATAGATGTGATGGACTGAATACTAATGACCAAACATCTGAAGACTCATCAAGGTGGTATGACATCAAGGACATCAAATATGAATAAATCAAAAGGTCATTAAAAAGACAGGAAAGAAAGAAAAGAGCAAAGTGGATATCAGAAAAGACTCTGAAAGTTGCTTTTGAACATAGAGTATTCTTGTTGTTGTTAGGTGTCGTGGAGTTGGTGCCAACTCATAGCAACCCTACGCACAACAGAACAAAACACTGCCTGGTCCTGCATCAGCATCACAATACTTGCTATACCTAAGCCCATCGTTGCAGCCACTGTGTCACTCCATCTCCTTGAGGGCCTTTCCCTTTTTCATTGATCCTCCACTTTACCAAGCATGATATCCTTCTCCAGGGAATGGGCCCTTCTGACAATATGATCAAAGTAGGTGAGATGAAATCTAGACATTCTTGCTTCCAAGGAGCATTCTGGCTGTCCTTCCTCCAGGACAGATTTGTTAGTTCTTTTGGCAGTCCATGATACTTTCAGTATTCTTTGCCAACACCACAACTCAAAAGAATCAACTCTTCTTCAGTCTTCCTTATTCATTGTCCAGCTCTTACATGTGTATGAGGCAATTGAAAATACCATGGCTTGGGTTAGGTGCACCTTAGCCTTCAAGGAGACATCATTGCTCTTCAGCACTTGAGAGAGGTGTTTTTCAGCAGATTTTCCTAGTGCAGTACATCATCTGATATGTTGACTGCTGCTTCCTTTGGTGTTGATTGTGGAACCAAGTAAAATGAAATCTTTGACAACTTCAATCTTTTCTCCATTTATCATGATGCTGCTTATTGGTCCAGTTGTGAGGATTTTCATTTTCTTTATGTT
>NW_006921691.1:8634596-8640802 GCF_000298275.1 Orycteropus afer afer | reverse complement strand
GAAATGATACAAAATCTACACATAGAAATCCAGAAGATTAATACTAAATTTTCAGAAATAGATGAGACATTGAATGGGCAAAGGAGCAGAATTGAATCAATGGAAGACAGAATTAAGAAGATTGAAGACAAATACCTGAGCACTTCTTTGGAAAGGGATAAATCGAAAAAAGATTAAAACAAAATGAAGAAATCCTAAGATTCATGTGGGATACTATCAAAAGGAATAACCTATGTGTAATTGGAATTCCAGAACAGGAAGAGAAAAATAAAACCAAGAAGAAAATTGTAAAAGATTTGTTGGAAGAGAATTTTCCTGGTATGATTTAACGTGAGAATATATCCATTCAGAAAGTCCAACAAACTCCAAACAGGATAGACCTCAAAAGAAAATCACACAGACATATCATTATCAAACTTACCAAAACCAAGGACAAAGAAAGAATCATGAGAGCAGCATGGGAAAAACAAAAAGTTACCTACAAGGGGTGGCCAATAAGACTAAGTTCAAATTTCTCAATGGAAACCATACAGGAGAGAAGAAAATAGGATGGTATATTAAAAAAAAAAAAAAAAAAAAAAAACTAAAAGAGAAAAATTTCCAACCAAGAATTGTGTACCCAGCAAAATTGTTCCTCAAATGAAATTAAGACATTTTTAGATCAGCAGAAATTAAGGAAATTTGTTAAAATCAGACCAATGTTAACAAGACATACCAAAGGGTACCCTTTGGACAGAGAAACAACAACCAACAACTGACCATTAACACACATGATGATATAACCCAGAAGCCAACCCAACTATGGAAGTATCCAAAGTAAATAAGCCTACAAGATTATAAACAGGGAACCAGAGACATCAATTGACAAATGAGGACAACTACAAACCAAAAAGTGGGAAAAAACTGTGTAGTTTCTGAACTTCTAGATGGTAAGGAAGTCAAGACAACTACAAGATAGAACAGACTGTTCTAAACTTGAAAAGAAAACTATAAATCACAGGGTAACCTCAAAGAAAAATGACAAACCTTCACATCAAAAAGAGGACTAGCATAAATATTCAGCAAACACTAAAACAATAGCAATGAAGGAAGTGATAACATGATTCATAAACAAAACAAGCTCAGCATAGAAAAGTATATGGAACAAAGAAATCGACACCATGAAAAAGCACATAATAAAAATGGCAGCAACAGATTTATATTTGCCAATAATTACATATCTGACAAAGGACTTATCTCTAAGATTTATAGTGGAAGAGTGGATGACCAAACTATGGTACATACACATAATGGAATGCTAGACAGCACTAAAGAATAATGTAGAGTCTGCAAAACACCACATAATATGGATGAACTTGGAGGACATTATGTTGAGTGAAGTAAGTCAATCACAGAAGGACAAGTATAGTATTAGTCCATTGTTGTGAATGGTCAAGGAAAGGTTTATATATGGAGGGAAACTTTGTTTGTTGGTTGCTAGGGGTGGGAGAGAAGGGGAGGAAACACTGCAAAAAAATTGCATTGACCCATGTCACTTTTGTTTTGTGTATTTCACTGTACATAAATTATATTTCAATAAAATTCATTAAAAAATTAGCCAGTGAAAACCTTATGAATAGCAGTGAAACACTCTCTGAACATAGAATAGATAAAGCAAATGAAAGAAATGAAGTGAAATAACTAATCAGAACATCTCAAAAGGTGACTCAAGAAGACAAAGCAAAGTATTATAATGAAATGTGCAAAGACTCAGAGTTAGAAAATCAAAGGGAAGAACTTGCTCAGCATTTCTCACACTAAAAGAACTGAAGAAAAAAATTCAAGCCTCGAGTTGCAATGTTGAAGCACTTGACTGCTAACCATAAGGCTGGAGGTTCAAACCCATCAGCCACTCCTCGGAAGGAAGATGGGGCAATCTACTTCCATAGTGATACTGCCTCAGAAACCCAAGGAGGGGTCACTATGAGTCGGTCCGACTTGACAGCACTTAACAACAACAACAATAACAACATTGGCAAAACACTGAATTGTGGAGGAAACATCAAAGGAAGATGGAAGGAATACAGAGTCACTCTACTAAAAAGAGTTAGTCAATGTTCAACCATTTCAAGACATAGCATATTATCAAGAACTGATGGTATTGTCGTAGGAATATGGGTGGATAGATGGGTGGACAGTCTGAACTATTAGGTATGCCTATGAATCAGGGAGTGTACCCAAGACTATGTATAGGGTTGGTTCTACAAGTGTATTTGTATATTCTGTAAGAATTCCCAGATGTATAGTAGAGCTGACAATGGTCAAGGTTGTAGTCACTTCTTGAGCACAGCCAACTACCCAGAGGGAGTGAGTAGTTGAACCTGTGGGTTCAGGATCATAGTTGCAGGACACATCAAGCTCAACTGGCATAACATACTACACAAAACATTGTTCCACCTCCTACTTTAGTGAGTAGCGACTGGGATCTTAAAAGCTTGCAAGCAGCCATCTAGATGCAATGATGGGTCTCTCCTCATCCAGAGCAAATAAGAATGAAGAAAACCAAAGATTCATGGAAACAATTAGTCCAAGCGACTGGTACACCATGTGTTCCACAGCCTATATGACTATAAGACCAGAAGAGCTAGATGGTGCCTGGCTACCATTCGGAGGGAGATCTATGTAGGAGATCCTGGATAGAGAGGAAGAAGAACAATGTGGAACAAAATTCAAAATCATTTGGGAAAAAAAAGGAAGCGGGGGGGACCAGGGTTGCTGGTCTGTTAGAGCCTGGTAGAACCACTGACACTAGCTGCCCTTCAGGTCTGGAATTGAACCCATACCTGTGGCCTCCAGCCAAACAAAAGACAGGCATATAAGTTGAACATTTACCCGAGGTAGGTACACTCCTTGGAGAGAACAATGATTGGGGAAAGAAGGGCTGTTTATGCACAGGGAGACAGCACAGGGGGCAGGAGTGCATGGAGAGATGGACACAGGGAAGAGGTTACTATCGGGAGAAAGTGGAAAGGGAGCTGTTGCTTTTGGGTAAATTGTAGTCAATTGTCATGAGACAAAATATATGGGAACTGCTGTATGGAAAGTGAATTTGCTCTGTGAACTTTCACCCAAAACACAATAAAATAAATAAAAGAACTAATGGTATTGAAAGAAGTCCAAGCTGCATTGAAGAAATTGGCAAGAGAAAAAAAAAAAAAAAAGCTCTAGTAGTTGACAGAATACCCATTGAGATGTATTAGCAAACAAATAGATGCAGTGCTAGAAGCACTCACTCTTCTACGCCAGGAAATTTGGAAGACAGCTACCTGGCCAACTAACTGGAAGAGATCATATTTGTGGCCACCCCAAAGAAAGTGATCCAACAGAATGCAGAAATTATCAAACAATATCATTAATACCACACACAAGTAAAATTTTACTGAAGATAATTAAAAAATGGTTGCAGCAAAACATCTACAGGGAACTGCCAGAATGTCAAGCTGAACTCAGAAGAGAATGTGAAACAAGGACATCATTGCTGATGTCAGATGGATCTTGGCTGAAAGCAGAGAATAGCAGAAAAATATTTATCTGTGTTTTATTGACTATGCGAAGGCATTCTACTGTGTGGATTGTAACAAATTATGGGTAACAGCTGTTCCATCCACCCACTCATAGTTCTAAGTTTTACTTGGCTGTTCTGGGTACCAGGCTTAATAACAACACCTCTTCCATTTGTACTTCTAGCCTGGACTTCCTGATACTGCAAATCTTTGAGTTTCCTCACCAACCCTTATTTGGCATTTCCACTTTGCCAGTACCTATGTAACAAAATCCTGTGTTAAAGATCCTCTATTTTAAGGGTTATATTTTTACCTCAGATGTAGCTAGAAAGAATGTCACTTTCACTTTAACTACAATTTAATAATAATAATAATAATAATAATAAAGGACAAACAACAAAATCATAACTTTTCTTGACCAATCAGAAAGCTGAGATTGAAGGGCAACCAAGTACCCTGAAAACAAAGGAAGACAGAAGCTTCCAAGAAGATGAGATAGGAATATTGGTTTACTTGCACACCATTGAAGAAGAGACACTGGGCACCATATAAGTAAGTTAAAAAAAAAAAAAAATCTGCTAAAATTTTTAACAAGGTCCAGAGTGAGATAGTATGACATCATAGAATTTCTGGAAACTTCAAACACAAAAGGAATTTGCGGCTGCTTGCAGTGACTTTCTGCACACCTTCAGTGGGTGTTCATGACCTCCATTAGGGCAGGTTTGGACACAGGAGAGGGTCTCTCTCAGTGGAACAGGCCTGGAAGAGAAGTACAGCCACTGTTGCAGGAAAAGCATAAAGTCCACTCAGATGTTTCTTTTCTGGGAAGAAAAGTCTAAAACCACTGAGGGGAGGACAACAAAACCTGTTATTCCCAGTAGAAGGTGATAAGTTAAGGATACACATTCTAAACATGAAAGCAACTTCCAAAAACTAATTGAGTAAAAATTCTTGTTGTTATGTACAGTCAATTCAATTTTTTGACTCATAGCAACCCTACGTGATAGACTAGCATTGCTGCATAGAGTTTCCCACACTATAATCTTTACAGAAGCAGATTGCCACATCTTTCTCCCATGGACCAGCTGGATGAGTTTGAACAACCTACCTTTTGTTTAGCAGCCAAGCACTTAACTGTTGCATCAAAGTAGAAATCATTCAAATTATTAAAGCAGTACCCAACTGACAGAAGGAAAAAAACAGATGAGACAAAACAGTAACTTTAAACCCAACCACATCAGTAATTACATTAAGTGAAAATCATCTGAACATTTTAATTAAGAGACAGATTATCAACATGGTTTAAAAGAAATCCATAGATAGATTAAATTAAAGTAAAAGGATGGAATGATATATACCATGTAAACATTAATTGTAAGAAAATTGGAGTGACTATATTGACATCAGACAAAATAGAGTTCAGATCAAGGAATATTACCAGGGATAATCAATTCACCCAGAACATATAATGATCCTAAATATGTGTGCATCCTGTGGTAGTTAAGGTTTTATGTCAACTTGGCTGAGCTGCAGCTTTGAGTGGCTTGGCAGCTGGATATAGTTATTTCCCATGATAAGATTGTACTTACCTCCATGATGGAATCTGCTGTGAGCATATTACAACTAAGTAGTTGCCTTCAGGGTGTGCCCTGCATCCAGTATACATGGGGAAGCTTTGAGTAAGGTCTCTAGCTTTTTGATACGTCGGATCCTACATTTGGCTGAGTCTTCATCTCCAGTTCCTGCACATGAATCATTGGCCCGCTGTATTGCCTACAGATAGATCATGGGTTTGTGTCATTTTACCTGCCGACCTTGGGTTTGTCAGCCTCAGCAGCCAACAGCTGCCTGAGTTAGGAGATGCCTCTAGCTCCAGTGGGCCTGGAATAAGAGAAAGGGCTGAAGCCCAAGCTCAATGGACCTTCACCCAGCCCCTAGACCTGGCACTCTGAATTTGGACTTCTAGCTTCCTAAAGAATAGATTTGATACATTGAACACCAGTGACCAAAAACCAGAAGAATTGTGAGATGACATCAAAAGCATCATCCATGAAGAAAGCAAGAAGTCATTAAAAATATGAGAAAGAAAGAAAAACCAAAATGGATGTCAGAAGAGACTCTGAAACTTGCCCTTGAGCAAAGAGTAGCTAAGCAAATGGAAGAAATGACAAGATAAAAGAGCTGAACAGAAGATTTCAAAGAGCAGCTCAAGCAGACAAAGCCAATTACTATAATGAAATGTGCATAGACCTGGAATTAGAAAACCAGAAGGGAAGAACATCCTTGGCATTTCTCAAGCTGAAAGAACTGAGGAAAAAATTTAAGCCTCAACTTGCCATATTGGAAGATTCAAGGGGCAAAATATTGAATGATGCAGAAATCATCAAACAAAGATGGAAGGAATACACAGATTCACTGTACCAAAAACAACTGGTCAATCTTCATCCATTTCAGGAGCTGGCATATGTTCAAGAACCAATGGTATTGAAGGAAGAAGTCAAAGCTGCACTGGAAGAATTGGCAAAGAAATAGGCTCCAGGAATTGAGAGAATACCCAATGAGATGTTTCAACAAATGGATGCCCCACTGGAGGCACTCACTTGGTTACACCAAGAGATTTGGAAGACAGCTACCTGGCCAACTGACTGGAAGAGATCCATATTT
>NW_006921691.1:8615206-8628750 GCF_000298275.1 Orycteropus afer afer | reverse complement strand
AAATCTTCACCCAAATCACAATAAATAAATAAATAAATAAAATGGTTTCAGCAGTATATTGACAGAGAACTTCCAGAAATGCCAGTTCATTTCAGAAGAGGATGTGGAATGAGGGATATCATTGCTGATGTCAGATGGATCTTGGCTCAAAGCAAAGAATACCAGAAAGATGTTTACTTGTGTTTTAGTGACTATGCAAAGGTATTTGATTGTGTGGATCATAACAAATTGTGGATAACATTGAGAAGAATGGGAATTCCAGAACACTTAATTGTATTCATGAGGAATCTTCACATGGACCAGGAGGCTGTTGTTCAAACAGAACGAGAGGACAATGCATGGTTTAAAATCAAGAAGGGTGTGTGTCAGGGTTGTATCCCTTCACCATACTCATTCAATCTATATGCTGAGCAAATAATCTGAGAAGCTGGACTATATGAAGAAGAATGTGGCATCAGGATTGGAGGAAAAACCATTAACAACCTGCAATGTGCTGGCAACACAACTTTGCTTCTTGAAAGTGGAGATGACTTGAAGCACTTACTGATGAAGATTGAAGAATACAGTCTGCAGTATGGACTACATCTCAATATAAAGAAAACAAAAATCCTCACAACTGGACCAATAAGCAGCATCACAATAAATGGAGAAAAGATTGACATTGTCAAAGACTTCACATTGCTTGGGTCTACAGTTGAGGCCAATGGATGCAGCAGTCAGGACATCAGATGACATATAGCACTGGGCAAATCAACTGCAAAGGACCTCTTTCAAGTGTTGAAGAGCAAAGATGCCTCCTTGAGGATTAAGGTTTGCTTGACACAAGCCATGGTATTTTCAATCACCTCATATGCATGTGACAGCCGGACAGTGAATAAGGAAGACCAAAGAAGAGTTGATGCTTTTGAGTTGTGGTGCTAACAAAGAATGCTGAAAGTACTGTGAACTGTTAAAAGAACTAACAGGTCTGTCCTGGCAGAAGTGCAGCCTGAATGCTCCTTGAAAGCAAGAATGGCCAGACTTCATCTCACATACTTTGATCATGTTGTCAGAAGGGACCATTCACTGCAGAAGGAAATCATGCTTGGGAAGGTGGAGGGCCCATGAAAGAGGAGAAGGGCCTTAACGAGATGGACTGACATGGGGGCAGCAGTGATGGGCTCAAGTATAGCAAGGATCACGGAGCTGGTGCAGGACTGGGCAGTTCTGCTGTGCATAGGGTTGTTATAAGTCAGAGACGACTCGGTGGCACCCAGCAACAACAACAACAGCCTCCTAAATTGTAAGGGAATAAATTCTTGTTTGTTAAGCCATCCATTTGTGGTATTTCTGTTATAGCAGCACTGCAGAACCAAGACACATCCTATAATAGAGATACCAATTCTTGCAGCAAAAGCTGACAAAACTGAGAGGATAAATAGACAAATGCAAAATGCAATTAAAAATTTCAATGATTTCATTCACCAAACCAAATCCATTACCACTGATTGATTCCAATTTATGGTAACCCTTTGTTTCAGAGTAAAACTATATTCCATAGAGTTTTCAATGACTGTGGTCTTTTGGAAGCAGACTGCAAGGTTCTGAAAAGGTAATTGTTTATGCTGCCTAACCAAAACCCATTACTATCCAGTGGATTCCAACTCATAAAGACCCTACAGGACTATCTGCATAGGGTATCTGCAGTGCAGTGAATTGCTTAATGTGGCTCTTCTAGCCATGTTGTTGTTGTTGTTGTTGTTACATGTCATCAAGTTGGTCCCGACTCATAGCGACCCCTCCTTTAGTTTCCAAGGCAGTATCACTACAGAAGTAGGATTGTCCAACCTTCCTTCTGAGGAGTGGCTGGTCAGTTTGAACCACCAGCCTTCTGGTTAGCAGTCAAGTGCCTTAGGCACTATGCTACCAGAGCTCCCCTTCTAGCCATCGTCCTCCATTTTCTAAGATATTGGTTGTTCTAGCCTCAATGCCTGCAGTTATAGTCCCATTTTGATGTGAGTTGTCTGTTGCATTCAAAAGTCAGGATTAGAGTGGGATGTATCTTGAGTTCCACCTAGCTGGAAGGTGTGACTCACGTCCCCACCCTTATTTTCATTGAGGGTAGATATGTGAATGCCCTGCAAAAGTTTGCTCTCTGGATCTGGATCCTGCACCTGGTTCATCATCATCTCAACCCCATTTCTTGGGACTTGAGACAGCAACTGGTCCTGTGACCTATCAATTTGGGTTCATCAGCCCCTGAAACCAGGTGAGGGAGGAGAATCTTCCAGACCAGCGCTTGACCCATGGATTTGGGACTTGCCAGCCCCCACAACCATGTGGCAGTTTGTGAATTCTGTGTGACATTACAGTGAAATATAGACTCCTAAGACAAGAGGGAGAGTAGTGAGGGGAGGAGAAGGAATTGATATGAGAGATGATGGAGTGGTATAGTAGTTTGGAAAAGTTGTACATTTAGGATATCTTTATCCTCCACCTCATAGGGACATATTTTGTGCTAATCCTTCAAAAAGAAATTATTTGAGCAGTTGGTTTCAGAATGGTGGGTTTCACGGCAACAGACCAGACTCCTTGGAATATGTGGTTTTGGAAAAAAGGGGATTAAACCAAAGAATGAGAAACCTCTGGTTTCTAAATCCATGGATTGAAGCTGCTGTTTGTTACAATCAGTTACCCAAGGCAAAAGCTATTCTTGGGATTTAGGAGTGGTGGATCTAACTCCTGAGAGATCAGCTTGCTGGATGAATATGGAAATACAGAATGATAACGAAAGGGTGAGACATACAATTCCTTAATTGCTGATAGCTGTAATGACAGGGAAAAAGAATATTGCCAGATTCAGTCCATTCAGAGTTATGGCCACTAGTCTCTGGGCCTACCTGGAAAGTAAAAATTGTGTTGTACCTCTACAAACACTGGTCACCATGAAGGTAGCCCATGAGGGGAATAAGCAATACCAAGAAATTATTGAAACCAGGGGGTATGATGTAAAGGATTGCTTCTATTTGTAGATTGGTATCATCAGCTTCCTGAAGAACTTTTACTAAAATAGTTTGTGAAAGTAACTAATTTTGGGGCAGTGTCTTTAGTTTTGAATGCTACAGAATGGAAGAGCATGTTTGGATTGATGCAAGACCCATAACTCACTGTGGAACAGTTAAGAATGATGATACAAGATCCAGTTACATGGCAGGTTAACCTGGAGAGGACAGTCAGCCTGATGGACTGTATAATATTTGCAGTGATGTCTACTTACCTTAAGAAGAGAAACTTCCAAACATCCCATGGAACACTCCAGAGGAAGGAGCTAATGTGCTGCTTATGTCAGCTTTATGGCTATCAGGATATTCACCCAATGAGTATACCTCTTACACAGGTCATGGCAGATATGGTAATCAAGGGAGCCCATTATACATGGGTACCCAATGTAAACTTACTACTGTGAAACAAAGCAACAATCCAAGAAGCTGTGTTGGATCTGTTGGCACAGCTTCCTGGCACTGGGTATTCCAGATGCAAGAAATGGAGTGATTCATAGGAGAATGCTAAGAGGTTATGGGGAAAGAACTCATCTCAGCAAGTCAGAGGTTTTTAAATGGCTATAACTGCCTTGGAAACCCAAGGAGGGGTCGCTATGAGTTGGGTCCGACTCAACGGCACATAACAACAATAAGAAATGGGGTGAATATAGCAGACATTGATGGAGTTGAGACAAAGGTGTTAATGCAGCACTACAGGAGGTTGGGTGCACCAAGTGAACCTCCTGTTGTCCTCCAATGTTGAACAGGCCTAACCTAACCAACTCTGTCTTATTCACTCTAATCAGGAAGAATTTAAGGATGGGAAGGCCCATCCAGGACCAGTTGCAGCAGAGGTTCAACTAGTTGATGAAGATAAGGACTGACAAGAAGGCCAGAGTCTTCTGGTCCAGTGACCAGCAGGGAATCCGAGGCCCTATGCACATGTGTGGGTAAAATGGCCCAAGGGTGGGGCATAGGACTTCTTGGCACTCTTTGGCACAGGAGCCTAAGGTACTGTCATCCCAAAACTTGTCAATAAAATCTTGACGGGCCTAAGATTAGGCTGGGGGGATAAGAGGATGCAACAGTTAATGGAACCAAGCTGAAAGTCTGGAAGATTTAAACAGATGTTGTAGTTGCATCTCCCTTACCTAAAGTATTCTTGATATGGATATTATGTCCAATTGGGGAACACTCCCTCTACCTGATATTGTAAAACTGAAGGCATGTAAGTTTGCTCTTAGGCCAGTATTGATAAGACATTCTAAATGGGAGCCATTATAATTCCCTGAACCCACCCAGGTTGATCATTTGAAACAGGGCAGAATACCTGGTGGACAAAAAGAGATTACTGCTTTGATTAAATACATGCTAAAGGCTGGAGTATTGGTGCCAATAAATTCTCCATATAACACCCCTGTAAGGCCCATGAAAAAAGGCAGATGGCTCATGGAGGCCAACAGTACTCTATTGAGGCCTAAATAAAGTAGTGGCACCAGAGGCTTCAGCTGTTCCAGACATGGTATCAATGGTACAGAAAATACAGAAGGCTAAAGGAGACTGTAACTCAGTGATTCTTTTGCAAATGCCTTTTTCTACATCCAAATCTCAAAAAAGAGCCAACCACAGTTTGTTTTCACATGGGAAGAATTTCAATATATTTTTAATGTTTTACCACAAGGTTATTTTAATTACCATTTGGCTTACTGCTATGATTTGGTTAGAAGAGACTTGGACTTGGTGCAGATTTAAAGTATGATAATATATTACACTGATGATATTATATTAATATAAAAAACAGAAGAACAGGCTAGGGCAGTTTTGAAAACAATGGTGACTCACATGACCAATAGAGGCTGGTTAATAAATCCAGCAAAAATCCAGAGTCCTGCTCAAATGGTGAATTCTTGGGAATAACTTGGGCATAAGCCACATGTGACATTCCACAGGCAACCAAAACTAAGTTGCTGTCACTACTTACCCCCAAGCCTAAGCAGGAGTCCCAATGTTTGATTGGTCTCTGTGGATTTTGGAAAACACATATTCCACATCTGGGAATATTGCTGGCTCCCATGCATAAAAGCACTTGGAAGAAAACTGTTTTGAATGAGAGCCCAAGCAACAGAAAGCAGTCTCACTCTCCTTGCCTTTAGACCCTTATGTTCAGACATGATTTTGGAGGTTTCTGTTACATGTGCTTATACAGACTGGAGCTTATGGCAAAAACCTGAGAACACTGCCCTACAGCAACAATTGGGATTCTGGACTAGAAAGTTTCCAGATGCTGAAGCATGATACTCATCATTTGAAAGGCAATTATTTGCCTGTTATTGGGCATTGGTTGAGACTCCCTCAATGACAGAAGGACATAAAATCCTCATGAGACCTGAAATCCTCATAATGTCTTGGGTGATGTCAGAAAAATACTCTAAAAAGGAAGGCAGTGCCCAAAATAGTTCTATAATAAAATGGAAATCGTTTATACAAGAACAAGCTACTGGAGGAATACCCACCATAACCACAAGCAGGTAGCCTCTTTTCTCATAGGTCTACCCTGGAACCACCTGAGAAGCTGCCAGATCCCATTGCCACATGGACACTGCCTTATTAACATTTTTCTACTGACCAACAGAAGGCTGCATGGTTCACAGATAGAAGTTCCAGGATACATGGACAGTATTTGATGTGGAAAGCTGCTGCATGGAGATGAGCAGATGTAAAGACCCTGATTGAAGAATTTAAGAACAGGTCAGCTCAATGGGTTGAAGTGCATGTTGTCTTCCTAGCTGTCATGGAAGAACTAGACAATAGTAAGAGCCCATATGTTTGGATTTTTACTGATTCATGGGTAGTGGCCAATGTTGTCAGGAAAATGGCTGATTGAAAATTGGAGTATTAAGGGGACACCTGTGTGGGGCATGGACCTATGGAAAGCATTCTGGGAATCTGGAGGGTGCATTAGAGTAGACCACGTCAATCCGAAGAAAACCCTTCCTGGACTGGAAGGTGATAGGAATCAGCAAGTGAACATGTTGATACATTCCTTTGAGGTTGCCAAGTGGGTCTGTGAAATGAGTGGAAATGGGGTTGCTGCAGTAATGCAGAAATGGGCAGAATCTCAATACATCCCTCTTGACCCTCTGAGGCACAAAATGCCAATAAGGATAGCTCTGTCTGTCAGCAAGAGAGACAGAGGTTCCAGATGGCTGTGTGATAGATTTCCCAGGGGGAAGGCCCGACACATAGCTGGCAAGTTGGTTATATTGGACCAATGATGTCAGTAGCACAAGATAGCTATAAATGGGTCCTCCAAGAATAGATACTCACTCTGGCCTGGGCTTTACATATCCCATGACAGATACAAATGCCAGAAACACCATTAAAAGATTGGAACAAAAGATACAGTGCCAGTTTGGGCCTCCAAGTTATAGTTCCTCAGACAAGGGAACACACTTTACAGCCCATAGGGGAAGCAATGGACCAAGAAATATCATATTAAATGGATACCTTGTTGCATACCATCCTCAGAGTAATGGTTTGATAGAGAATTGGTGAGCAATTGAAACATTTGTTATCTAAAACAGGAGGAGATAAAGGCATGAAGAGCTAGTTCACACATCTTCATGAGTGTGTGCTCACACTCAATGTGAGGAGGGCAAAGGGCATATCACTACTGGACAGATTCCTACATTTCTCTGGGGTCTCTAGAGAAAACAGAGTATGGAAGGACACTGGTGCCAGCTGTACAATTCTTCCCTACATCACCTGAAATTTCTTTTTTCCTGTCAAAACTGTGGTCCAGGACCTAGGGTACAGCTGTAAGTGCCAGAGGCAGGGGTGATCCTTAAGCAAGAGACTATAATTATACCCCTGAACCTGTATGCATTTCCCAAGGGCTTGATAAGATGGATTTTCCCTTCCCCTCATCTGGCAAAATTGGTGTTGACAGTGAATACTTCTGTATTGCCCATTGGACGAAATAGCCCACTGGTGTTGTACCTATGTTACCCTACCAAACATGAATGGGAGTGGACTGAGGGAGAAGCACATGCTAGTCTTGTCCTGCTACCAACAATCTGGACTGACACAGCAGCTGAACCTGATGTCCTTTGCCAAGATAGAAAAGTCTGGGTAAAAATAAATGACAAATTGAAGGAAGGAGAAATAGTAGCTAAAAGTAAAAGAATGAATAATTAGGTTATGGAGTGGGGAAAATCTAACATTATGGTGGTATATAAAGAGAGATGCAGAGCAATGGGAAAATCTTCATTCAGCTGAATTTTATAAGTAGCAAGAAATGGTGAAGACAAGACAAACTTTTGGAGTACCTGACCAAATCAGATGGACACCTGTAGCACACTTGAATGACCAGTACCTGAGTAACCCCTAGATTTCTTTGCCCTACTGAAGGACTAATTGTCAATGGCCATTTGGGACTGTTAAATGATTGGGAGAAGCAGGTAATACTTCAAGTATGAAAGGGTCAAAGGCTAGAAGAACAAGGAGGTGGCTTGCAGTGCAGTGAATTGCTCAATATGGCCCTTTTAGCCACAGTCCTCCATTTTCTGATGTATCAATTATCACACCTTGATATCTATGCTTCTAGTCCCTGTTACCTCTGTGCTGCTCTAACAGAAAATACCACAAACTGGAGTTTATTCTCTTACAGTTTGGAAGTTTTAAGTCTGAGTTCAAAGTGCCAGGCTCTAGCTGAGTGAAAGCCCCTCAACCTTGGGCTTCAGCTCTGCCTCCCACTCCCAGCCCACTGAAGCTAGAGGCTTTTCTTCACTCAGGCAGCTGCTGGCTGCTGAGGCTGACAAGCCCGAGGTTACAAGTAAAAAGGCAGTCCTGATGTTATCAAACCACACAGCAGGCCATTAATTCAAGTCCATCAAAAGTCCCAAGGTTGGCAGAGCATGGCAGGCTGCTGAACAATGGCATGGTTCAAGCGTGCCAATAAGCTAGAGACCATGCCCAAAGCTGCTGCTTATATATGGAGAGCAGACCACATCCCTAAAGCAGCTACTCAGCTGCTTGTGGTAGATTCCACCATGGAGTTGATTGCCAGTCTCATCATGGAGAATAACTACCATCAGCTGCCCAGCCACTCAATCAGACCCAACCAAGTTGACATATAACTTTAACTCCCATAGTCCCATTTTGGTGTGAGATGTCTGTTGCGTTCAAGAGGCAGAATTAGGGTGGGATGTATCTTGAGTCTCGCCTTGCTCAAGGGTGTGACTCAAGTCACCATCCTTTGTTTCTTTGAGGGTATATATGTGAATGCTTTGTCAAAGTTTTCTCCCTGGCTCCAGATCCTGCATCTGCTTTGTCATCATCTCACCCCAAGTTCTTGGGACTTGAGACAGCAGCCAATCATCTCACCTGCCAATTTGTGTTCATCAGCCCCTGCAACCACATGTTGTTGTTGTTATTTGCCGTCGAGTCTGCCCCGACTCATAGTGGACCCCTCCTTGGGTTTCCGAGGCAGTATCACTACGGAAGTGGGATTGCCCAACCTTAGTCATCAGGAAATATAAAATAAAGTTACAGTGAGATTCACTAAACTCCCACTAGAATAGCTAAAGGTAAAAAATAGTGATAACACCAAACATTGAACCTAATGTGAAGCAGCCAAAATTTCATGCATTGGCGTCCAGAAAGCAAAATTGTAAACTGCTTTGGAAGGCAGTGTGACAATCACATATAAAGTTAAACCTACTCTTAAGACAACACTATTCTTCTCCTAGGTATTTATCCAATTCTTTATCCTCAAGAATATTCATAGAAGTATCATTCATAATAATCTATGCACAGGTGAGTGGGTAAACTAATTGATTATCATTCCTGCACCAGTGCCATAGTGTTTAAATAACTATAGCTTTTAATATACTTTAGATATTTTATCTGGAAAGTTTTGACACACTGCTTTTTTCCAGAATTTTTTTGTGTATCAGTACATGTTTTTCTTATCAATTAACTTTATAATGATTTTCTCAACCCACCCTCCCCACTCCAAAAAAAAGAAAAAAAAAATATCAACAGTCTTTTTATTGTGATTGCATTAAATTAATTTATGGAGAATAAATTATTTACAAGATTGAATCTACATATCCAAGATAAGCATCATTTCCAACTCCTCAAGTATATGTCAGGAAATGGAATTCTTTTTCTTGGCAATTTGCTAATCTATGCCCAATATCCCACCTAGGACATCACTCACTGGATCACCATGTGGAACCACACTCTACAGAGTTTTCAGTGGCTGATATTTTGGAAGCAGATCACCAGGCTTTTCTTACAAGGCTCCTCTAGGTGGACTCAAACTATCAACCATTCAATTAGCACCAGAACACATTTGCATTACCCAGGGACTCCAGCATTTTTGTTTTGTTTTGTTTTAAGGGGCTTTAAAACTAAGCAAACAGACTATTTAAAACTCCACAGCAAAGAAAAAAATAAAGGAAATGTAATCATAATGCATTACATGGCTCAGTTGTGAACAACTTCTATATATAAATTCATAATAATGTAGCACTAAATATTTATTTGAACAAAAATTGTGACATAACTGTATTTGCAATAATGGAGGACAAAGAAGTTTAGAGTAAGGGAGGAGAAGACTAGTGTAAAAGAACCAAATTTTCAATAGTAAGGTATCAACAGCTAATGTATAAAGTTGAGAAATCAATACAGGATAAGACTAAGAGCATAGTTCAGAGCTTGGGGCTTTGGAAGACAAAGGATTTGCTACAATCTTAATAATTTATCATTTGCTCAGTCCTGATTTTTCCTAGACAAGTCAGAATTAGAAAACAAGATATTTGTTACCTAAATTGAAATCAGTTTAACTTAATAATCATACATTGAGTGCTTATGTATGACAGACAGAACTCTAACTTCTGTGAGCAAAGAGGAACAAATCATGGATCTTGTCCTCAAGGATCATCCACTCTAAATCAAAAAACCTTTGTCAAGGCAGAAAGTGCTGAGGATCTGGAGAGGTTGTGCAGAGCACAGAGGAGGGACTTCCTATTTAAGTAAGAAGAAAGCCACTCAATAAAGACAAAACTTCTAACATTCTCTATGAAAATGTTGGGAGCTCTGGTAATATAGTGCCTAAGGCACTTGACTGTTAACCGGAAGGTTGGTGGTTCAAACCCATCAGCCACTCCTCGGAAGGAAGATGGGGCAATCTACTTCCATAGTGATACTGCCTCGGAAACCCAAGGAGGGGTTGCTATGAGTTGGGTCTGACTCAACGGCACACAACAACAACGACATGAAAATGTTGATTCACCTACTTAAATCTTCAAAATTCTATGAGGCCTAGAAATCTGCTGAACTGGGGACTCTAGTGACTGAATTTAATTTGCTTCAGTTCTCTTCCAACTGCAAGGTTTAGAACATCCCAAACTTGTGATTTTGTTTTGCAAATGTATTTCTCACATTACCAGCTTAAGAGGTAACTCTTTTTAGGCTAACATGGAACTTGCTAAAGAAATTTAACAGATAAATTGGTACAGGAGTCAGTGGTAAGGCGACTCTCCTCTCAACATCGTACTGTTGATTATAAATTTACTGCATAATTTCATTTCCTAAGGAAGCTTAAATTTTGTTCTAATTATGGTGAGACAAGTGGCGTGTAACAGAAGCAGCTGCTCTAGAAAATATTTCTGCTAACAGTCATTTCCAAATTACATGCACATGCAAATGCATCCAGCATTGTTTGTTTCCATTTTGATCTTGATATGGGTAGGTTTGTAATTTCTTCACACATGATATGAGTTCATTTTGTTTAGGGATTTTCTTATAATTTCCTTTGTTGTGGTTATTTTTATATATGTCATCCCATTCCTTCTTGCTTGATTTCTGCTTCTCTCTTATAGGTGACTTTTCATTTTCCTGAGCTGCTCTCAGGGCTCGCTCTTTGTCTTTGGTTTTGGAAAGTTTTATTATAATATGCTTCATGATTTCCTTTTGGAATCTATCCTATCTGGGGTTCAGGGAGGTTCTTGAATGTGTATCTTCTCATCTTTTATAATATTAGGGAAGTTTTCTTCTAAAAAAATCTTTGACAATTTCCTCAGTGCTTTTCTTTTTCTTTCTTTTGTTTGTTTTGCTTTGTTTTGTTTTGTTTTGTTTTTTGTCTCTTCCTATTCAGGAATTCTAATCACATATAAGTTGTTCCTTTTGATGATGTTCCACATAAATGCTTAGGTTTTCTTCAATTTTTTTCATTTTTTTTTTTCTGATTGTTCCTCTAACAGATTATATTAAAAGATTTGCCTTCAATTTTACTAATTCTGTCTTCCACTGATTAAATTCTACACATTTGTCCTTCCAATGTATTGTCTATTTCTAAAATTTTAGTATTAATCTTCTAAATGTCTATTTGTTATCTTTGTATGATTTTTAATATCCCATTTATTTTGTCAATTTGTTCTTGTATTGCTTTGCTGAATTCTTCTAGAAGTTTGTCTGTGTTTTCCTTGATATTGTCTATGCTTTCCTTTGTTGTTGTTGTTGTTACTTGCTGTCAAGTTACACCTGACTCTTAGTGACCCTCTCCTTGGGTTTCTGAGCCAGTCAGTATCACTACAGAAGTAGATTGCCCAACCTTCCTTCCAAGGAGTGGCTGGTGAGTTTGAACCACCAATCTTCTGGTTAGCAGTCAAGCACCTTAGGCACTACACTACCAGAGCTCCCTATGATTTCCTTGGTGTTGTCTTTGTTTTCCTTGATCTCTTTCTTAATCTGCTGAAGGGATCTAAGTATAAATATTTTAAATTCCTTATCAGGTTGTTCTAATATCATTTCTTTCTTTGGAAGATTTTCTAGCCCTATATTTTGGTCACCTATTTGAGCTATCTTGTCCTATTTTTTGGTGTGAATTGAAATTGTGTGTTGTCTCTGAGACATTGTGGTGTTATTGTATCAATTTGTTGATTGTATATTGGTTTGCTTCATGCTGATTTTTTGTTTTAATATATCCAGGCAATGAGGTGGGTGTGCTGCTCTGGTCACTAGTTTAGCAGCACTGTGGAGCACACCCTTGTCTCCAGTGAATTTAGTAGCAATTAGTAGTGTGGGCATGAGTCTCTAATCACTGGCAATGCAGAGCAGCTGAGAGTACAGTGGGCAGGTGTTGGCTGCCATCTGTCCTTGATCTAGTGCTGCAGTGGGTAGTGGACTAACCTAGTGGGTGGAGGAGCAAGTGGGATGGGTATGGCTGGGTAGGGTCACTGGCTCCCAACTGATGTGGAAAAGAAAAAAAAAATGTGAGTGGAGAGAGAAAAAGAAAAAAACAAGAGAGGGGAAAGGGAAGAGCTATGAAGAAAGAAAAAGAAAAGTGGCACAGTACTGACACAAATGCTAGCCACCAAACATAGCTTCACCTGGAACATGGTGCTCACTCCATGGGAGCATACACTGTCAACTGTGGAGGGGCAAGGGTGGGCACTGCTGACTGCAGAGACAGTGTGGGAGGGTGCATACTATATATATTCATAAAAAGAGAGCAGAAGAGAAACAAAAAAAGAAAGAAAGAAATAACAAGGGGGTGGGAGGGAAGAACTATGAAGAAAGAAAGGAGAACAGTACAAGGGCTAGCCACCACACATGGCTGCAGGGGAAACATGACTGCAATGGCAACAGGGCACTTGCTCTGAAGGAGCATGCACCACCAACTACAGAAGGGCAGATGTGGGTGCTACTGGCCTTGGATGTGGTGGGAGGGGGGTACCTGCTCTGCAAGCTCAAAAAAAAGATGGGGGAAGAGAAGAAATGAAAAGGAGGGAGAGAGAAAGAACTAAGAAGAAATTAAAAAAGAAATGAATAAAAAGCAGCACAGCCCTGGCAATTGGGGGGAGGGGGATTGACCTGCTACCAGGTGTGTGGAGATGGGGGGGGGGGCCATGCCTTCAGTCATCGGAAAGTAGTGCAGTTACTGGATGGGGAGGATCACACCTCTCTGGTCACTGATCTCTGATGTGGATGCCGATGCAGCCCTGGGCAGAGCCAGTTATCTGTTCCTGCTCAGATCAGAATGCTGCTTGCAATAATTCAAAATGGCCACACTGTGCCAGGCCTGTTAGCAATTCACCACTCCATATGCCACCTTGTTTGTTATTTTTATTCAGTCTCTTCCTCTAATCAGAACTAACCTACTTCTTTTTACTTTCTTTGAAGCTCTGTGTTCCAACATTATCTGTTTCATTTGGTTTCTCAGGTTTTGTTATAGAAAATATGGATAGTATATTTGCCTGGTCTGCCATCTTGGCTACCACCTTATGAAAAATTTATGAAACTCTATATTTTTATAAAATGTGCAACCTTTAACACAGAATATTCCCAATGAAACTGTTCATAGCACTGCTCTATGACTTCTTTAGCATCACAGCTTCTGAGAATGACTCACTGAGGACAGTGTAATAGTTGTTGTTGTTGTTGTTGTTTGCCGTCGAGTCAGCCCCAACTCATAGCGACCCCTCCTTGGGTTTCCGAGGCAGTATCACTACAGAA
>NW_006921691.1:8601011-8614506 GCF_000298275.1 Orycteropus afer afer | reverse complement strand
GTATGGATTACATCTCAATGTAAAGAAAACAAAAATCCTCACAACTGGACCAATAAGCAGCATCATGATAAAAGAAGAAAAGACTGAAGTTGTCCAACATTTCATATTACTTGGTTCCACAATCAACACCAATGGAAGCAGCAGTCGAGACATAAGATGGCATATTGTACTGTGCAAATCTGCTGCAAAAGACCTCTTTAAAGGGCTGAAGAGCAAAAATGTCTCCTTGAAGACTAAGGTGGACCTAACCCAAATCATGATATTTTCAATCACCTCATATGCATGTGAGAGAGCTGGACAATGAATAAGGAAGATCGAAGAAGAGTTCATGCTTTTGAGTTGTGGTTTTGGTAAGGAATACTGAACCATGGACTGCCGAAAGAGCAAAGAAATCTGTCCTGGAAGAAGAGCGGCTGAAATGTTCCTTGGAAGTGAGAATGGCCAGACTTCATCTCACCTGCTTTAGTCATGTTATCAGAAGGGACCATTCCCTGGAAAAGGATATCATGCTTGGTAAAGAGTTCAATCAATGAAAAAGGAGAAGGACCTTACCAACATGGATTGACACAGTGGATGCAACGAAGGGCTCAAGCATAACAAGGATTGTGAGGCTAGCACAGGACTGGGTAGTGTTTCGTTCTGTTGTACATAGAGTCTCTATGAGTCAAAGCTAATTCAATGGCACCTAATAACAACAACATAGTATTTGCCAACTCTCCTTTAGCCTGGCTATATTATGAATATATAATGCTTTGCATATAAAAACAGGTAATAGTTTAATGCTACTCTGTTATGTTAGAATAGAAAAAGTCTCCAAATGAGAATGTTGAGACAATGATATAAGCAATGATACTCTTGCGGTCTTTGATTCTGTGAAATGAAAATCCTTGATGTTGACGAGAGGCTCCCATGTGTAGCTGTCTTGGGTCTTAAACAAAGCAGGTGCAACTGAGATCATTCTATGGTTTATGTTTAGGGCTCACCAAGTAATAGGAGAAGCACATAATCCCTTAATAGACCTCTATTTTGATTACGTCAAAATAAAGTAAACTTATCAATCACAAAAGAATAGGCTAACAGAAAATACTTCTATAGGTCCCCCCAAATACCATTTTAAATACATCAGTAATTAGTTTCCAGGGTGGAGGTTGTATTAAATTACTTGCCAACAGTTCGTAAGACTGGAGTGACTCCACGACAGGCATACTTTGTTTTATTGCACTTTGTTTTATAGTGCTTTTCAGATAATTGTGATTTTCACAAATTGAACATTTGTGGCAACCCTACGTCAAGTAAGTCTATTGATACCATTTTCCCAACAGTACGTGCTCACTTTGTGTTTCTGTCTCACATTTTGGTAATACAATATTTCAAACTTTTTCATGATGTTATTGCATACTTAATAGACTACAGTATAATGTAAACATAACTTTTATATGCACTGGGAAAACAAAAAAAAATGTGTGAATTGCTTTATAGTGAAATTTGCTTTATTGCAGTGGTCTGGAACTGAACCCACAATATCTCCAAGGTATGCCTGAAGTTGTTGCCAGACTCTCCAACTCCAACTTAACTGAAAAAGTGTTTTGCTAGATGTATTAGTTTCCTAGGGTTGCCTTAAAAAGTACCACAAAATAGAGGGCTAACAATACCATAAATTTATTGTTTCCCATTTCTAGAGGTTAGTGGTCTGAATTCAGGTTATTTGCAGAGCCATGCTGCCTCTGCAGTTCCTTTCTCTTCCCTCTTAGCTTCTGGTAGCTACCACATATCTTCAATCACCTTCTTCATATGGCTGTCTGTGTCTTTGTTGTCTGTGTGTCTCTCTCTATTTTTTTCTCTTTTGGAAGGACACCAATCATACAGGATTAGGACCTACCCTGCTCCAGTATGAGTTCATTCCTAACTAAAAACACCTTCAAATACCTTATTTCAAAAAAGGTCACATTCACAGGCAACCAGAGAGGTAGGACTTCAGAATATCTTTTTTGGAGACACAATTCAAATAACATCTTCCTTTAGAGCAAAAAACAAAAAACACTGCCACTGACTTGATTTCAACTCATAGTGACTCCCATTGGGTTTCTGAAGCTGTAAATTTTTATAGAAGATCATCCCATCTTTCTACCACATAGTGAGTGGTGGGTTTTAACTGCTGACCTTCTGGTTAGCAGCCAACTGCCTTATCCACTACACCACCAGAGCTCCTTATTTAGAGCAAAACATCTGCATAAATTATATGGAATTTTTCTGTATAGAAGGAAATTAATCATTCAATTGCAATATACATTATATCAAAAAACAAAAAAAGAAACTCCTTGCCGTCAAGTTGATTCTGACTCATAGCAACCCCCCCCCCGCCTTGAGTTTCCAAGGCTGTAAATCTTACCATAAGTAGATCACCCCGTCTTCCATCTGCAGAGTGACTGGTGGGTTTGAACCACTGACCTTCTGGTTAGCAGCCAAATGCCTTATCCACTATGCCACCAGAGCTCCTACATATAGAGTAGTATCATAATTGTCAACCTGTGCTCCTTGAGACACAACTTCATCAAGTACAGTAGAGTGCTTTTGCCTTTACTCTTACAGACTCCACTCATTTCCAGAGGTACTTACATCAGCACTTTTTCCCCAAACCTCTTAAGTGATCTTGTTTCAAACATTTGTAATGCATTTTTATTCCCTTGTCATGGTCTGTATTTCTTCCTAAGATTTCCCAACCTCCTAAATGATTTCATTTAATTTGCATACATTAAGTTTTACTCTGTGCTGTAAAGTTGTATGGGTTTTGGCAAATGCAGGATGTCATTTATCCACTATAAAAGTATCATACATAACAAATTTTTGTCAAAATCCCCTGTGCTTTACTTATTTATCTCTCCTCCCTCCCCTCCAACCCTGCCAACCACTGATCTTTTTATTATCTGTATAATTTTGCCTTTTCTGGAATGTCATATAATTGGACTCATACAGTATATAATCTTTTCAGACTGACTTCTTTTAGCAATATGTAATTAAGATTCCTCTATGCCTTTTTGTGGCTTGATAGCTCATTATTCTCATCACTGAATAATGTTCAATTTTGTGAATGTATCATAGCTTATTTATCCATTTAGCTATTGAAAGACATCTGAGTTTGTTTTTTGGTATCATAGCTTATTTATCCATTCAGCTATTGAGAGACCTCATCGTTTCATCTAGTTTGGGAGATTATGAATAAAGCTTCTTCAAACATTTGCATACATATTTTTGTATAGACATAAGTTTTCAATTCAGTTGGACAAATACTTAGCACAATTGCTGGATTATATAGTAAGACTATATTTAGTTTCTACAAACTGCTAAGTTTTCTTCCAAATTGTTTGTACCATTTTGTATTCCCACCAGCAATGAATGTGAATTTTATATATATATACATATATATATATATAACTACAAGAACAAACAAGCCTTCAATTACACAGAATCTCATTGCAATAGAATAGCTTTGTCGTAGGGATTAGGAAGACATTCAGTTTCCATGATTAATGCCTTCTTGGAAATGAATCATGAATTTCTGCAATTGTGTGGAGACAGCACTTATATTTGAAAGAATAGAAAAATGTAATTCCTTTCCTCTCCTGCACAGCTAGCATACTCTGGCCATAGCACAGGCACTGATCAGCTTCTGATTTTAAACTGTTACTGGAAGAATTAAGAAAAAAAAAATCTATACCTAACCCCATACCCCCATGCATATCAATATTTTATCAAAGAAACAGAGAGAGCAGCTTTAACATCATCATTTTAAGTACAAGAAATTTCAGGAGGTTTTTTTATTTAAAAAAAAAAAAAAAAAAAAACTGTGATTCAACCAAACACCCTGAAGAAGTGAGTTACTGGGCCCACAGGCCCATGACCATAGTCGTGGGGCACATCAAGCTCAATTGGCATAGCATACACACACACAAAAAAAAAAAAGTATTCTGCATCATATTTTAGCAAGTAGTGACTGGGGTCTTAAAAGCTTGCAAGTGGCCATCTAAGGTGCAACAATTGGTTTCTCCTCATCTAGAGCAAAGAAGAATGAAGAAAACCAAAGATGCATGGAAACAATTTGCCCAAGGGACTAGTGAACCATATGAACCTCAGCCTACATGACCCTGAGACAAGAAGAACTAGATGGTGCCTAACTACCACTTTCAACCACTCAGAAATGGATCATAATAGGAGATCCTGGATAGAATGGGAGAAAAATATGGAACAAAACTCAAAATCATAAAAAAAAAAAAAAAGTCCAGGCTTCCTGGTCTGATAGAGACTAATGAAACCCCCAAGACTGTGGTCCCTAGTCACCCTTCATTCAGGCCTGGAGTTGAACTCACTCCTGTGCCTTCCAGCCAAATAATAGACAGATGTATGAGATGAACATTTATATCAGGTAGGTACACTCCTTAGAACAATCAACCATGGGAGACCAGAAGGACAGTATTTGCACAGGGAAATAGCTCAGAAGGCAGGAATGCATAGGAAAGAAAAAAAGAAAAATTAAAAACCCAGCTCACTGCCATCGAGTCGGATCCAACCCATAGCGAACCCTCCTTGGCCTTCCGAGGCGGTATCTCTATGGAAGTAGATTGCCCAATCTTCCTTCTGAGGAGTGGCTGGTGGGATTGAACTGCCAATTCTTCTGGTTAGCAGTCAAATGCCCTAGGCACTACACCACCAGAGCTCCTGTAGGAAAGAAGGACACAAGGAAAGTGTAATGACAGGGAAGAAGTAGGAAGAAAGCTGTTGCATTATGGAGATTGCACTCAATGTCACGAAACAAAATGTGTATGAACTGCTGTATGGAAAATGAATTTTCTCTGTAAACTTTCACCCAAATCACAATTAAAAAAAGAAATAGAACAGGTCAAAAAAAAAAAAAAAAAAAAAAAAACCACACAAAAAACCTGTGATTATCTCCAGGAGATTAAATGTTAAATAACAAACAGAACAGGGAGTTGCCATGATGAGCCCATTACCTGAGTTCTGGATTTAAAATCTGATTTTGCTACCTATTAGCCATGTGCCACTCAGCAAGTTTCATAATCTCACCAGGCCTAATCTCCCTTCTATAAAATGGAAATAATCATAATAATACTCTTCTCATAAGATACCAGTATGCAATTACTATCAGTGCAGAAGTAGAACAGCCTGGCCCCTTGCTCTTGACTCTGAAGGGCCACCCAGCTCCTGAGCTTCAGTGGTATCAGAAGACTCCTCTGCTGCAACTGCATCTCAGTTCAACTTCTCCCTCTGTCCAATTCTGCTTCCTCCACTCCCTCTCAAGTGTTACTCCCAACAGCTCTTCCTGAACACCCACTGCATGCACAACTTCATGTCAGGAAACCTATCTAAGACAGCTAGTATCACCATCATAATCTCTGTTATCACTGCTACTGTTTATTCCAGTGCCCCACACTGTAGGTCCACAGCTGAGTGTGTACTACAGCAATACAGCCCTTGGATGTTCATTTGAAGTACCTCTTCTCTTCTGCAAGCAGACTGGTCTCCACAGTCTCCAAAGTGATGAACTACACTAACTAGTCAACCCCATTTAAAGTATTGGCCATCTCCTTAGCAGGCTAGTGTTGGTGGAGGATGGGGGATGAAGACAAGCAAAGAGAGCAGAAGAGATTCTTACCTGATGAAAGTTCCTCAGCTCAGCCTTGACTGAATAAATTGAATGAGACCAAAGTGAGATTTGAAAGAAGTTTGGTGGCAGAAGGCAATTTATTAGAAAAAATCCCTACAAGAAGCAGAGATGATGGAAGCTGGTTATACAAGTGAAATGAAAAACTCAAAGCAGTTGTCATGTATCGGGTTCCAACTCACAGTAGCACTATGTGTTTCTGAGTAGAACTGTGCTTGATAGGGTTTTCAATGGCTTCAATCTTTCCAAAGTAGATTGCTATGACTTTCTTCCAACATGTCTCTTGGTGAATTCAAACCACCAATCCTTCTGTTAGTAGCCTAGAGCTTAACAATTTGTACCACCCAGGGACACCTTGTTATACAAATAGAGGTTTAATAATAAGCTCCAGAAAGGTAGGGTTTTCATAGCTGTGTTGATTTCCATACAGCAAGGGATACAAAAGAATCCTAGAGTGGGAGCCATACCTCAAAAAAACAACAGCCTGGAGCAGGAAATAAAACAGCACCTAATGGCACTGAGGTCCAACCTGATCTTTCAGAGACGAAACTGTTTTGCTAAATGTCCAAGTTCAGGGACTCCTTTTCCTTGCTGAATCAATCCAGCTGCTTCCATCTAGCAATTTACTTTCCCAAATATACAGAATGGGTCTTTTCCTTTAAAAATTATCAGACATATTTCTAATCAAGTTCCCCATAGTCATTCTATTTTGTGCATTTTCCTTAAAAAATAAAAAACTATATATACACACTCTTTCCATTAGTTTAAAATGTGAGTCTCTAAGAGTAGTAATAAAAGGGACTTCAATACTAACAGTCAATATGTCAAAAAGTGTTTCTTTTTAATACTGGAATGTCAGCTTCTCCTTTCTGTAGCTTTAATTATCTGATGACTACAGTTTCCAGAATTACTCTAAACAGCTTCCTGGAATAGTGGCTATGAAGGTGCCAATAGAAGGCATTGGGAAAAGTTGGGCAACAAAATTAACACATTTGTTAACCTTCAGGAGTACACCAAGGAGTCTTGGTGCTGCAATGGTTAAACACTCAACTGCTAACCAGAACGTCTGTGGTTCAAACTCACCCAGTAGCTCCATGGAAGAAAAGACCTGGTGATCTGCTCCCATAAAATTTACAGCCTAAAAAACCCTATGAGACAGTTCTACTCTGTTCTATGAGGTCACTATTAGTCAGAATTGACTTGACAGCACACAACAACAACTAGCAGTATTTGCAGTGAATAGATTCTAAGTTTACAAAACATACTCCTATTTCAAATTTCCATCTCAAAGTTCATATTAAACTTGTGTTTATTAAACTATGAACAAAAGATATACATGAAAATAATTGACAAGTAGTCAAGTAAGCCAACTCTGCTATCCTTGAATTCCTCAAGATAAAAAACTATACCCTCTCAACTAGCCCATGTACTAAGGGCTTATTTCATAAATCATGTCTTCCCATACACATGAATCCAAAGAGTGCATTCATTATGCTCCTTGGGACTTAGTAGAGGAAATGACTGTCCCATTATCTTGAATGCTAATGGGGATAGTGACACAGAGTGATGAGGAGATGCAATGCTGAGCTTGAGACCATCCAGAGGCACAGACAGGATGCTAGAGACCTTAGGTGGAAACCAAATTGGGATTTGATGTGTATTGAAGTCAAGAGATAGGTGCTGATGATGAACCTGAGCAGACAGAAGAAAACCAAAAAAAAAAGAAAAAAACTCATTGTCATGAAGTTGATTTCAACTCATAGTGGCTCCCATTAGGTTTCTAAGAAGTAGATTGCCCCATCTTCCTACTGTGGAGCAGTTGGTGGTTTTGAACCATCAACTTTCTGGTTAGCAGTCAAGTGCCTTAGGAACTGTACCACCCAAGCTCCTAGAACAGAGGAAAGAGTATTAATTAGCCTTGGAGTCAGAAGACAGAGGAGTTTGTCTGGGGTGACCAGGTTTGTTATCTTGGGCACATCTTTTCCTCTCCTGTCCTCAGTTTTCTTAAGTGTAAAATGAGAACAATACCTCCCAGGATTATGAGGTTTAAAGGCAGGTACATGCACTTCGAAACATAAAACTGAGGTAGGACCTGCTTGGGATGCCAATGCCAAGAGGGGCAAGTGAATCTGTCTGCTCCACTTGTTTCCACTCAGCAGAAAATTTAGTTTCAGGAGGCAAGACAATTCATTGTCTGACCACAAAGAGAGGCACTGAACTCTTGGAAGAAGAAAATCCAGGAAGAAAAGTTGGGGGAGAAATGTTACTAATTTTACACAATAATATTTTATATTCAATATGCAAGAAACAACTGACAGAGAATAAATACTAAAGATTTGCTTAAAATTGGCTTGTTTTAATTTCTTCAATACCTCTTTCTCTGCTGAGCTCAGAACAATTAACGCTCACATGTAATTAGTCCTCACAGTTTGAGGTTTCCCATAACTGGGAAAATTTTCCAGGACTGCTATTTATAATTCATATAAGGTATTCTGACTAAATGTTTTTTGAAATGAAGGAAATATTTATAAATTTGAGAAGGTCATTTAATTCTACTGATTGGTGGGGGAACTATGGTCTTCCTGGAGTTCTCATGAGTGCTCCCCAGGACCAGCAGACCCTTAGAACTGGGATGAAAAACCTCTGAACCAAGTCTCCTCCATTGCCAGTAGCCATTGGGAGCTCTGTATTGAAAAACATTCAGAGGGTAATTCCAAGCTTAGGGGGAAAAGATACTGTGATCAATTTCTTTTCTTTTTTTTTTTTTTTTTTTAAGTGTGCTTTAGGTGCAAATTTACAGAGCAGAGTTTGTTTTACATTCAACATTTCATGTACAGTCGGTTTCACTCCCCAATTACCATCACCAACCCTAACTCCTCCTCTCCCTTCCCAGTACCCCCTCCCCGTGGGCCCCTCATAGTTATGCATGCCTGTGTGTCCTGCACTTCCTTCATGCAAATGTTGCCCCTCTGGTGCCCCGTGGTCAATTCCTCCAAGGGATGCATCTCCATAAAGTATGTGGGTGCGTCACCCTGGGCTGAGTGGTCTGTATGTACATCTTATTTACTATTGGGCTAAGAGCCAGTCCCTGGGAATGAGTTTTATTCCAGGCCCGAAGTGTATCCCAGGGCCATAGTATTGGGGGTCTCACCAGACACCATCCGACAAGTAATTATGGTCATTATTGTGTTTTTGGATTTTTTTTCCTTGTTTTTCCTCCCACTCTATTCAGGATCTCCAGTTTTGATCCTTTCCTGAGTGTTTGGCATTGGCAGCCAGGCACCATCCAGTTCTTATGGTCTGAAAAGGTCCATCATGTTCTAGAGTTGATTGCTTCCAAATGCCCTTGGTTTTTTGCACTCTTCTTCACTTCCGACAATAGAAGACCATTAGCTGCATCTTAGATGGCTGCTTGAAAGCTTTTAAGACCTTAGTCGCTATCACCAATGTAGGTTGTGGAACAAGATTTTTATGTATTTTGTTGTGCCAATTGAGTCTGGTGTCCCCCAGTACTATGGTCCTGAGTCAGTAGATCTGTTGGATCTCTTTCCCATGGTGTCTGGCTGTCTGTGAGGTATTGCTCTATGTCTGTCTTCTGTTGTTTATGTAAGGATTGTGGGTATTTTGTATCACTGGCATATGTGCAAGATTAGCCTCAACTAAATCTATCCTTGGTCTAGAGTATACTCCTGTTCACTGACCCTCATCTGATCTTCTCAGATGTTTATGTGTTTATTTGTAGCCTGATGTTTGGTGTTAATGGTAATGCAGTATTGTGGATATACTGGTATTAGCCTTTATTGTCTACATTTTATTTGCACAATTCAGTGTCCTCCCTTTCCCCAGTGTTACCATGGTGGTCACAGACTCTTTCTATACCATCCCTCCCCTTACCCACTTCAGCATGTGGCCCCCAACTAGCCTGAAATTATTCCCTCCCCTTTCCTCCCCACCCCAGTAACCTACAAAGTGAGTTCCCTTCCTTAAGCAAACCTTTTCTTGTCTTTTTATGGTAATGGGCTCATATAATATTTGTCCTTCTGCAACTAATTTATTTCACTCAGCATAATGTCCTCCAGGCTCATCCACGTCGTAAGATGATTCATATATCCCTCACTTTTCTTTAACGTAGCATAGTATTCCATTGTGTGAACGTACCATAATTTGGTTATCCATTCATCTGTTGATGGGCATTTAGGTTGTTTCCATCTCTTTGCTATAGTGAATTGTGCTGCAATGAAAAAGGGTGCGTGTATGCCTGTTCATGTCCTGTCTCTCACTTCTTTGGGACATATTCCTAGTAAAGGAATTGCTGGATCAAATGGTATTTCTATTTTCAGATTTTAAGGAAATTCCATACCATTTGCCACAATGAGTATATCAATTTACACTCCCACCAGCAGTGTATAAGGGTTCCAATCTCCCTGAAACCTCACCAACATTTGTTATTTTCTGTCCTGTTGAACTTAGCTATTATTGCTGGGGAGAGATGATATCTAGCCGCTGTTTTGATTTGCATCTTTCTAATGACTAAAGATCATGGCAATTCCTCATGTATTTGTTGGCTACCAGCATATCATCCTTAGTGAACTGTCTGTTCATGTCTCTTGCCTATTTTTGAGTTGGATTATCTTTTTGGTGTTGAGATGTTGCAGTTTTAGATTTTGGAGATAAGTCCTTTGTCAGATATCTCACAGGCAAATATTTTCTCCCAATCTGTAGGTTCTCTTTTTACCCTTTTGACGAAGTCTTTCAATGCACATAAGAATTTAATTTTTAAAAGGTCCCAATCATCTAGTTTCTTTTCTATCTCCTGTGCATTCTGGGTTATGCTTGATAATTTATTTATTCCATAAGTTAGGGCTAGATTTGTCCCTATTTTATCTTTGATGAATTTTATAGTTTTGGGTTTACATTTAAGTCTTTGATCCAACTTGTTTGTTTTTGTGTATGGGTGAGGTATGGGACTTGTTTCATTTTTCTGCAAGTGGATATCCAATTTTGCCAGCACTATTTGTTAAAGAGGCTATCTCTTCCCTATTTAATGGGTTTTGGACCTTTGACAAACATCAGCTGTCCATAGATGGATGGGTCTATTTCTGGGTTTTTTATTCTGTTTCATTGATCTATCTGTCTATCATTGTACCAATACCATGCTGTTTTGACTACTGTAGCTGAATAGTAGTTCTTAAGATCCAGGAGTGTGAGACCTCCCACTTAGTTCTTCTTCTTTAGTAGTGCTATGCTTATCCAAGGTCTCTTTCCTTTCCATATGAAGTTAATAATTGATTTTTCCATGTCTTTAAAAAATTTTGTTGGTATCTGGAAGGAGATTGCATCGAATGTGTAGACTGCTTTAGGTAGTATTGACATTTTTACAATATTCAGTCTACCTGTTCATGAACAAGGTAGGTTCTTCCATATATGTAGTGCCCTTGTCTCTTGTAGCAGCGTTTTATAGTTTTATTTGTATAGGTCTTTTGTCTTACTGGTAAGGTTTATTCCTAGATATTTTATCTTTTTAATAGCTACTATAAATAGTATTGCTTCCCTTATTTCTTTATCAGAGGACTCTGTTGATGTAGAGGAATCCAACTGATTTTTGTACGTTGACCTTGTATACTGCCACTTTGCTAGACCTCTCTATTAGTTCCAGTAATTTTTCCACTAAGTCACTTGGGTTTTCTATGTATAGGATCATGTCATACACAAATAGAGATAGCTTTACTTCCTCTTTGTCAATTTGGATGCCTTTTATTTCACTTTCTTGCCTTATTACCCTGGCTGTTCTTGTTGTTATTTTGCCATTGAGTCGGCCCTGACTCATAGCGACCCCTCCTTGGGTTCCTAAGGCAGTATCACTATGGAAGTAGATTGCCCAACCTTCCTTCCAAGGAGTGGCTAGTGGGTTTGAACTGCCAGCCTTCTGGTTAGCAGTCAAGTGCCTTAGGCACTATGCTACCAGAGCTTCTATTGCCCTGGTTAGGACTTCCAATACAATGTTAAATAGGAGTGGTGATAGAGGGCATCCCTGTCTGGTTCCCATTCATCAGGGGAATGCTTTGAGTCTTTCCCCATTAAAAACAATGTTGGGCATTGGCTTTGCATATATGCCCTTTATTATGTTGAAGAATTTCTCTTCTATCCCTATTTTGCTGAGAGTTCTGAACAGGAATGGGGGTCATATTTTATCAAATGCCTTTTCTGTGTCAGTTGATATAATCATATGGTTTTTTCTTTTGTTTTGTTTATGTGAAGAATTACATTGATTGTTTTTCTGATGTTGAACCATCCTTGCACACCAGATATGAATGCCACTTGGTCAGGATGTATTAGTTATTTGATATGTTGTTGGATTTTGTTGGCTAGGGTTTGTTGAAGATTTTTGCATCTATGTTCATGAGGGATATTGGTCTGTACTTTTCCTTTTAGGTGGTGTCTTTCTCTGGTTTTGGCATCAGTGTTATTATGCTTGCTTCATAAAATGAGTTTGGGAGTGGTCCATCTTTTTTATGTTCTGGAGTAGCTTGAGTAGTATAGGTTACAACTCTGTCCTGAATGTTTCATAAAATTCTCCAGTGAAGCCATCAAGACCAGGCTTTTTCTTGTGGGAAGTTTTTTTATGACCTATCCAATTTCTTCCTTTGTTATGTTGTTGTTGTTAAGAGCCATCAAGTCATCTCCGACTCATAGCGACCCTACGCACACCAGAACGAAACACCACCCGGTCTTGAGCCAGCTCCCTGATTATTGTTGTACTTGAGCCCATCACTGCTTCCACCATGTCAATCCATCTCATTGAGGGCCTTCTCCTCTTTCATCGACTCTACACCTTACCAAGCATGACATCCTTCTCCAGGGAATGGTCCCTTCTGGCAACATGACCAAATTACATGAGACAAAGTCAGGCCATTCTCGCCTCTAAGGAGCATTCTGGCTGCACTTCCTCCAGGACAAACTTGCTAGTTCTTTTAGCAGTCCATGGCACTTTCAACATTCTTCACCAACACCAGAGCTCAATAGCAAAAACTCTTCTTCAGTCCTTCTCATTGATAGTCCAGCTCTCATATGCATATGAGGTGACTGAAAATGTTATGGCTTGTGTCAGGTGAACTTTAATCCTCAAGGAGACATCTTTGCATTTCAGCACTTGAAAGAGGTTCTTTGCAGCCACGTTGCCCAGTGTTATATGTTGTCTGATGTCCTGACTGCTGCTTCCATTGGTGTCAATTGTACAACTAAGCAATGAAAAGACTTTGAAAATTTCAATCTTTTCTCCATTTATCATAATGCTACTTGTAGGTCCAGTTATGAGGATTTTTGTTTTCTTTATATTAAGATGTAATCCATACAGCAGAATATATTCTTCAATCTTCATCAGTAAGTACTTCAAGTCATCCTCACTTTCAGCAAGCAAAGTTGTGTCATCAGCATATCACAGGTTGGTAATGAGTCTTCTTCCAATCTTAATGCCATGTTTTTCTTCATATAGTCCAGCATCTTGGATTGTTTGTTCAGCATATAGATTGAATAAGTATGGTGAAAGGATACAATTCTCATTCACTCCCTTCTTGATTTTAAACCATGCAGTGTTCCCTTTTCCTGTTTGAACAGCCTCCTGGTCTATGTACAGGTTCCTTGTGAATACAATTAAATGTTCTGGAATTCCCATTCTTCTCAGTGTTATCCATAATTTGTTATAATTCACACAATCAAATACTCTTGCATAGTCAATAAAACACAAGTAAACATCTTTCTGGTATTCTTTGCTTTCAGCCAAGATCCATCTGACATCAACAATGATATCCCTTGTTCTAC
>NW_006921691.1:8597801-8600561 GCF_000298275.1 Orycteropus afer afer | reverse complement strand
CAAACCTACCAGCCACTCCTCGGAAGGAAGGTTGGGCATTCCTACTTCCGTAGTGATACTGCCTCGGAAACCCAAGGAGGGGTCGCTATGAGTCGGGGCCTACTCAATGGCAAATAACAACAACAATGATATGGATGAAGATTGACCAGTTCTTTTTGGTCAGTGACTCTGTGTATTCATTCCTTCCATCTTCTTTTGATGTTTCCTGCACCATTCAATATTTTGCCCATAGAATCTTTCAGTATTGCAATTCAAGGCTTAAATTTTTTCCTCAGTTCTTTCAGCGTCAGAAATACTGAGTGTGTTCTTCCCTTTTGGTTTTCACTCCAGGTCTTTACACATTTCATTATAGTAATTGGTTTTGTCTGCTCGAGCTGCTCTTTGAAATCTTCTGTTCAGCTCTTTCATCTTGTCATTTATTCCATTTGCTTTAGCTACTCTTCACTCAAGGGCAAGTTTCAGAGTCTCTTCTGCCATCTAGTTTGGTCTTTTCTTTCTTTCTCATCTTTTTAATGACCTCTTGCTTTCTTCATGGATGATGCTTGTGATGTCATCCCACAATTCTTCTGGTTTTTGGTCATCGGTGTTCAATACAGCAAATCTATTCTTTAGATGGTCTCTAAATTCAGGTGGGATATATTCAAGATCATATTTTGGCTCTCATGGACATGTTTTAATTGTCTTCAACTTCGAGGTGTACTTGCATATGAGTAGTTGATGGTCTTTTCCACAATGAGCTCCCTGGCCTTCTTTTGGCTGAAGATATTGAGCTTTTCCATTGCCTCTTGCCACAGATGTAGTCAATCTGATTCCTGTGTACTCCATCTGGCAAAGTCCATGTGTATAGCTGCCATTTGTGTTGTTGAAAAAAAGGAATTTGCAATGAATAAATCATTGGCCTTGCAAAATTCTATCATGAGATCTCCAGCATTATTTCTGTCACTGAGGCCAAATTTTCCAACTACCGTTGATTCTTCTTTGTTTCCAACTTTTGCATTCCAATCACCAGTGATAAGCAACACATCTTGATTGCATGTTCGGTCGATTTTAGACTGCAGAAGTTGATAAAAATCTTAAATTTCCTCATCTTTGGCTTTGGTGGTTGGTGCATAGATTTGAATAATAGTAGTATTAATGGGTCTTCCTTGTAGACATATAGGTATTATCCTGTCACTGATAGCATTGTACTTCAGGACAGATCTTGAAACATCTTTTGTGATGGATGATGAATGCCATGCCATTCCTCTTCAATTTGTCATTCCCGGCATAGTAGATCATATGGTTGTCTGATTCAAAATGGCCAAAATCGGTCCACTTCAGATCACTCATGCCTAGGATATAAATCTTTATGTGTTCCATTTCATTTTTGACAACTTCCAATTTTCCTAGATTCATACTTCATACATTCCATGTTCTGATTATTGATGGATGTTTGCAGCTGTTTCTCCTCAATTTGAGTCATGCCATGTCAGCACATGGAGGTCCTGAAAGATTTGCTTTATCCATATCATTATGGTTGGTTCTACCCTGATGAGGCAGCTCTTTCCCAGTCCTATACTGAGCGCCTTCTAACCCAAAGTGCTCATCTTCCTGCACTGCATTGGACAATGTTCCCAAGCTATTCATAAAGTTGCCCAGTAATGTATGAGAATGTTTCTCTGCTATTCATAAGGTCTTCCCTGGCTAATTTTTGAGAAGTGGATGGCCTCCTCCTTCTTCCTAGTCTGTCTTAGTCTGTAAGCTGCATTGAAACTTGTGCATGATATGCAACTCTCCTGGCATCTGAAACACCAGTGGCACAGCCTCAAGCCTCACAGCAGCATACAAGCCTCACAGGATGACAAACTGACAGGCAAATTTGTTTCCTTTAGCTGTTGGAAACCTCTGTGCCCTCCCCTTATCTAATTCCTACACAGAACCTGCCACTCTGTGGTCTCTGGCCCTCCTTCTCCTGGCTCTAGGGGGCTTGAGGCCTGCCTTGCCTCCCACCCCTTTTTACCTTGATATCCTGCCACTTCTGAGGTCCCTGAAGCCTCTCCTGTTTCCTCCCTTTCCTGGCTCTAGGGGCTTGGGTCCTTTGTTATGGGTCTGTTCACATATTCTATCTCTGAATAGGATAGTTTAGGTAGGTCTTGTCATTCCAGAAATTTCTTCTAGGCTCTCAAATCTGTTGGAGTACAATATCTTTCTTTATTTCAGTTAGTTCTGTTTGATGCCATCCTTTTTGTTCTCTATTCTATTAATTTCCATCTGCTCTTTCTTTTCTTTTGTTAGATTTGCCAATGGTTTATCAATTTTGTTCATCTTTTCGAAGAACTAGCTTCTTGTTTTGTTGATTTTGTCTATTTTTTTTTTTTTTTGGTTTTCCATTTCATTTACTTTTGTCCTGATCTTCATTATTTCCTTACTTCTAGATACTGTAGGATTCTTTTGTTGTTCTTTTTCTAATTGTTGGAGTTGTTAGTTAGAGTGTTGATTTTGTTTCTTTCCTCTTTTTTGATGTATGCAACTAACCTCTGAGTACTGCTTTTGCTGTGTCCCATGGGTTTTGGTAAGATGTATCTTCATTCTCATTTGTTTCTAGAAATTTTTTATTTCATGCTTCATTTTTCTATTACCCAAAAGTTTTTGAGCAGTGTATTGCTCAACTTCCCCATATTTTATATTTTTTCCTTTGTTGTTGTTGTTGTTAAGTGCTGTCAAGTCGTTTCCGACTCACAGCGACCCCATACACAGCAGAACGAAACACTGCCCGATCCC
>NW_006921691.1:8582399-8594054 GCF_000298275.1 Orycteropus afer afer | reverse complement strand
ATGAGGAATCTGTACCTTGACCAGGAGGCTGTCGTTCGAACAGAACAAGGGGACACTACATGGTTTAAAATCAAGAAGGGAGTGCATCAGGGTTGTATCCTTTCTCCAAACTTATTCAATCTATATGCTGAGCAAATAATCCAAGAAGCTGGACTATATGAAGAAAAACCTTTATCTTCCTATTATTAATTTCTAATTTTATAACATTGTGGTCTGAGAAGATGCTTTGTAGTATTTCAATATTTTTTAATTTATTGAGGCTTGTTTTGCGTCCTAACATAAGATCTATTCTGGAGAATGATCCATGTGCACTGGAGAAGAATGTGAATTGTACTTCTGTTGGGTGGTTGATTGTGTTGTTGAGTTCTTCTGTGTCTTTATTGAGTTTTTTCTAGTGATCTGTACCTCCTTGAAAGTGGTGTGTTAAAATCTCCTACTACTATTGTAGAGTTCTCTATTTTCCCTTTCAATTCAATTAATATTTGCTTCATGTATTTTGGAGCACTTTTATTGGGTGCATAGATATTTATTATCATAATGTTTTCTTGGTCAATTGACCCTTTCAGCATGATATAGTGATCTTCTTTGTCTCTTATGTTGTTTTTCACCTTAAAGTCTATTTTATCAGAAACTATTATTACCATGCCTGCTGTTTTTTGGTTACTGTTGGCTTGGTATAGGAGCTCTGGTGGCATAGTGCCTAAGGCATTTGACTGCTAGTGGTTCAAACCCACCAGCCACTCCTCAGAAAGAAAGTTGGGCAATTTACTTCTGTAGTGATACCACCTCTGAAACCCAAGGCGGGGTTGTTATGAGTCAGATCTGACTTGATGACAGTGGCTGGGTTTGGGTTGGCTTGGTATATTTTTTTCCAGTCCTTAACTCTTAATTTGTTTTTATCTTTGTGTCTAAGGTGAATCTATTGTAAGCAGCATATTGATGGGTCTTCTTTCCTTTTCCAGTCTGCCACTCTTTTTTCTTGATTGGTGTATTTGGTCCATTCACATTGAGTGTAATTAGTGATAGGTATGAATTGATTGCTATCATTCTACATACTAAAGAAGGAGACAAACAGAACTGTGGGTTGTCAGTGATCCTGACTGCATGGACATTCTGGATATTTCCAAGTGGTGTTAGGACCGAAAAATTAACCTAAAAATTGGCCCTGCTCACCAAGGGCTACAAGGAAGACTACACTGGTGGCTAATGACTAAAAAGGGAAACAGCAAAGAGACAAACTGAGCTGTGGACTTCAGGCTATTCAGAGGGTGCAACCATTCTGAATGTTTATAAGTGGTTCAACCATTTGGGATATTTAAAGCTACAGTGTTTGTTCAGATTCCAGGGACCTAAGAATACTCAGATACATCCAAACAAAACAAAGACAATGAAAATCTTGGGGAAATCATTCCAATGTACAATCACCAACAAAATATAAATACAACAATGTCACAATGTCTCAGAGACAATTGCCCACCACATTCCACACAAAGAAGCAAGAAAAAGCAGTTAGAACAAGGAACCAGGATATAGACCAAGAACACATCCCTGAGGAAGGAGCAGTACTGGAACTCCCTAATAAGGAATTCAAAATAATTATATTTAGGTACCTTCAACAGATTGAGAGAGAGATCAAGGAAAACACTGACAAAATTAGGGAAAACACAGACAAAGACCTAGAACAATTTTCAGAACACAATACAAGAACAAAATGACAAAATAAATGAAAAATTAGAAATGATACAAAATCTACAGATAGAAATCCAGAAGAATAATACTAAATTTTCAGAAATAGATAACACATTGAAAGGACAAAGGAGTAGAATTGAATCAATAGAAGACAGAATTAGTGATAATAAAGACAAATACCTCAATGCTTCTTTGGATAGGGATCAATCAGAAAAAAAGATCAAACCAAAATGAAGAAAGCCTAAGATTAATGTGAGATGTCATCAAGAGGAATAACTGATGTGTAATCATAATTCCAGAGCAGGACAAGACAAATAAAACCACAGAGAAAATAGTGGAAGATGTGTAGGAAGATAATTTCTCTAATATGGTGAAAGAGGAGAATATATCCATTCAGAAATTCCAACGAACCCCAAACAGGGTAGACTCCAAAAGAAAATCACCAAGACATACCATAAGCAACCACACCAAAACCAAAGACAAAGAAATAATTCTGAAAGCAATATGGGAAAAAACGAGAAGTTACCTACAAAGGGTAACTAACAGCTCAGATTTCTTAGCAGAAACCATGCAGGTGGGAAGACAGTGGGTGATATATATAAAACCCTGAAACATAAAATTTTCCAACCAAGAATTATGGGAGCTCTGGTGGCATAGTACCAAAGACATTTGACTGCTAACCAGAAGGCTGGTGGTTCAAACCCACAAGCCACTCCTCAAAAGGAAGATTGGGTAATCTACTTCTGTAGAAATAGTGCCTCAGAAACCCAAGGAGGGGTTGCTATGAGTCAGCAGAAATCATGCAGGTGAGAAGGCAATGGTATGATATACATAAAACCCTGAAACAGAAAATCTTCCAACCAAGAATTAAATAAACTCACTAACTCACTGCCATCAAGTTGGGTCCAACTCATAGCAACCCCTCCTTGAGTTTCTGAGGCAGCATCACTATGGAAGTAGACTGCCCAACCTTCCAAGGAGTGGTTGGCGGGTTTGAATTGCCAGCCTTCTGGTTAGCCACTTCATGGGAGAAAAATGTGGCAGTCTGCTTCTGTAAAGATTTACAGTCTTGGAAACTTTATGGAGTTTGTCTATGCAGAAAATCTCAAGAAATCTACAAAAACAAAACCTAGGACTAGTTAGTGAGTTTAGTATGGTTACAGGATACAACATTAGCACACAACACTCAATTGTAATCAACATTCAATTGGTAATCAAAATTAAAAGCATTTACAATTACCCCCAAAAATTAAATTCTTAGGTATAAATCTAACAAAACATGAACAAGATATATAAAGTAAGTACTACAGATGCTAATGAAAGAAATAAAAGCAGGTCTAAATAAATGGAGAAGCATATTGTGCTTGTATACTGAAAGATTCAACATAGAGAAGATGTTAACTCTTCTCAAATTGATAAGTTTAACAAAATTCCTATCAAAATTCCAGAAGGATTCTTTGTAGATATAGACAAGATTATTCTAACATTCATATGAACAGACAAAGAAATTTGAAAAGCCAAAACACTTTTGAAAAAGGAAAATAAAATATGAGGAATCACTCTACCTGATATTAAGACATACTCTATATTTACAGAATTCAAGACCTGGCAATATGATTCCAGTTGCTGTCAAGTCAGTGTGACTTGTGGCAACTCTAAATATGTCAAAGAAGAACAGTGTAGGGTTTTCAGTGGCTGGTTTTTCAGAAGTAGATCTCAGGCCTTTCTTTCAAGGTGTCTCTGGGTAGACTTGATCCACAAACTTTTTGGTTAGCAACTGAGTTAACCATGTGCATCACTCAGGCACTCCTGTAGTATTACCAAATGCGGCCAATTGACAGCATTCTGGCCAATAATATGTACATAGAAGTCTGCTTCTAAGTATGTATTGCTTTCTTCTTGCCTGGACTGTGTGCACATGATCCAGAGATACGAACAGCCATTTTGCAACCATGAGGATAAAACATACCACAAGCTAAAAATGAAGGAACCTAGACTACATGCCTCTGAACTTGTTTTGTGAAGCATACAGAATTCTATCTTTAAGCCACGAGGGCAGGGCTTTGATACAGTCAAAGATGAATGCCATCTCGTTAAGCAGAAAAGTAGATCTCCTCTCCTGAGGCAATGGAGGTCACCAAGAGAGGATGTCCCAGCATAGCATGAGGGCCACTGTCCAGAGAAGCAGGACTGTGAAGACATATGACGGGTTCAAGCCTGTATGGAAATGGGGCAATTTAGGAGTGTACAACTTCTAAAGTCACTGCCGTCAAGTTGGATCTGACTCATAGTGACCCCTCACTGGGTTTCTGAGGCAGTATCACTTCAGAAGTAGATTGCCCAACCTTCCTTCCAAGGAGTGGCTGGTCGGTTTGAACAACCAGCCTTCTGGTTAAGAGTGAAAATGCCTTAGGCACTACACCTTGGGCAGGATAAATAAAGCCTCTGGGTCTTAGGCCATCATAATTTGGTTTAGACTTGAGTAATCTAGTTTCCTTGCTGGCTCCCAGGATCACCACATGAGAAGAGACAGAGACCAAGCAGAAACTACTCCCTACACACCAAGTTCAGTCCATCTCAATCTTTCTTCTTCTGCTAGATGCCTAAGATAATAAGGCCTTTTTTCTTGGGGGTCTGGCATTAAGTCTAGTCAGCAATCTAAGCAGCAGTAATTGTCCCAAGTTCTTACCCACCACCTACACACCTGAAAATATTCTCTCGTACCTTGAGGGAGGAGAGGCTGCTCTGTTATATATTAATCTTCTTATCTTTTACACATCAGCTTTTAAAACATTTCTGACGTTATTTCAGACTTTCTCTATATACCTGTGTTTTACATTTTTAGTGTTTTTTGGTTTTTGTTTTTGTTTTTAAATGTTTATTATTTTATCATGGTTAATGTGTGATTTCTTCATGCCTTTTGTAACATGCTTTTATATGTGTTCCTATCTTTCCTAACAGTCACACTTGGGACTCACAGTGACCATCTGGAGCTCTACTTCCAGTGTGTATCACAATTGTCAGAATAAGCCAGGGGTCAGAAAACTCTGGCTCTACTACCCCATATGTGCAAGTTTATATTAGTTAGTTAGTTTACAGCCACACCCATTTATTCTCTTATTACTTGTGACTGCTTTTGTGCTACAAAGGCAGAGGTGAGTCACTTCAACAGAGATTCTATGCCCCCAAAGCTTAAAATCTTTACTGTCTAACCCTTTACAGAAAAAGATTGTTGATTCTTGATATTTGAGAGATATATATATACATGTAATATATATATAATACATGTATGTATATATATGTGTGTATATATATGTATATGCATATATGTGTGTGTGTGTGTGTGTATATATATATATACACACACACACACAAACAAAATTCAGGAAAAAAATACTACAGCAAATATATTGCCTTCTAGACTGAAGATCATGTGATACTGAATAAGAAAATAAATAATTGTACCACAATGACATGCCTGCTCACTGAAATGAGATTTTTTAAAATAGTAGGAGACAAATGAAAATAAAAAAGGAATGAAAATGCATTTTCAATCAATTCAAAATAAAATTGCAGAATTTAGGAAGCCTGAAAATAGTGCCTAAAAAAATTAATTGCATGCTTACTCAGGTGCAGAAAGACTGCACTGATGGTATTAATGGAAATTGGAACAATCACTGGAAAGCAATTTCATAATATATATCAAGGACCTTGGAAATGTTCATATCTTTTAACCCAGCTAATCTACTTCTAGATATGTCTCCTGAGGAAATAATATGAAATATGGATTGATACATGTGCACACTGATGTTAACTAGTATTATTCACCAGTGAAAAGAGGAGTGTTGTTGCTGTTGTTGTTATGTGCCGTCGAGTCACACCCAACTCATAGCAACCCCTTCTTGGGTTTCCGAGGCAGTATCACTACGGAAGTAGATTGCCCCATCTTCCTTCCGAGGAGTGGCTGGTGGGTTGAACTGCCAGCCTTCTGGTTAGCAGTCAAGTGCTGTAGGCACTATGCTACCAGAGCTCCCCAAAACAGGAGTAAAATGAATAAATTAACTGTCTACCATCATCCAAGCACTACACTAGATCCTGATGACTGAACAAAGTAGCCTTCAGAAAAGAAGACCAGAAAGAAGTGTGGAAGTTAACCACCCAAAAGAATTAGAGATAAAATGGGAGGGTGGTGGTGCTAAGGGACTAGAGTAGAGATAAGAGGTGATACTGATAATGCTGATGGTAGTAGTGTGGAAAAGACCATTCCAGGCACAGGAACCAGGAATATTTGGAATAAAATAACAAACTACATACAGTGTTAAAGTGCAGGTATCCGTTGTTGTAGACATCTGTATCTAGGCCTAATCTTTCTTTAAAATACTTGATTTTAGTCCTACTTCCAAACTCATTGCTGTTGAGTCAATTGTGACTCATAGCAACCCAATAGGACAGAGTAGAACTACCCCACAGGACAATGAAAATGTTTACCCAGTCTTCCTTCTGAGGAGTGGCTGGTGGATTTGAACTGTCAGCCTTCTGCTGAGCAGTCAAATGCCTTAGGCACTATACCACCAGAGCTTCTAGTGAAAATGTAGTATATATCAGTTAGGCATATGTCCTGCCCTAGGTCTATCCCTGCAAGAAGGATTTAAAAAAAAAAAAAAAAAGGTGCTTTATTTCCTAAAACTATTTAACAGTAAGGAGCTCTGGTAGCACAGTGCCTAAGGCATCTGACTATTAACCAGAAGGTTGGTGGTTCAAACCCACCAGCCACTCTGCAGAAGCAAGACTAATCGATCTACTTCTGTAAAGATTTAACTCCTTGGAAACCCAATGGGGGTCTCTATGAGTCAGAATCGACTTGATAGCAGTAGGTTTGGTTTAACTTAACAGTGATTCCAAAGTATTTTGTGAACTAAATCTACATTGAGAGTCATTTTATGCTACTAAAAATAAGAAGTGTCTTCTTTTTGCATTTTTTTAACAAGTAATAATACAAGTATCAGGACATGATGCACCCCATATTCAAATCTATAATCAGTCACATATAAACTAACTGTCATCAGTGATATTAATTCTACCTTTATTTTAATAGATATGATGGAATGAGAAAGTTTGATATATGAGATGTGATTTTACTTTAGTACATCTTCCCCTGTCCCTAAGTCCTGCTGCCTCTTTTTGGTATTGATAAGTCTGTTTATTGTGTTTGAAAACTCTGCAAATTTTTATAATTCTTCTGTTATGTAATATGTTAACATAACAGGAAGCAGAGTGAAGGACATATGGGAACTCCCTGTACTATTTTTGCATCTCTTTTGTCAATCTAAAATTAACTTAAAATAAAAAGTCAAAGAAAAAAACAAGGTGCAGAGCCCTGGGTATAGTATGCTACTATTTGTGTAAAAAGAGGAGAAAAAATATATAAATCTGAATGAAATTTTATGTGGTTAGAAATCTGGGAGTGCAAGAGAAGAATTGGTAACATAGCTTAAATAGAAGGGACCTGGGGGCTGACGAACAGGGGTAGGAGAATGAATTTTCCCTGGATACTCTTTCATGCATTGTGAATTTTATATCATGTGAATATTTTGCCTATTCACAAACTAATTAAAATGAAAGACTACGCCATTTGGAAGGGCCATTCTAGCTCCAGAGTTCTTCGTGAAGTCAGAAGACAGCTCAACTTCCCTCTGGCCAATCTGCTTTCTTCCACTTTTGTGCACAGATATAGATCCTGTAAGAGAGAGATTTCTCTAAACCTTGATCAAAAGTAAAATACCTGAATTAAACCTTGGCTTCTGCTGCTTTCAGCAGCATTAGATCAGATTTTTCAGATGTCTGTCCTTGGACTCCTTATCTGGTTAGCAGTCATGAATAATTAAGGGAATTTTCCTCTGAGGTCAAACCAAGATGTGGAAGGAATGCAATCTAAAGATGAGGTCTTGACAAATACATGGTGCAAAGAAGCCTACAGAAATATCACTTTCATGATAAGGCAATAATATTTTAAGGGAAAGTCCTTTGTGCCAGCAAGCCCTAGTACCAGGCATGACCTAAAAATATTATACATCAACTATGGCAGGACCAAGAAATGTTTTACATCAAATAAGATGCTTTTATGACTTTCTCTGAAAAGTATATAATGTAAGCAAATTGTAATCTTTGTCCAAATTTCTACAATTAGCCCCAGTAATCAATCTTTGCCACCACTCGTCTCAGTTTGTCTTATTGTGATGGCTTGCCTGTTGCTGTGATGTTGAAAGCTATGCCACCAGTGTTTCAATTACACGCAGGCTCACCCATGGTGGATAGGTTTCGGTGGAGCTTCCAGAGTAACACAGGATAAGAAGGACCATGAAATCCACTAAAAAAAAAAAATGACCAGTTAAAATATTACAAATAACAAGGGACCATCGCCTGATATAGTACTAGAAGACGAGCCTCTCAGGTTGGAAGATATTTAAAATATGACAAAGGAACAGCTGCCTCCTCAAAGTAGAGTGAACCATAATGATATGGATGGAGTAAAGCTTTCAGAACCTTTATGTGCTGATGTGGCATGACTCAAAATAAGAAGTAACAGTGGCAAGCATCTATTAATAACTGAAATGTTGAATGTACACAGTATGACTCCACAAAAGTGGAAGGTATCAAAAATGAAATGGAACACATAAAAATTGATTTGCTAAGCATTAGGGAACTGAAATGAACACATATTAGTCATTTTGAATCAGACAACCATATGGTCTACTATGCCAGAAATGTCAAACTAAAGAGGAATGATACTGCATTCATCATTGATAAGAACATGTCAACATCAATCCTGAAATATAATATCATCAGTAATAGGATAATATCCATATACTTACAAAGAAGACTAGTTAATATGACTATTATTCAAATTTATGCACCAACCACTAACGCCAAAGAGGAAGAAATTGAAGTTTTTGTTTGTTTGTTTGTTTCTTTTTACCAACTTCTGAAGTCTGAAATGGAGATCAAATGTGCAATCTAGATGAATTGATTACTGGTGATTGGAATGTGAAAGTTAGGAACAAATAAGAAGGATCAATAGTTGGAAAATATGGCCCTGGGTATAGAAATGACTGAGCAGATTACATGATAGAATTTTACAAGACCAATAATTTCTTAATTGCAAATACTGTTTTTCAACAACATTAACAGTGACTATACACATGGACCCACATATTGCTTGCATCCACAATCAACACCCGTTGAAGCAGCAGTCAAGAAATCAGACGACATATTGCACTGGGAAAATCTGCTGAAAAATACCTTTCTAAATTGTTGAAGAACAAAGATGTCACTTTGAAGACTAAGGTGCACCTAACCCAAGCCAAAGTATTTTCAATCACCCCATATGCTTGTGAAACCTGGACAATAAACAAAGAAGACTGCAGAAGAGTTTGTGTTTTTGAGTTGTGGTGTTGGTAAAGAATACTGAAAGTACCATTGGCTGCCAGAAGAACGAACAAATGTGTCCTGGAAGAAGAGCAGCCAAATGCTCCTTGGAAGTGAGAAAGACCAGACTTTGTCAGACCTACTTAGGTCATGTTGTAAAAGAAACCATTCCCTGGAGAAGAATATCATGTTTTATAAAGCAGAGGGTAAGCAAAGACAGGGAAGACCTTCAACAAGAAAGATTAGAACAGTGGCTGCAACAATGGGCTCAAATATAGCAAGGATTGTTAGGCAGTCTGAAATTGATCAAAAATGCAGTCAAGTTGTGTTGATTATTACTGGTGATGGGAATGCAAAAGTTGGAAATAAAGAAGAATCACCAGTAGTTGGAAAACACGGCCTTGGTGATAGAAATAATGCTGGAGATCACGTAATAGAATTTTGTGAGACCAAGACTTACTTGTTGCAAATAACTTTTTCAACATGAAAGGTTGGACTTCATCAGATGGAGTACACAGGAATCAGATCAAGTACATCTGGGGAAAGAGGCAGTGGAGAAGCTCAATACCTTCTGTCAAAACAAGATCAGGAGCTGACTGAGGAACGGACCATCAACTGCTCATATGCAAGTTCAAGTTGAAGCTGAAGACAATTAAAACAATCTCTAGTGATAATCAACATATATTGATTGCATGTTTGGTCAATTTCAGACTGCAGAAGTTGGTAAAAATCTTCAATTTCCTCATCTTTGGCTTTGGTGGTTGGTCCATAGATTTGTCTTCCTTGTAGATGTGTGATATTATCCTATCACTGACAGCACTGTACTTCAGGATAGATCTTGATACATTCTTTGTGATGATGAGTGCCATTCCATTCTTCTCCAATTTGTCATTCCTGGCATAGTAGAGCATATGGTTGTCTGATTCAAAATGGCCAAAACCAGTCCATTTCCATTCACTAATGTCTAGGATATTGATCTTTATGTGTTCCATTTCATTTTGACAACTTCCAATTTTCCTAGATTCATACTTTGTACATTCTGTGTTCTGATTATTAATGGATCTTTGCAACTGTTTCTGCTTAGTTTGAGTTGTGGCACATCAGCAAATGGAGGTCCTGAAAGTTTTACTCCATCCATCCATATCATTAAGGACTCTGAGGAGGCAGCTCTTCTCCAGCCCTATCTTGGGTGCTTCCAACCTGAGGGGCTCATCTTATGGCACTATACTACATTTGTAGAAAGAGGCAATGGAGAAGCTCAAAATCATCAGCCAAAAACAAAGCTAGGAGCTCACTGGAACAGACCATTAATTGCTCTAATACAGGTTTTAAGTTGAAGCTGAATAAAATTAAAACAAGTCCACAAAAGCCAAAATATGACCTTGATTATATCCTCCTGAATTTAGATACTATCTGAAAAATATATTTGATGCATAGAGCACCAATGGCTGAAGACGAGATGAGTTGTGAGATGACATGAAGAACATCATACATGAAGAAAGCAACAGCTCATTAAAAAGACAGGAAAGGAAGAAACGACCAAAATGGAAGTCAAAAGAGACTCTGAAACTTCCTCTTGAATGTATAGTAGCTAAAGCAAATGGAAGAAATGGTGAAATAAAAGAGCTGAACATAATGTTCCAAAAGGTAGCTTAACACAAAGTAAAGTATAGAAATGTGCAAAGACCTGTATTTAGAAAGTCAAAAGGGAAGAGCATGCTCAGTGTTGCTCAAGATGAAAGAACTGAAGGAAGAATTCAAGCCTCAAGTTGCAATATTGAAGGATTCTTGGAATATTGAAGGAAAATATTCAATAATGCAGGAAGCAACAAAAGAAGATGGAAGGAATACACAGAGTCACCATACAAAAAAGAATTGGCCAATGTTCAACCACTTCAGGAGGCAGCATATGATCAAGTACTGATCATATGATTTTAGTATTGATGGTACTAAAAGAAGAAGTCCAGGCTGTCCTCAAGGAATTGGTGGAAAACAAGGTTTCAGGAATTGATGGAATAGCCACTGAAATGTTTCCACTAACGAATGCAATGCTTACTCGTTTATGCCAAGAAATTTAAGAGACAGCTATCTGGCTAAATGACTGGAAGAGATTGATATTTGTGTCTATTCAAAATAAAGGTGATCTCAATGCTACAAAATTAGAAATCAACAATACGAAGATCAACAGAAAAAGAGCAAACACATGGAAACTGAACAACACCCTCCTTAAGAATGACTAGGTAATAGAAGAAATAAAAGATGAAATTAAAAAATTCCATGAATCAAATAATAATGAAAACACAACATACCAAAATCTTTGGGACACAGCAAAAGCAGTGATCAGAAGCCAATTTATAGCAATAAATGCACACATCAAAAAAGGAGAAAGACCCAAAATCAACACCTTAAACCAACATCTCCAACAACTAGAAAAAAGAACAGCAAAAGCCTACAGTTACCAGAATAAAGGAAATAATCAAGATTCGAGCAGAAATCAATGAAACAGAAAATAGAAAGACAATAGAAAAAAATCAACAATAC
>NW_006921691.1:8577249-8581519 GCF_000298275.1 Orycteropus afer afer | reverse complement strand
GCAAACAGGAACCAGACAAGGATGCCCTCTATCACCACTTCCATTCAACATTGTATTGGAAGTCCTAGCCAGGGCAATAAGGCAAGAAAGGGAAATCAAAAGCATCCAAATTGGTAAGGAAGTAGTAAAACTATCCCTGTTTGTTGATGATCTGATCCTATACATAGAAAACCCAAGAGACTCAGTAAAAAAGAAAAAAGAAAAAAAAAACTACTGGAACTAATTGAGAGATTTAGCATAGTGGCAGGATACAAGATCAACATCCAAAAACCAGTTGGATTCCTCTACACCAGCAAAGACATTGCTGAAAAAGAAATAAGGAAATCAATACCATTTACAATAGCTACCGAAAAAATAAAATACTTGAGAATAAATCTTATCAGGAACACAAAAGACCCATATAAGGAAAAGTACAAAAGGCTACTTCAAGAAACCATAAGAGAGCTACATAAATGGAAGAACATATCATGCTCATGGATAGGAAGATTGAACATTGTGAAGATGTCAGTTCTACCCAAAGCAATCTATACAGTCAATGCAATCCCAATCCAGATACAAACAACATTCTTTAAGGATATGCAAAGACCAAACACTAACTTTATATGGAAAGGAAAGAGACCTTGGATAAGCAAAGCATTATTGAAGAAGAACAACAAAGTAGAAGAGATCACACTCCCAGATACAGCCACAGTAGTCAAAACAGCCTGGTACTGGTACAATGACAGACACATAGACCAGTGGAAAAGAATTGAGAACCCAGAAATAGATCCATTGACCTATGGTCAGCTGATCTTTGACAAAGGACTGAAATACATTAAATGGGGAAGAGATTGTTTAACAAACGGTGTTGGCAAAACTGGACATCCACTTGCAGAAAAATGAAACAAGATCTGTACCTCACACCACACAGAAAAACTAACTCCAGATGGATCAAAGACTTAAAGATGAAACCTAAAACTATAAAGTTTCTCAAGGAAAAACTAGGGGCACATTTAGGGGCCCTAATATATGGCATAAATAGACTATCAAACATAATGCAAAAACAGCAAAAGAGAAACTAGATGAATGGGACCTTCTAAAAATTAAATTTTTATGTGCTTCCAAAGACTAAAGAGAACCTATAGATTGGGAAAAAATATTCAGCAATGACATATCTGACAAGGGACTTATCTCTAAAATTTATAGAACACTCCAACACCTCAACATCAAATAACCAAACAATTCAATTAAAAAAATGGGTAGAACACATGAATAGACATTTCATCAAAGAGGATATGCAGCCAACAAACACATGAAGAAATGTTCACAATCATTAGCCATTAGAGAGATGGAAACCAAAACAACAATGAGATACCATCTTGCCCCAACACTAATAGCAAAGTTGAACAAGTCAGAAAATAAAAAATCCTGGCAAGGATGTGGAGAGATTAGGACTTTTGGACAGTGCTGGTGGGACTGTCAAATGATACAGCCACTGTGGAAAGCAGTGTGGTAATTCATTAAAAAGTTGGAATTAGAAATACCATTTGACCCAGCAATCCCATTACTAGGTATATATCCTAAAGAAGTGAGAGCAAGGACAAAAACAAGTGTATGCATACCCTTATTCATCATAGCACTATTTACGATAGCAAAAAGATGGAAACAACTTAGGTACCCATCAACAGAAGAATAGATAACCAAACTATGGTACATAGACACAGTGGAATACTATGCAACCCTAAAGAATAACATAGAATCTGCAAAACACCGCATAACATGGATGAACTTGGAGGATATTATGCTAAGTGAATAAGTCAGTCACAGAAGAACAAATATTGTATTAGTCTGTAATCATAAAAAGTCAAGGAGAGGTTTATAGATGGAATGAAACTTTATTTGTTGGTTACCAAGGGTGGGAGGGGAGGGGAGGGGAGGGAACACTGCTAGATAGGTAAAGATAAGTATTGATTTGGGTGAAGAGAAGGGCAATGTACCAAGTGTGAGTGATCAACACGGTGGCATTGAAGAAGAGGAAGACAGAGAGAGGTATGTGGGAGGTACAGACAACAAAGATAAACCCTTTAGGACATGCAGTACTGCATTGTTCGTGATGGCAAATATTGATCTACAGGTGGATAGATGGGCCAGCAAGCTGAATGATGAGGTGTGTCTATACAGTAGGGGGAGTGTGCCTATGACCGTGGACAGTGTTGGCAGACAATATATCTACAAGGGTATTTGTATGTTCTGTAAGAATTCCTAGGTACATAGCGAAGCTGACAAGGGACAAAGTTGTAGTCACTTCTTGGCCAGAACCAGCTACCCAGAGAGAGCAAGTAGTTGGAACTGTGGTCTCAGGACCACAGTCACAAGGGAGATCAAGCTCAATTGGCACACATACTACACAAAACATTGTTCTACACCTACTTTGGCAAGTAGCAACTGGAATCTTAAAAGCTTGCAAGCAGCCATCTACATGCAACAAAAGGTCTCTCCTCATCCAGAATAGAGAAGAATGAAGAAAACCAGAGATACATGGACACAATTAGTCCAAGGGACTGGTACACCATGCAATCCTCAGCCTATATGACTATGAGACCAGAAGAACTAGATGGTGCTCTGCTACCACTGTCGGACATTCAGAGGGGGATCTGTGTAGGAGATCCTGAGAGAACAATGTGGAACACAACTCAAAATCATTGGAAAAAAAAAAAAAAAGAGGGACCAGGTTTGCTGGTCTAATAGAGCCTGGTGGAACCCCTGAGATTATGGCCCCTAGCTGCCCTTCAGGTAAGGAATTGAACGTACTCCTGTGGCTTCCATCCAAACAAAAGGCAGACATATGAGCTGAACATTTACATTAAGTAGATACAGTCCTTGGAGAGATAAATCATGGGATAATAGAAGGGCTGTGTATGCACAGGGAGACAACTCAGGGGGCAGGAGTGCATGAAAGAAAAGACACAGGGAAGAGGTGGTTATGGAGAGGAAGTGGGAGGAGGTTGTTGCATTGTGGGAGATGACATGGGACAAAGTGTATATAAACTGCTGTATGGAAGATGAATTTGCTCTGTAAACTTTCACCCTAATCACAATAAAACTGAAAAAAAATAAAAGGTGATCTCTCAGAATATGGAAACTATCGAACAATATCATTAATATCACAAACAAGTACAATTTTGCTGAAGATAATTCACAAAGAGTTGCAGCAGTATATTGACAGCAAAATGCCAGAAATTCAAGCTGGATTCAGAAAAGGAATTGCTGATGTCAGGTGAATCATGGCTGAAAGCTAAGAATACCAGAAAAATGTTTGCCTCTGTTTTATTGACTATGCAAAGGCATTCAACTGTGTGAAACATAACAAACTATGGATAACATTGCAAAGAATGAGAATTCCAGAACATTGCATTGTGTTTATGAGGAACTTGTACATAGACCAAGAGGCTGTCATTTGACCAGAACAAGAGGATACTGTATGATTTAAAATCAGGAAGAATGTGCATCAAGACTATCCTTCCACCATATTTATTTGATCTGTATGCTGAGCAAATAATCCAGGAAGCTGGACTCTATGAAGAAGAACATGGCTTCAGGATTGGAGGAAGACTCTTTAACAATTCAAAATATGTAGATGACAGAACCTTGCTTGCTGAACATGAAAATGACTTGAAACCCTTACTGATGAAGGTCAAAGACTACAGGCTTCAGTGTGGACTACACCTCAACATAAAGAAAACAAAAATCCTCACAACTGGACCAATAAGCAACATCACAATAAAAGTCTTCTTGATATATATTCTAAAAATTGAGAAACTGATTTTTCTAATAATGGGGAAGAAATCTCTTCAGAATTCTGGATGATTTCCATTTCTTAGGTTTCTAGAAAATTGAGGGAGACCTAATTGAGTTGTCAGCTGATGGATCACAAAACTAATATTTGAAGATGTGTCACTGTGTAATTTTGATGTGTAAAATAGAAGTTCAAAGAATTCAATGACACTTCAATAGCAGATTTTGCTCCAATGTCATCTATTTATGTGAAAAAGGTTTCTCATCAATGGTCCATGCCTGAGCAGAACTGACATTTTTACTCAAGAGACAGTATATATTCTATGTATGTGAAATTTAAGTAAAAAGAAAAATTGTCTTTTAAAAGACAAAAAGAGGGGAGGCGGGGCAAGATGACAGACTAGGCAGAAGGATTGCACAGACCCTCTTCAACAAAGAAAAGGGAAACCAATTAACACAGACACAGAAGATAATCTTGGACCCCTGAGCCTTGAAG
>NW_006921691.1:8541936-8570034 GCF_000298275.1 Orycteropus afer afer | reverse complement strand
TTGTAAATTTTGGTCAATGACATGAGACAAAGTATATGTGAACTGCTGTATGAAAAGTGAATTTACTCTGTAAATCTTCACCCAAATCCTAATAAAAATAAATAAATAAATAAAATAGAAGACAAAAAGAGGCATAGAAAACAGAGGATTATAATACTTCAAAAGACAAAAAGGTAACTGTGAACTGGTATTATTAGAATAGGCTTCAAGAATCTTTGATCTGAGTCTTGAAGGACAGATTACATGAAAAGAAGGAACAATATTCTAGATAGAGGGAAGAGTGTAAGGAAATATTCAGAGTTTGTTCAAGGGCCAAAGAAGAAACCAAGCAGGAACAATGTGAGCAAAGGTTCAGATTATGAAGAGCCAGAAATGAACCCATAAAGACCTAGGCTTGATCTCATAGACAATGGATGACCTCTGAAGGTTGTTGGGCACAGGGGCAATACAAAGGATGCAAAATACATTCTGTCCTACAAATGGAGAAATGTAATGAGAGAGACTGGAAGACAGGTCTCAAATGATGGTGGTGAGTATGGGAGATATTACCAAAAGAAAACTAAACTTTTACTTGGTTCCAGCTCTGTACTAACTTTGAGATCTTGGACAGGTCACTTAATGTCTTTGAGTCTTTTTTTCCCTGCACCCCAAAGACACTTTAGGGTTAAACAGAGCACTTTTGGAGATGACAGAAACTAAACAAGAATAAAACAAGTAGATAGGGATCTGTGACCCTCTTCTCCAATCCTTGTTTCAACCAAACCAGATTTGTTTTATCTGTTTATTATTATTATTATCAATGTGGGAATTTTCACTCAACAGCAACAGGTTTGTTTTTGGGGGGTGATGAGGGCTAATATTTAGAGAGGTAACCTTTTTGGGCTAACAGGGAAGGACTTGATTACTAACTAAATGGTTGGCAGTTTGAACCCACCCACTGGGCTGATGTCCTTCCAAAAGATCTCAGTCATTGAAATCCCAATGGAGCAGTTCTGCTCTGACATACATGAGTTGCCATGAGTTACAATCAACTCAATGGCAACTAACAACAACAATATTTAGAGAAACTTTCTGCTGCCTAAAAGATTTTGAAGGAACTGGGCTATATGATACACCTTTAAAAGATGCAATATTCTGCCATTCTACAGAGGAGAGCAGTGTTACAAGAAGACTTGGTCAGACTTGGTAATTGATGGACAGAGAAGAAACGAGTATCTAGAAGACTAGAAGATATGGGACAAGAATAGAGTCATGAGGAAAAACAGTTGATTCTTGGGAAAATTACTGAGTTTTCCCTATCTAAAGTGAGTGTGAGGGAATAAACAAGTATTAAACAATGGGTTTCCTGTTCATTGTTTCTCTCACTCTCTCAAAGTAGGTCTCTCCCTATTATCTGAAACATCCAGAAAAGGAAGAATTATATTCTAAACATATTTTTTAAATGTCCTAAATTATTTCTTGCATCATTACGTATGTAACAGAATCAATATAATCTCCTAATCAGAATATAAATTTTTAAAGAAATTTTCTAAAGGCAAAATACTTCTGCTTCAGTGATATAGATATTTGTGGTAAACTTTTGGAGCTTAAATTCCTGTCCTGAATTTTCTATTTCTCACATGTAAATGCAGCCAAGACCTCAAGAAACATTTTTCTCCTAAGGTACTTCTTTTATTATTAAAAGAATATTAATTTAATACATCCTCTTTGCCCTGGATTGATCATACTATATTTTGAATGGCATATTTAGGAATGTTTCAAATAAATGAAATTATAATGCTTCCATGTGTACAGTCAGCATATATTTTAAAATTCCTTTCACAATTGCAGTATCACATACAACTGGGAACAAAAGCTATGGGGAACACAGTGTAATGGATCGTGATGGCTGTTTTAGAACAGTTTGAGCCTTCTTGTAGCCTACAAGAAGACTATGTGAGCTGAATGCAGAGGAGGTGCTATGAATGGATTTTACTGCAAGCTATACAGTTTCAGACAGAGCTCTGGTAGCAGAGTGCCTAAGGCATTTGACTGCTAACCAGAAGTCTAGCTGTTCAAACCCACCAGCCACTCCTCGGAAGGAAAATGGGGCAATCTACTTCCATAGTGATACTGCCTCAGAAACCCAAGGAGGGGTCGCCAAGAGTCGGGTCCAACTCAATGGCACATAACAACAACAACAACGTAACTTGTAACTATAGGACTCTCAAGTAAAAAGATTCAACATAATGAAAAGATTTGCTATTCCCATGTCCTTCCATTTCTTCGTAATACAAAGCACACGCATAAACACACACAGAATAGTTTCTAAACCACTAATACATTCTGTTCCAATTGCTTACCAGTAACACAACAAACTACATTTTTCTATCATCTTACTGATGTTATTCTTGTCTCCTGTGAATGGAATTATTCTCGTGACAGCAAAAATCAATTGGATTTAAAAGTTTTGAGATAAAAGAGAGGTCAAAAAAGTGAATTTTTGATTCATTATCTCCATGTTCTAAATGTACCATATTTATGTTTGAAATAATTGCACTAGACACAGATAGGAGGAAGGTAGAGAAAGGTATCACACATCTATTCTATTCTAGCTTTTAATATCCTCGAGGTATATTGCTTTTGTCCTATCTCCTTGGAAGTATCTATCATTGAGTACAGGGCCACTTTTGTTCAGATAATATTTTTCAAGCTATTCTCAGCTTCAGCGGATTCTTAATGAACAGAAGCCTCCCACGTCCTGGAAAGCGTATCCCTTCAGTGTGACTGGGATGATATCCTTCAGTCCCTGCTGAGGGATATAAGCAGGAAGACTGATAGCCAGGGAGGCGTGACCTATGGTAATGCCGCCAAGGTGATCTCCCACCTCACCACATGCCCCAGGGAGTTTGACATACTCAAAGGGAGTCTTTTATCAGAGAGAATGTTGTCCTTGAACGGCTCCCTGGTAACTTGAAAGCCAGGACACACAAAGAGATTTAGTTGCCCACCTAGCCATTACCTTTTTTCCTGGACGAAAAAAAAAAAGAGAGAGAGAAAATTCCCTTTATTGACTCGTTTTTCCTAGTCTGAATCCTCTCAGGCAGTACCTTCATACTCTTTTTTTTTTTCCCCTGTGCTGCAGCTCTTCAACTCATTTCTGATAGACTCAAGCAAGTATTCAATGTTGCAGAGCAAGGGAGCCAGCCCACTCTGCAGTGCACCCCATCACAATGAGAAGGTGCTCACCATGACTCAGAATGAATCAGATGGAAAGGAAAAATAACAGGACAAAACTGCAGATAGAGAAATAAATGTCCACATGTGATCTGAAGAAAGAAGATTGTGCTGCTGATCACTGTTACTCAAGCTCTAGTTGTCCTGTCTGCTTCATTCTTCAAAGAACAGTTGGATTGTACAGCAGGCTTTTTTCTACAAGGGGAAATACAAAACACTGCTGTTGAAACACACTCTGGCAAAATAAATCATTTATCTCTGTTCTTCCAAGCTATATGATGTATCAAAATCAGAGGAATATGTCAAAAATCTGTTCATTGAATTTACACTTTATTATTGCCTCAACTTTTGGCCATTTATATTGAAGCTATATAAAGGAGAAATTGTTTGGGTTATGCCTTACCAGTTACCAGTGCCATCAAGTTGACTATGACTCATGACAACCCCACAGGGGTCCCAGCAGCACTGTGCTCCATCGAGTTTTCAATGGCTGATTCCTTGGAAGTAGATATCCAGGCCTTTCTTCTGAGGTGCCTCCAGGTGGATTCATACCTTCCATTTTTGGTACCAGCCAAGCTAATTACACTTTTGCACCCCTCAAGGATTCCTGAGTCATGCCTACTTTTTTTTTTTTTTTCCATTATTTTTAATTTAAATATAGGAAGTCTCTTACTCGTTTAAATACAGAAAGTTCCTCCCTTAGAAATATCCAACAAACTTCCTTACATGTTGCAGTGTAGTAAATTACTTAGTGTGGCTTTTCTACCCGTAAGTCTTTGTAAACTCCGAGGTGGAATTTGCCATGAGCAACTGAGGAGCTCCTGATTGCTAAAGTTATCCACCTGGGGTATTTCTGTTGGGAGCGGCACAAAACAATGTTCTGGAAGGTTCTCACTTTCTCTCAGGTGCTTAGAATTCTGATGTTATGATTGGTTGGTTTGGCCACTCTGCCAAGCTCAAAAGGAGACCTCCTAGAGGCAGAACTCTCCCTGACTGCTGGCTGAGGAAGACATGTTGAAAGAGACACAAGCTCCTGAGACACGCACTGCTGGGAAAGAGACACAAAAGGCACGCATTGCTGAGTGAGACACCGAGGAACACGCACTGCTGGGAGAGAGACTGTGAGAGACTGTTGGCTGAGAGACAGTGGGCTGGGAAAGAGACTGAGCATTTTTCCTGCATTTGAATTGTAGCCTGGTGGTTCCCTAATAAACCCCGTAATCTGTGAGTTCTGTGTGGCCACTGCAGTGAATTATCAAACCCAGGAGAGAGGTGGTAGGTGCTTTGGGAGGAATGGTTGGTGAAAGGACTGGAGGGAGGCAGCATGTCTGGCCTTGCAGGAATAGGCCTTGGGTTACTGATAGTGACTCTGTCTTCCTCTTGTGGGGTTAGAGGAAGTCAGAAGATGTGGCCTCCTTGTCTTTTTTGCACATGTTAAGGGCAATCAGCCTATCCATCCCCAGATCCACTCTCTCTTTCTACTTGCTATTGAAATTCCCTTCCTCCCATCCTTCCTTCTTTTTCTTCCTTTTATTCCCATGCTCCCACTGTGCCTGGATCCTCATTCACCTCTTTACTCCCATCCCCCACATTTCACTTTGACATCACCCCACAGCTAATGAGTTGTGAAACTTATGGTAGATGGATAAACTATCAAGGGAAGAGAGGAGGGATCATGGCAAGAAAATATCGGAAGTCTCCTTTCTTTTTACCACACCCCAGTGTAATCTGTGAGAGAAAGAAGAAAGGGAACTCCCTAACCAACTGCTCTTTCTGCCCAGCCCTGCCATTCCTAGCAGATTGGTTCATCCACAGGATAAGGTGCTAGCTTTTCTCCTTTTCCTTGGTAAAAACCAAACTCATTGCCATCCAGTCAATTCCAACTCATAGCAAACCTATGGGAAAGAGTAGAACTGCTTCATAGGGTTTCCAAGGCTGCAGTCGTTATGGAAGCAGACTGCCACATCTTTCTCCAGCAGAGTGGCTGGTGGGTTCAAACTTCTGATCTTTCAGTTAGCAGCAGAGCACTTTAACAACTGTGTCACCAGGGTTCCTTGTAAATCTCCTAGTAAAGGAGAGAAATCCTTAATGAACTGCAATTAAAGACTTCTTTTTTTTAACTTTTTATTGGGGTTTGGTGAAATTTTACAAAGCAGATTCATTTTGCATTCAACACGTCATACACATTTTGTTTCATGACACTGATTCCAATCCCCACAATGTAACAGCTGTCTTCTCACTTCCTCCCTATGGTTACCCTTTCCCTGTGCCCTGCTTGCCTATGCAATCCTGCCTCCCTAGCTTGAAATTAAGGTCTCCCCATCTAGCACGATCAAGACTTGAAATACGAAACTATTTCAGTTGTCTTTCTTGCACACCTGACTTTGAGGCCCAACAGTCAAATCTGATACACTGGAGAAAAGGATACTTCTTCAACATAGTAAAAACTATCTGCTTTAAACCAATAACCAACACAATACTTAACAGTAAAAAACTAGAGGTGTCCTTATTACAAATCAGCATCAAAACAAGAAAATACTCCACTGCTATTCCTCCTCCTGGGAGCTCTGGTGGTGTAATGCCTAAGGCATTTGACTACTAACCAGAAGGCTGGCAGTTCAAACCCATCAGCCACTCCCCGGAAGGAAGATGGGGCAATCTACTTCCGTAGTGATATAGCCTCGGAAACCCAAGGAGGGGTCGTTATGAGTCGGATCCGACTCAAGGGCAATGGGTTTATTCCTCCTTCAATTCAATTTTTAAAATTAATTAAAATTGGCACTTTAACTAATGGAAATATCATTATTCACAGCCTACATGAGAATCAACTGGAAAGCTCTTAAATTAATTTTATAAATTTCAGCAAAACAATCAGATACAAGATACATGTTTATTTTCAAGGTCTTGCTAACATAATTTATCCAAAAGAAGATGCAATGGGAAAAAAACATATCTTTCCAAAACAACAGAGTAAAACATAAAATACTTATGAATAAACCTAACCAACAGGTGGGTGACTGAGAGGGAATTTTGCTGAGATACAATAGATTTACATAAAAGGTGAGTGGTATCATATATGTGGATGAAAAAATTGAATATTAGTAATCATAGTAGAAAGTGTTATTTACTAAGAGGCAATAAAAAAATGAAAGTTAATAATACTTTACTATTTTAATTGATAAACACCAAGAGGGCCTGGGTGGCACAAATGGTTAAGCACTGGACCAAAAAGCTAGAGGTTCAAACCCACCCAGACACACCTCAAAACTACTTTATACAATATACTTCTAAAAGGGCAGACTTGAAAACCCTATGGAGCAGTTCTTGTCTGCACACAGGTGTTCACCATGAACTGCAATCAATTGGACAGCAACTAACAACAACATGTACACTATACGAGGTGTATTATATCTTTTTTACTTTTATTTCATAGTTCCAAAAATATCATTATATGATTGTCAAATATCATTATCCCCATTATTCAGATAATTGTGTCAGAGTGAAAACCTGTACTTTTAACCACTTTATTGTCTCTGCTAAATTGTCTGTACTTTCTACCCCTCCAAAAGAAAAAACAGCTTTAAAAAAGACCAGCAAAAATTCCATGGAATTTTTAACATGAAAATTTTATTAAAAATTTCTTATGAGAGAATATGTGAAGGGCAAGAAAAAAATTAAAGCATAATGTCACAGAAAATTAACAGAAAAATCAAAAGAGAAAAATAGCTCTGTAACAGGCTCTAATGTACACACAAAAAATTTAATAATTGATCAAAAAGCATCACGAACTAATGGAAAATGCTTGATTTTAAAAAAGAGTCTTTGGTTTTATATATATGTGTGTGTGTGTGTGTATGCATGTGTATATATATATATATATATACACATATATATATATATACATATATATATATACACACACACATACATATATATATATATAAAACCAAAAAATGCTTTTTTAACCCTTTCTAAGCATAAAATTCAGTGATATTAATTACATTAGACATGTTCTGCTATCACAGTTACTGTCTATTTCTGAAAGTTTTAAAAACTTCAAACAGAAACTCAGTAGCCTTTGGACAATAACTCCCATTCCCAGTGGAATTACTGAGTCATGTGGAAATTCTCCACCACTTGTGGGTCACTTTGTCATAGTGTGGTGGCTTGCATGTTGCTCTAAGTCTAGAAGCTATGCCACCAGTATTTCAAATATCAGCAGGGTCACCCATGGTGGATAGTTTCAACAGAGTTTCCAGACTAAGAGAGACTGGGAAGATGGATGGGGCCATCCACTTTTGAACAAAATGGGCACTGAAAACTTTATGAGTAGCAGTGAAACACTGTCTGATACAGTGCAGGAAGATGAGCCCCTCAGACTCTAAGCACTAAAATACAACTCATGAAGAGCTGCCTCTTCAAACTAGAGTCGACCTTAATGACACGGGTGGAGTAAAGTTTTCGGTTCCTTCATTTGCTGATAGGTAATGACTCTAAATGGGAAGAAACAGCTGCAAACATTCATTAATAATCAAATATATGTAATGTACGAAGTATGAATCTAGGAAAATTGGAGGTTGTCAAAAATGAAATGGAACATATAAGGATTGATATCCTAGGCATTGTTATTGTTGTTGTTAGGTGCTGTTAATTCAGCTCTGACTCATAGCGACACCATGTACAATAGAATGAAACACTGACCAGTCCTGTGCCACCCTCACAATCCTTTCTGTACCTGAGCCCATTGTTACAGCCATTGTGTCAATCCATCTCATGAGGGCCTTCCCCTTTTTCAATGACCCTCCACTTTACCAAACATGATGTCCTTCTCCAGGGAATAGTCCCTTCTGACATCATGACCAAAGTGGGTGAGACGAAGTCTGGCCATTCTCACTTCCAAGGAACCTTACAGCTGCACTTCCTCCAGGAGAGGTACATTCTTCTGGCTTGTTGTTGTTGTTGTTGTTGTGTGCCATCGAGTGGGACCTGACTCATAGCGACCCCTCCTTGGGTTTCAGAGGCAGTATTACTGTGGAAGTAGATTGCCCCATCTTCCTTCCGAGGAGTGGCTGGTGGGTTTGAACCGCCAGCCTTCTGGTTAACAGTCAAGTGCCTTAGGCACTATGCTACCAGAGCTCCTTGTTCTTCTGGCAGTCCATGGTATTTTCAGTATTCTTCACTAACACCACAATTCAAAGGCATTAGCTCTTCTTCTGTTTTCCTTATTCATTGTCCAGCTTTCACATGCATATGAGGCTATTGAAAATACCACAGCTTAGGTCAGGCACACCTTAGTCTTCAAAGTGACATCTTTGCTCTTTAACATTCCAAAGAGGTCTTTTGCACCAGATTTGCCCAGTGCATACAATGCCTGATATCTTGACTGCTGCTTCCATTGTTGTTGATTGTGGATCCAACCAAGTAAAATGAAATCTTTGACAACTTCAATTTTTTCTCCATTTATCATGATGCTGCTTATTGGTCCAGTTGTGAGGATTTTCATTCTCTTTACGTTCAGGTGTAAGATGTACTGCAGACTGTAGTCTAATCTTCAACAGTAAGTGCTTCAACTCATCTTCACTTTCAACAAGCAATGTTTGTCATCTGCATATCACAGGTTGTAAATGAGTCTTCCTCCAATCCCAATGCCTGGTCTTCTTCTTATAGTCCAGCTTCTTGGATTATTTGCTCAGCATACAGATTGAATAAGTATGGTGAAGGGACACAACCCTGACACACTCCCTTCCTGATTTTAAACCATGCAGCATCCCCTTGCTCTGTTCCAACAACAGCCTCCTGGTCTATGTGCAGGTTCCTCATGCGAGTGTTCTGGTATTACCAATTTTCTCAGTGCTATCCATAATTTGTTATGATCCACACAATCGAACGCTTTTGCAAAATCAATAAAACACAAATAAACAGCTTTCTGGTATTCTTTGCTTTCAGCCAAGACTCATCTGACATCAGCAATGATATCCCTCATTCCATGTCCTCTTCTGCATTTCTGGAAGTTCTCTGTCAATATACTGCTGCAACCGTTTTTCAATTATATTCAGTAAGATTTTACTTATTTGCAATATTAATGATATTGTTTGATAATTTTCATATTCAGTGGGATCACCTTTCTTTGGAATGGGTACAAATATGGATCTCTTCCAGTCCATTGGCCAGGTAGCTGTCTTCCAAATTTCTTGGCATAGATGAGTAAGTGCCTCCAATGTGGCATACATTTCTTTAAACATCTCCATGAGTGTTCCATCAATTCCTGGAGTCTTGTTATTCACCAGTCCTTCAGTGCAGCTTTATCTTCTTCCTTCAGTACCATCAGTTCTTGATCATATGCCACCTCTCAAAAAGATGAACACAGACCAATTCTTTTTGATACAGTGGCTCTGTGTATTACTTCCATCTTCTTTTGATGTTTCCTGCGTCATTCAATATTTTGCCCATGGAATCTTTCAATATTGCAGCTTAAGGCTTGAATTTTCCTTCAGTTCTTTCAGCTTGAGAGATGCTGGGCATGGTCTTCCATTTTGCTTTTCTAACTCCAAGTCTTTTCACATTTCATTATAATAATTGACTTTGTTTTTTTGAGCTGCTCTTTGAAATCTTCTGTTCAGCTCTTTGATCTTGTCATTTCTTCCATTTGCTTTACCTACTCTCTGCTCCCAGGTGAGTTTCAGAGTCTCTTCTAACATCCATTTTGGTCTTTTCTTCCTTTCCTGTCTTTCTAATGACCTTCTTTTTTCTTCAGGGATGATGCTCTTGATGTCATCTCACAATTCCTCTGGTTTTTGGTCATTGGTTTTCAATGCATCAAATCTATTCTTTAGATGGTCTTTAAATTCAGTGGATATCATCAAGGTCATAGTTTGGCTATGGTGGACTTGTTTTAATTCTCTTCAACTTCAACTTCAACTTGCATATGAGCAGTTGATGTTCCCTAGTCAGTTCCTGGCCTTGTTTTGGCTGAAGATAGAGAGCTTCTCCGTCACCTCTTTCCACAGATTCAGTCGATCTGATTCCTGTGTAGTCCATCTGGTAAAATCCACGTGTATAGACACCATTTATGTTGTTGAAAAAAGGTATTTGCAATTAATAAGTTGCTGGTCTTACAAAATTCTATCATGTGATCTCCAACATCATTTCTATCACCAAGACCATATTTTCCAACTACTGGTGATTCTTCTTTGTTTACAACTTTTGCATTCCAGTCACCAATAATAATCAACACATCTTGGTTACATGTTTGTCCAATTTCAGATGGAAGAAGCTGGTAAAAAGCTTCAATTTCCTCAACTTTGGCTTTGGTGGTTGGTGCATACATTTGAATAATAGTAGTATTAACTGGTCTTCCTTGTAGACATATGGATATTATCCTAACACTGACAGCATTATACTTCAGGATAGATTCTGAAACATTCTTTGTGGCAATGAATGCCATGCAAAAACCCAAGGAGAGGTTGTTGTGAGTCAGGTTTGACTCAATGGCAGTGAGTTTGGTTTGGTTTTGGCATAGTAGATCATATGGTTGTTTGATTCAAAATGGCCAATTGTGATAGTTGAAGTTGTGTGTTAACTTGGCTGGACCACAATTCTGAGTGGTTTAAGCAGTTGTGATGTGGATTTTTCCCATGATGAGATCGCATATATATGTATTCAGCAGCCAACTGGTTGAAAGGGAGTCTCCCTAGGGGTATGACCTGCTTCAGATATATTTATGGACATTCTGGGGGAAAAAAAAGACACTCTTCTGTGGATCGGGATCCTGTTGTACTGCTTACAACTGCCCATGAGTGAACAATCCACCATTTGCTTTGGAGATCTTAGATTCATCATTCATTGGAGTCAACAGACAGTATACTGCTCACCAACCTTGAGCTCATAAGTCCCTGCAGCTGCGTGAATCAGGAAAAGCCTCCAGCTTGATGTTTGATCCAAGAACTTAGGACTTGCCAAGTGCTATAAATGTGTGAACCATTTTCCTAAGATAAATTTCTCTTTCTTTTTCTATATATAAGCTTCACTGGTTTTGCTTCTCTATAGAACCCAGCCTAACACACCAATAACAGTCCATTTCAACTCACTAATGCCTAGGATATCAATCTTTATACATTCCATTTCATTTTTGAAAACTTTCAATTTTCCTAAATTCATACTTTGTACATTCCATGTTCCAATTATTAATGGATTTGCAACTCTTTCTTCCCATTTTGAGTAGTGCCACGTCAGAAAATGGAAGTCCTGATAGCTTTACTCCATCCATGTTGTTTAGATCAATTCTACTTTGTGGAGACAGCACTTCCCCAGTCATATTTCAAGTGCCCTCTGACCACAAAGGGATGCAGTGCAAGAAGTGCTTATTTGCTTATGCCAAGAAATTTGGAAGACAGCTACATTGCCATCCAACTGGAAGAGATTCATATTCATGCCCATCCCAAAGGAAGGTGATCTCACAGAATGTGGAAATTATCAAGCAATATCATTAATATCACATGCAAGTAAAATTTTGCTGAAGATAGTTCAAAAACAATTGTAGCAGTATATTGATAGGGAACTTCCAGAAATTCAAGGTGGATTAAGAAGAAGATGTGGAACAAGGGATATTATTTTTAATGTCAGATGGATCTTGGCTGAAAGAAAAGAATACCAGAAATATGTTTGCCTGTGTTTTATTGACTATGCAAAGGTATTTGACTGTGTGGATCATAACAAATTACAGATAACATTGTGAAGAATGGGAATTCCAGAACACTTAATTGTGCACATGAGGAACCTGTACATAGACCAAGAGACTGTCATTCAAACAGAATAAGGGGATATGACATGGTTTAATGTCAGAAAGGGTTGCATCACGGTTGTATCCTTTCACCATACTTATTCATTATGTATATTGAGCAAATAATTTGGGGAAGCTGAACTATATGAAAAAGATGATGGAATTAGCATTGGAAGAAGGCTCATTAACAACCTGAAATACACAGATTACACAACTTTGCTTGCTGGAAGTGAAGATAACTTAAAGCCCTTATTGATGAAGATCAAAAACTGCAATCTTCAGTATGGAATACACCTAAACATAAAGGAAATGAAATTCTTCACAACTGTACCAAAAGGCAACATCATGATAAATGGAGAAAGACTGAAGTTGTCAAAGACTTCACTTTCTTGTATCCACAGTCAACACTCATTGAAGGAGCAGTCAAGAAATCAGACATCTTATTGCACTGGACAAATCTGCTGCAAAAAAAAAAAAAAAAAAACTCTTTAAAGTGTTAAAGAGCAAATATGTCACTTTGAAGACTGAGGTATCCTAACCCAAGGTATGGTACTTTTAATCACCTCATATGCATGTAAAAGCTGGACAATGAATAAGGAACACTAAGGAAGAGTTGATGCCTTTGAATTGTGGTGTTGGCAAAGAATACTGAAAATACCATGGACTTCCAGAAGAATGAATAAATTGGTCCTAGAAGTGCAGCCAGAATGCTTCCTGGAAGAAAGTATGACCAGACTTTGTCTAACCTACATTGGTCATGTTGTCAGAAGGGACTGGTCCTTACAGAAGGATATCATGTTTGGTAAAGTAGAGGGTCTTTGAAAAAGAGGAAGACCCTCAATGAGGTAGATTGACACAGTGGCTGCAATGATGGGCTCAAACACAGTAAGTACTGTGAGGATGGCACTGGACAGGGAAGCATTTTGTTCTGTTGTACATAAGGTCGCTAAAAATTAGAGCTGTCCCAATGGCAGCTAATAACAACAACAACATGGTTATTCTATGTTTAACTGTTGTGAGGAATCACCAAGCTGTTATCCACAGCAGTGTATCATTTCACATTTACATCAGCAAGCATACAGGTTGCAATTTCTCCACATCCTCACTGCTTATTATTTTCCATTTTTCTATCTAGCAGGTATAAGGTGATATCTTACTGTGGTTTTGATTTGTATTTCCCTAATGACTAATGATACTGATCGTCTTTTCAGATGCTTAGTGGACATTTGCATATTTTCTTTGGAGAAATGTCTGTGATGGTTAAGGTTGTCTATCAACTTGGCTGAGCCATGAATCTCAGTGGTTGATCCTGTGCCATCCTCACAATCTTTGCTGTGCTTGAGCCCATTGGTGCAGCCACTGTGTCAATCCATCTCATTGAGGATCTTCCCCCTTTTTCTGACCTTCTACTTTACCAACTGTAAGCCGAGGGCATGCAAGCCAGGCCCTGTGTGGGCAAAGCAACGCCCAGTGGGGACCCATCTATTCTGCTGGTACCTCGCTGGGCACGGGGGCCCAATCTGCTGTCCTGCACGAGGGCCCACGAATCCCAGGTGGGAAGGACAGGCCCCGGGAAGGCACTTGACCTTAAGCCTCTTTGAAGGAGCTCTGGTAATGTAGTGCCTAAGGCACTTGATTGCTACCCAGAAGGCTGGTGATTCAAACTCACCAGCCACTCCTCGGAAGAAAGGTTGGGCAATCTACTTCTGTAGTGATACTGCCTTGGAAACTCAAGGAGAGGTTGCTATAAGTCAGGGCTGACTCGACGGCACATAACAACAACAACAACACTTTACCAACTATGACCTCCTTCCCCAGGGAATGGTTCCTTCTGATGACATGCCCAAAGTAGTCTGGCCATTCTCGCTTCTAAGGAGCATTCCAGCTGCACTTCTTCCAGGACAGATCTGTTGGTTCTTCTGGCAGTCCATGGTATTTTCAGTATTCTTTGTCAAGACCACAATTCAAAGGCAATATCATCGTCCAGCTTTCACATGCTTATGAGGTGAATGAAAAGACCCTGGCTTGTGTCAGGATCACCTTAGTCTTCAAAGTGACATATTTGCTATTTAATACTTTAAAGAGATCTTTTGCAGAAGATTTGCCCAGTGCAATACATCATGTGATTTCTTGATTGCTGCTTCCATGGGTATTGATTGTGATTTCAAGCAAAATAAAATCCTTGACAACTTCAGCATTTTCCAGTTTGTCATGATGTTGCTTATTGTGGCCTGCCTCCAATATATCTGGACATTCTGGCAAAGCTTTCTAGTTTTTTGTTCAATCAGGATCCTGCATCTGGCTCATCACCATCTGATTCTGGTTCTTTAGACTTAAACCAGTGGTCTGCTATATCGCCTGCTGATTTTGGGTTAAGTATCTGGATAAGCTGTTGATCTCGCAAAATTCTGCCAAGTCATCTTTGGCATCATTTACGTCATCAAGGCCATATTTTCCACCTACCAATGCTTCTTCTTTGCTTCCCAGTTTTGCATTCCAATCACCAGTGATTACCAATGCAGCTTGATTGCATGTTTGGTCAATTCAGACTGCAGAAGTTGGTAAAAATATTTAATTTCTTGATCTTTGGCTTTCATGTTGGTGTATACATTTGAATTGTAGTTGTATTTACTGGTTTTCTTGTAGGCATATGGGTATTATCCTATCACTGACAGCATTGTACTTCAGGACAGATCTTGAAATGTTCTTTTTGACAATGAATGAGACACCACTCCTCTTCGGTATGTCATTCTCAGCATAGTAAACCATTTGATTCAAAATGGCCAATACCAGTCCATCTCAGCTCACTAATGCCTAGGATATTAATATTTATGTGTTCCATTTCATTTTTTACAACTTCCAACTTTCCTAGATTCATACCTCATACATTCCACGTTCCAATTATTAATGGATGTTTGCTGCTGTTTCTTCCCATTTTAAGTCATCCCACATCAGAAAATGAAGGTCCCAAAAGCTTTACTCCATCCACATCATGAGGGTCAACTCTACTTTGAACAAGTAACTCTTCTTCAGTATATTTTGAGTGCCTTGCAACAAGGGGCCATCTTCTGGCTCTATATCTGACAGTGTTTCACTGCTAATACATAAGGTTTTCAGTGGCTAATTTTTTTCAGAAGTGGACTGCCTCTTCCTTCTTCCTTGTCTGTCTTTGTCTGGAAGCTCTGCTGAGACTCTTCCACCATGGGTGACCCTGCTGGTATTTAAAACACCATTAGCATAGCTTCCAGCATCATAGCCACACACAAGCCACCACAGAACTGACAGATGAGTGGTGGAGTGGAAAATTAAAGCAACCCTATTCTGATATGACTACAAATGGCCTAGGCCTTTAAGAAATGGGTTGGATCACCTAATCAGGCAGAGAACCACAACCAGCTGAGGTGATAAGAATGCCCCACTGCAGGTAGCTCAACCACAAGGACTGAAACAATGCAAGAATGCCCTGCTCCAGGTAGCTTGATCATAACAATTGAAACAGTGTAAGAGCTTCAGGTGGCCTGACTACAAGTACTAAAATACCAGCCAAGTTCCTGCTATATATCTTGCTAGTTATCCAGAGCATTCTCCTTCACCAACTCCTCCTATTTACCCATGCATGATTGGTCTGGACTGTGTCCTTAAGTTACCTACATATGTCACAGGCCAAAAAAACACACCTTTCAGTGACAATGACAATGCACCTCCCACCATGTTAATGAGACTAATGCATACTTAATGAGTTCCTGGAAAGCCCCTGAATAATCATAACTTCCCCATTCCATGCCTTATATCAGCTCTGAAATCTCCAGCTTCTGGGAACTTGATCTGAGATATAGTCTCCAAGCTCCTTGCTTGCCAACCTGCAATAAGACTTTCTTTCTCAACACCTCAAAGCCTGGTGTCTCATTATTGGCCTGTGAGTCACACTGGGCACGAGCCCATCTGTCTAGTTTCAAGGTGTTTGTTGAGGGCAAAAGGTATATAGCATGTGTGGTGGAAAAAGGTAGTTCCAATATTAGCTATGACCACATGACCAGATGCAGAAATGAGGGCTGGATTGTTATGAATACTTTTTCCTTGTATGTGTGCATCATATATTTTTTATTCACTTACAAAATGTGCAAATGGGTAATGCTCTTTTGGTTGTATGCATGTTAGTTGTATCATGTTAGGCACAAGTATGACTTTATAATTGTCTTTATTTAGAGATTATGTATGGTATAAGATGTGTACAGGCTCCAAGTCAACAAGTGGTGGACTGCGATGGTTAAGATTGTGTTTCACTTTGGCTGGGCCATGATTCTCAGTGGTTTGGTGGTTATGATGTACTTGTCCCCTATGATGAGATCTGATACAATGTAATCACCACCATGATGACATCTACTATGAGCAGCCAGTCAGTTGAAAGGGAGTTTCCTCAGATGCACAGCCTTCTTCCAATATATGTAGATGCTCTGGCAGCCTTCTTCCAATATATGTAGATGCTCTGGCAAAGCTCTACAGCTTTTTGCTCAATCTGGATCTTGCATCTGGTTCATCGTATGACCACTGATCCATTGGACTTGAGCAAGTGGCCTTCTGTATTGTTTGCTGATGTTAGGATTCGTTAGCCTCCGCAGACTGTGAGGTACCAGCCTGCCATCTTTCTTGCCAACCTTGGGTTTATCAGCCTCTGCAGCCCATGAGCCAGCAGCTTGCCATCTAACCTTCCAATTTTGGATTTGTCAGGAGAAACTCCCAGCCTGATGTCTTACCCACAGACTTTGGGCTTGCCAGGTTCTCTAACCATGTGAGTTATTTCCTTGAGGTAAATCTCTCTATACATGTATATCATATACAAGCTTCACTCTCTTTGTTTCTACAGAGAATCCAGCCTAAGACAATGTCTATTCAAATCCTTTACCAATTTGTTTTCCTTGTTAACTTTTTAAATGGTGTTGAAAACTGTTATCACTTTGGGGGAAAAAAAGAATTGACCTGTTGCTTCCTATTACACATCAAACTATATTCCAGAAATTTTAAAGGATTAATTCTTTTAAAAACCCATATATTCATTATCATAGAATAAACAATATAAGAATAAAAGTAGAAGTATAAATTACAAAGAAAGGTCAATAGATTTAACTGCATAATAAAATTCCAAATTTCTTTTTTATTCTATGAATAAAATTTAAAGGCAAAAATTTTGGGAAGATATTTGCAATGTCTATGACAAAGAAGGAGCTCTAGAAGTGTAATGCCTAAGGCACTTGACTGCTAACCAGAAGGCTGGTGGTTCAAATCCACCAGCCACTCCTTGGAAGGAAGGTTGGGCAATCTATTTCCATAGGGATACCATCTCGGAAACCCAAGGAAGGGTGGCTGTGAGTCAGATCCAACTTGACGGCACATAACAACAACATGACAAAGAGTTTATATAAAAGAAATCTCATGAATTAGTAAGAAAGACAAACATCCTATAGAAATATGAACAAAGAACATGATAAGCAACTTAGAATTAAAAGAATTGTTTAGATTTTTCTTTCGCTGTTTGTCAGCTTTGGTAAATTTGTGTTTTTCTAAGCATTATATAAATTCATTTAATGTTTAAAATTAACTTGAATAAGTCTTTATAATATTATCTTACACACTTCTAATGGCACTTTTTTAAATTCCTTATTCTGGTTACTTGTATCTTCTCTTTCTTTCCCTGTTCAGTATTTCTAGCACAGAAACAACTTTTGGTACACTGATCTTTTCATTTATGTTTGTTTACTATTTTATTCATTCCTACTTTTATCATTATGATTTCTTCTTTTTTTTCCTTTGTTTGAGTTTAATTTGCCATTTTTTTCCAACTTCTTGAGATGGATGTGGAGATCATTGATTTTTTACCCGTTCTTGTTTCCAAACATATGCATTAGGGATTATAAATTATAATGACTTGCCTATTCATGAAGCCAAATTCAGTTAATTAGGTAAATTAACTTTTTTTATAGCAATGGTAGTGGAAAGAGAGTGATACAAGGAGATCGATATTTTAGTTAAAGCTGAAAATGGTTGGAGTAGAAAGTGACCACAAATGAGCAGTGATTTCAGGAAAATAAAGTGAGAAGCCAGTAAGAGCATGAATTTTCCAACATGGCTGATTTTTTTCTTCATTTCCTCATTAGGGAAACTATTCTAACAGATGTTCCATCTTCTTTTAATGGAACTAATGTTTATTTCTCCCAAAGCATTAGCATACATGATCTTGAGTTGTAGCAGGGAGTGGAAAGAGAAGAGGCCATAAAATCATTGGACAGAATTCAATATTTAAGAGAAAGGGAGAGACATCTGACCAATATGCTGTAAAATTTTATTGAAATTGATAACACACAGATGAAGAGGCAGAGAGAAGTCCACAATAACTGAAAGAGGTTTAACTCTGCAGGTAAATCTCAATCTACTGGTTGTGCCAGAGCACTATCAAGCCACACACACACACACACACACACACACACACACACCAAATGGTTTTCAGAAAAAGGAAAATATCAAACTTAGAACCTTTATCTTCCTACAATTTTCATGTGTCTGATAGTGGAATACCCCAAAGCTCAGTTCTTAATCCTCTTTTATTTTTATATATACTTATCCCCTTAGTGAATTTATCTACTTTCATGACTAAATATTATCTTGGAAATGTATATCTCAATCATATTTCTCTACTAAATTACAGAATTGTATACAAATGTATGTATAATACCAACCAAAAACCAAACTCACTGTTGTCGAGCCTGATTCTACTCATAGTGACCCCTCCTTGGGTTTCCAAGGCAGTATCACTACAGAAGTAAATTGCCCAATATTCCTTCTGAGGAGTGGCTGGTGGGTTTGAACCACCAGCCTTCTGATTAGCAGTCAAATGTCTTAGGCACTAAGCCACCAGAGCTCCCATATATATAATAGACATGTAAATTTAGAAGTTTAAAACAACTACTCATCTTCTCTTCTAAAATCTGTTCTTCTCTACCTTTTTTCAGGAGCTCTAGTAGCATAGTGGCTAAAGCACTTGACTGCTCACCAGAAGGCTGGCGGTTCAAACCCAACAGCCACTCCTCGGAAGGAAGGTTGGGCAATCCTACTTCCGTAGTGATACTGCCTCGGAAACCCAAGGAGGGGTCGCTATGAGTCGGGGCCGACTTGACAGCACACAACAACAACAACAAACTACCTTTTTTCATCTGTTTTCCAGGGTTGTTGGAAACACTATCTCTTTTTTTTTTTAACTTTTTTTAAATAATAATAATAATATTAAGCTCATATAGAAGTTACAAAAATAGTACAGATATTGCCTATGAATTCTTCCCCAACCTTCTTCCAGAGATAAGAGCTTACATAACCAAAAGCCAAACTCATTGCTGATGAGTTGACTCTGACTGTAGTAACTCTACAGAACAGAGTAGAAGTACCACATTGGGTTTTCTAGGCTGTAATAGTTATGGGGAGCTCTGGTAGCATAGTGGCTAAGGCACTTGACTGCTCACCAGATGGCTGGCAGTTCAAACCCACCAGCCACTCCTTGGAAGGAAGGTTGAGCAATCCTACTTCCGTAGTGATACTGCCTCGGAAACCCAAGGAGGGGTCGTTATGAGTCAGGGCTGACTCGATGGCACATAACAACAACAACAACAACACTTATGTATTTGTTTGTTTGTTTATGTTATGATTTGGGTAAAAATTTACAGAACAAATTCATTTACCATGCAGCAGTTCATACACATTTTGTTTCATGACATTGGTTGCAATCCCCATAAAGTGAGCTCTCTTCTCACTTCCTTCCTGTGGTTTCCTTTTCTCTGTGTCCTTCTTTCCTATGCATTCCTGCACTCTGAGCTGTTTCTCTGTGCAAATACTGCCCTTCTGATCTCCCACGGTTAATTGCTAAGAGTTTACCTACCTGGTGTAAACGTTCACCTCATACACTTGTCTGTTGTTTGGTGGAAGCCGAGAGTGTGAGTTCAATTCCAGAGGCCAGTCTCTAACAGATCAGCAAGCCTGGTCTTGTCTATGATTTTGAGTTTTGTTCCATATTTTCCTCCCACTTTATCCACGATCTCCTATTTTGATAGTTTTCTGAATGGTTGACAGTTATAGCTGGACACCATCTAGTTCTTCTGGGTTCAGGGTCATGTAGGCTGAGGTTTGCATGGTCTCTTGGACTAGTTGTTTCCTCTCATCTTTGGTTTTCTTCATTCTTCTTTGTTCCAGACAAGGAGAGACCAATTGTTGAATCTTGGATGGCCATTTGCAAGGTTTTAAAACCCCAATGTTTTTGTGTAATATGCTATACCAGTTGAGTTTGATGTCCCCTGTAGGCTGTAATTTTTCAGGAGGCAGATTACAACATTTTTCACATGCAGAGCTCCTGGTGGATTCAAACTGTCAGCCTTTCAGTTAGCAGCCAAGAACTTAACCACTGCACCACCAACCAAAAACCAAACTCACCCCCATCGTATGGGTCCCTACTCATAGCAAACCCTTTTGGGTTTCCAAGGCTGTAAATCTTTATGGGAATAGATTGCCTCATCTTCCTTCCACAGAGCAGCTGGTCGGTTTGAACCATCAACTTTCTGGTTAGCAGCCAAATGCCTTACCCACTGTGCCACCGGAGCTCCTTACTGCATCACCTGGATTCCTCAAATATATATATTTGGCGGGGGGGGAGTTGAGATTTTTAACATCATAAACCAGTGTGCAGCCTGCCTCTCACTGCCAGGCCCTTTGTTGGGCTTCCTATCTTGATATTGCCTGGAAGGCTGCCTGCAGCCACAGCTTCCCCTACCCCCTAGGAAAGATTCAGCACCAACGACTGAGGGAGTGGAAGAAGGAGGAGACAGAAGCTCGTGCAGGCATGTGTGTATGTGTATGAACACATGTCAAGTGAGGTTTACAGACCCTGGCTCAGGGATAGTCTAGGATGGGAGAGGAGGTAGAGTCAGAAAAACAGCACATCGTTGGTTCCTGGTGCCTCAGCATAATACTATCCAGAAACAGATGTATAGGGTTAATAGGAAACCCATCCCTGCAACCCAGTCTGTGGGGACACTGGGTTGTCTCCTTTTGAAAGCCCTGGAAAGGTGGGAGGTAAGAAGCAAAAGGAGACAGGTCTCTGCTAAAAGAACTTGACACCTCAGCCGTCACTGAAGGTGAAGATCTCAGCCCTGTGTTCCTGCTGGAGGGCCTGGAGGGCCTGAAGTAGAGTTGTCTTGTCCAGCCCATGGAACTCTGGGTAGAAACCAAAGTATTTAAATGGGCTGGGGGTGTTGGTCCAATCCCTTCAGCTGATGCTCACAAATCAAGAGCCTTCCTCATCCTCTATGTCTTCCCCTTTGGTCTCCTCAAATATCTTAAATAACCATGATATAATGAACAAAATCAGGAAATTGACACTGATGCAATACTATTAACTAAACAACTAGCTGTATTCAAATTTATCAGTTTTTGTAGTGCACTCTATCTTTGTTATGTAGTTTATATGAGATTTTATCCTATGTTTAGATTTTTGTAACCGGCAGTAGATACAATCAGTGTATAGAGCTTTTTCATTTCCTCAAAGAAACTCCTATGACACCTTTTTATGGTCATCCCCTTCCCCCTCCCAATGCCTGGCAACACTGATCTACTCCCATCCTTATAATTTTGTCATGTGGAGAACATTTTACAAACAGAATCATACAGTCAGTAACCTTTTTAATTTTTTTTTTTTTCACTCATCATAATACCCTTGATATCCATCCAACTTGTTCCGTATATTCATTCCTTTGTTTGTTGTGGTGGTGGTGATTGCCATGTGCTGTTGAATCTGCCTCCTTGCAACCTTATTTACAACAGAACAAAACACTGCCTGGGCCTGCACCATCCTCACAATCATTGTTATGTTTGAGCTCATTGTTTCAGACACTGGGCCAATCCATCTCGTTGCTCTCATCCTCTGCTTTGCCAAGCATAATGTACTTCAGGGACTGGTCTTGCCTGATAACTTGTTTGAACTACCAAAAAGAAAAACAAAACAAAACAAAAAAAACTCACTGCCATTGAGTCAGATCCAACTCATGGTGACCCCTCCTTGGGTTTTCAAGGCTGTATCACTATGGAAGTAGATTGTCCAACCTTCCTTCTGTGGAGTGGTTGGTGGGCTTGAACTTCCAGGCTTCTGGTTAGCAGTCAAATGCTTTAGGCATTTTTCCACCAGTTTAGTGTTTGAACTACGTGAGATGAATTCTGGCCATTCTAGCTTCTAAGGAGCATTCTAGCTATTCTTCCTGCCATACAGATTTGTTTGTTCTTCTGGCATCCATATTCTTTGTTAATACCATAATGTAAGTGCATTGATTCTTCTTCAGTCTTCATTATTCATTCTCCAGATCAATCAGCAATCTGTCAATTCCTGGAACCTTGTTTTTTGCCAATGTCTTCAGGGCATCCTGAACTTCTTCCTTCAATACCATTGTTCTTGATCATATGCTATCTCCTGAAATGGTTGAACAACAACCAATTCTTTTTGTTAGAGTGATTTTGTTTATTTCCTCCATCTTCTTTTGATATTTCCTGCATCATTCCATATTTTGCACATAAAATCCTCCAGTATTGCAATTTGAGGATGAAATTTAACTTCAGTTCTTTCAGCTTAAGAAATGTGGGTGTGTTCTTTCCTTTCTTTCCTGAGCAGTATTTGATTATATAGATACTCTATCATTTGTTTATCCATTTACTGGCTGAAGGACAATTGGGTTGGATCTAATTTTTGCATATTACCAAAAAAATCTGCAATGAATATTCATGTACATATTTTTATTGAAAAAAATTTTAAAAACTCTAGGGTAAATATCCAGCAGTTGGATTACTGGATCAAATGTAAGTATATGCTTAATTTTATAAGAAACTCTCAAACTGTTTTACATTCTTATAAGCAATGCATGACAAATACAGTTGCTCCACATCCTTGTCAACACATGGTATTGTTGCTATTTTTTATTCTAGGCATTCTAATGGGATGTGGCCACCACTCATCTGTCACTTTGTCTCACTGTGGTGGCTTAGGTGTTGCTATGAAGCTAGAGGCTATACCATCAGTATTTCAAATACCAGAAGGGTCACACATGGTGGACAGGTTTCAGTGGAACTTCCAGAATAAGACAGACTTGGAAGAAGGATTGGCCAGTGAAAACCTTAGAATAGCAGTGAAACACTGTCTGATATAGATGGAAAACTTTATGAATAGCCCTGAAACTTAGTCTGATGTAGTGCCGGAAGATGAGCCCCTCAAGTTGGAAGGCACTCAAAATACCAATGGGTAAAAGCTACCTCCTCAAAGTAGAGTCAACCATAATGACATGAATGGAGTCTTTTGGGGCCTCCATTTTCTGATGTGGATCAGCAATAAATGAGAATAAACAGCTGTGAAATCCATTATAATCAGAACATAGAATGTACGAAGTAGGAATCTAGGAAAATTGGAAGTTGTCAGAAATGAAATAGGATGCATAAAGATCAATATCCTAGGCATGAGCTGAAATGGACTGGCTTTGGCCATTTTAAATCAGACAATCGTATGGTCTACTATGCCAGGAATGACACATTGAAGAGTAATAGTGTGGCATTTATTGTCACAAAGAATGTTTCAAGATTAATCCTGAAGTTACAATGCTGTTGGTGATAGGATAATATTCATACACCTACAAGGAAGACCAGTTTATACTACTGCTACTCAAATTTATGCCCTAACCACCAAAACCAAAGATGAGGAAATTAAAGATTTTTACCAACTTCTGCAGATTGAAATTGACCAAACATGCAATCAAAATGTGTTGATTATTACTGGTGATTGGAATGAAAAAGTTGAAAACAAAGAGGAATCACCAATAATTAGAAAACATGGCCTTGGTGATAGAAATAACACTGAAGATCACATGATATAATTTTGCAAGACCAATGTCTTATTCATTGCAAATACTCTTTTTTCAACAATATAAATGGCAGCTATAAACAAGGACATTGTCAGATGTAACACACAGGAATCAGATCAACTATATCTGTGGAAAGAGATGCTAGAAAAGCTCAAAATCTATACCCAAAACAAGGCCAGGAGCTGACTATGGAACAGACCATCAATTGCTCATATGCAAGTGCAAGTTCAAGTTAAAGAAAATTAAAACAAGTCCACGAGAGCCAAAATATGACCTTGATTATATCCCACCTGAATCTAGAGACCACCTAAAGAATAATTTGATTCATTGAACACCAATGACCAAAAACCAGATGAATTGTGGGATGCCCTCATGAACATCATCCATGAAGAAAGCAAAAGGTCATTAAAAAGACAGGAAAGGAAGAAAAGACCAAAATGGATGTCAGAAGAGACTCTGAAACTTGCTCTTGAATGGAGAGTAGCTAAAAGAGATGGAAGAAATGACAAGATCAAAGAACTGAACAGAAGATTTCAAAGAGCAACTTGAGAAGACAAAGACAATTATTATCATGAAATGTGCACAGACCTGGAGTTAGAACACTAAAAGCAAAGAACATGCTTGGTATTTCTCAAGCTGAAAGATACAAAGAAAAATATCAAGCCTCGAGTTGCAATATTGAAAGATTCTGTGGGCAACATATTGAATAATGCAGGAAACATCAAAAGAAGATGGAAGAAATTCAGAAAGTCACTGAACCAAAAAGAATTGGTCAATGTTCATCCATTTCAGGAAGTGGCATATGATCAAGAACCAATGGTATCGAAGAAGAAGGAAAAGTTGAACTGAAGGAAATCGCAAAAAAACAAGGATCCAAGAATTGATGGGATACCCATTGAGATGTTTCAACAAAAAGATGCTGCAGTGGAGGTACTTACTTGTCAATGCCAAGAAATTTGGAAGACAGCTACCTGGCTAACTCATGGGTACAAATCCATATTTCTACCCATTCCAAAGAAAGGTGATCCCACAGAATGTGGAAATTATCAAATAATGTCATTAATATCACATGCAAGTAAAATCTTGCTGAAGATAATTCAAAAATGGTTGCAGCAATATATTGACAGGGAACTTCAGAAAAGCAAGCTGGATTCAGAAGATGTGGAAGGAGGGATATCATTGCTATTGTCAGATGGATCTAGGCTGAAAGCAAAGAATACCAAAAAGATGTTTACTTGTTTTATTGACTATGCAAAAACATTTGACTGTGTAGATCATAACAAAGTATAGATAACATTAAGAAGAATGGGAATTCCAGAACACTTGATTGTGCTCGTGAGGAACCTGTACATAGCCCAGGAGACTGTTATTCAAACAGAAGAAAGGGATACTACATGGTTTAAAATCAGGAAGAAGTGTGTCAGGGTTGTATCTTTTCATCATGTTTAGTCAATCTGTATGCTGAACAAATAATCTAAGACCCTGGACTATATGAAGAAGAATGGGGCATCATGATTGGACAAAGAGTTATTAACAACCAGCAATATGCAGACACAACCTTGCTGGCTGAAAGTGAGGATGACTTGAAGCACTTACTGATGAAGATTAAAGACTATAGTCTGCAGTATGAATTACACCTCAACATTAAAAAAATGAAAATCCTCACAACTGGAACAATAAGCAGCATCACGGCAGATGGAGAAAAGATTGAAGTTGTCAAAGATTTCATATTACTTGGTTCTTCAATCAACACCAATGGAAGGAGAGATGTTGTATTGCTGCAAAAGATCTCTTTAAAGTGCTGAAGAGCAACGATGTCTCTTTGAAGACTAAGGTATGCCTAACCCAAGGTATGGTATTCTCAATCACCTTGTATGCATGTGAAAGCTGGACAATGAATAAGGAAGACTGAAGAAGAGTTGATGTTTTTGAGTTGTAGTGTTGGTGAAGAATACTGAAAGTACCATGGACTCTCAGAAAAACAAACAAATCTGTCCAGAAGAAATGCAGCCAGAATGTTCCTTGGAAGCAAGAATGGCCAGACTTGGTCTCACCTACTTTGGTCATGTTGTCAGAAGGGCCCCATTCCCTGGAGAAGGATATCATGCTTGGTAATGTGGAGGGTCAGCAAAAGAAGGTAACACCTTCAACAAGATGGATTAACACAGTGGCTGCAATAGGCTCAGGTACAGCAAGAATTGTGAGAGTGGCACAGGACCGGGCAGTGTTTTGTTCTGTTGCACGTAGGGTAGCTATGAGTAGGAGCTGACCCAAAGGCACCTAACAATATAACAGCAATGGATTGTGGTGATATCTCATTGTGGCCTTAATTTGCATTTGCCTATTACCTAATGAAGTTCTTGTGGTACAGTGGTTATATCATTCAGCTACTAACCAAAAGGTCGGTAGTTCAAACTCACCTGCCACTTCATGGAAGAAAGATTTGACAGATTGCTTCTATAAAGATTTATAGCCTTGGAAACTCCTTGGGGCAGTTCTATCTGTCCTACAGGGTTGCTATGAGATGTAATTGACTTGATGGCAGTGAGTTATGGTTTGGGTTATTGCCTAATGATGTTGAGCATCTTTGTCTGTGTTTATTTGCCATCATTTGGTGAAGTGTCTGTTCAAATCTTTTCCCATTCTCAGAATGGATTTTTTTTCTCACTTTTCAGTTTAGAGAGTTTGTTGTTTACATATTATGGATCTAAATCCTTTGTTGTATGCATGATTTCTACATATTTTCCCAGGCTGTGACTTTCTTTTCATTCTCTTAACAGTATCTTTTACACAGCAAAGATTTTTAATTTTGAAAAAGTCCAACATACCAATTTTTTTCTTTTATGGATAATGATTTTGATGTCATGTGTAAGAACACTTTGCCTACCACAAGACTTCCTTCTGTATTTTATTCTAAAATTTGTACTTTGATATTTTGCATTTATACCTGTGTTCAGTTTTTAGTTAATTTTTGTGTAAGAGATACATTAGTTTTTCAGTTGCTCAGGACAAGTATCTTGAAGTTATCTTTAAATTCTCTTTTTTTCTTACAGCCACATTAAAATCACTAGGGTTTTCTACTGATGCTACTTTCTCATCAATTCCCCATATATCTCTGGTTCAAGCCACTATTGTCTCTCATCAGGATTATTACACAAGCCTCTTAACTAATCTCCCATCCACTTTATCTTGTGCAGTGTATCCTCAACAAAGTAACAAAAGGATTCTTCTAAAGCATAAAGACAGATCATTTCACTCCTTTGCTAAATACCACCAATGCTTCTGATTCCATTGCATGATCTTCCACCCTCCCTTACTTCTGTGACCACATATCCTAGTCCTATATTAGCACTCCAATCTCTCCACACTGGTCTCCTCATGCTTATTGACCATACTAGGTATATATCCACTTTACAGCCTTGTGCTTGCTGTTAGTGAACTGAAAGACCTATTTTCACGAGTAAAAAACCAAAAAACCAAACACACTGCAATCCAGTCGGATCCAACTCATAGCGACCCCTCCCTGGGTTTCCAAGGTGGTATCACTATGGGAATAGATTGCCCAATCTTCCTTCTGAGGAGTGGCTGGTCAGATTGAACTGCCAGCCTTCTGGTTAGCAGTCAAACGTCTTATGCAAACCTTTAAACTGGTGTTGCTTGACATGATTGAAATGGCTGACCCCAGATCTAAATCAAAAATCCTTTTTAAATTAGCTGGCACCTAGGATTAAAATTTACCTCTGCCATTCTGCAAAGACAATTTACCTTCCTTTAAAAGTGTAATAGCTTAACTGCTTGAAACAAAAAGAGAGCATTAATCAGGGCTGTAGCTTATCTGAAGAATTGTTTGTTAAAAAGTGTTTGTCAAGAATGTTTATGTAGCTTGTCTTAAGAGAAAATACTTTGGTCGACATGACGTCAGCAAATGTTGTTGTTGTTGTTAGGTGCCGTCAAGTCACTTCTGACTCATAGCGACCCTATGCACAGCAGAACAAAACACCCCCGATCCCATGCCAGCTCCATGACTCCTGCTATACTTGAGCCCATCATTGCAGCCACCGTGTCAAGCCATCTCATTGAAGGCCTCCCCCTCTTTCGTTGACCCTCCACCCTACCAAGCATGACATCCTTCTCCAGGGAATGGTCCCTTCTGACAACATGACCAAAATAGGT
>NW_006921691.1:8521971-8524695 GCF_000298275.1 Orycteropus afer afer | reverse complement strand
ATATTATAATTTAACAAACCCCTTGTAACTTTTTGCCATATAACCCAGGCCTGTCTGTAAGCACACAGGTCTTTGTTTTACTTAATAACAACAACTCTCTCTCCTTACAATGTGGGACACTGCACCATCCTGAATGTTTGTATGTCTTCCAGCTTCACAAAACTTTTTATCTTTTAGTAAAACTCTGCTTTTATTTCTAACAGAGTGTAATTCTATGTTTCACGTCAACATTTCTTTTTGACCATGAAGGCATCCTGAAAGTGAATTCACCTCTGCAACCCCCAGGACAGCAAGAAAATGGACTTTGACGCTGACATGAGCTCCTTTGAGCCCTTCCATTTTCATGGGATCCCAAGAGCTGTGGCAAGGTAAAATACCTCTCAGGTTCAAGCATCTTTCCTTTTTGCACAGAAGTTCCCTGAGTTTCTATTGAAGGATTTATTTTCTGTATGTTTGTCTGTCTCCTTTCTGTTCACATGTGAATCTGCATATACTTACTGAGATATCAGTTCAGGTTTGTAACTTGATCCTTGCCTAGGAATCTGAATCTCATAAGCCACAAAATCATGGACATGGGTTGCACTTGAGCAAATAAAAGCCCTTAGGGCACTTGACTGCAATCTGAAAGGCACCTGTGAAAGGATAAACTGGTACAGAGGATGAGCCAGAAGCAGTTGGTTGTCTGCCGGTCTCAAGGCAAACCTCTGCAACAAATATGAGCAAAACACGTTGTCTCAGCCCCACAGCAATCGTATTCAGGCATATTTTGATAATGAGAAACTGAATGTAACAATCAAGTTTAGATTTTGTTGTGTGCACATTTTGTTCTGACATCTGACTATTTGAAAAGTCAGTGGACACTTTAAGAATCTTCTGAATTTCATCTTAATTAGCAAAACAAACAAGGAGCAACGACAACAAAATCTGTCCAAGTATGGATGCTGAGGATACTTTCCAACTGGAGAAATTAGTATATGTGAAATAAGAGCGTAGGTCTCTAGCTGGCAAGGTAAATTAGGTTCAAAAGGAGTGAAATCAGGTTTCATATGGTTGTCACAAATGTCTCCCAGAGATTTTGGAATTTTATTTGATTCTCTGGGAGACCAAAGTTTCAATCTATTCTTAACATCCTTGATATATAAACCTAAATTCCCCTACCAGGATGCTGGTTTGGTGTTCATATTCAAAAATACTACAGTTGAATATGCTTGAAATAATTGACTGTTTCGGTGATCACTGAAAATACAAATTATCAGACTTTAAAGATGGATAAATTATTTTAAATTGCTCATCTGAAGTATTCTATAAAGCATTCAGAAGACAGGCTTATAAAAATATAATTTCCTACCTCCAGAGGGTAATATACAATTAAATTATAATATTTCTTTTTTAAAAAACTTGCTCTGAATAGTTCAATAATAAATAAACACATATAAATTAGTCCTAATAATTCCAGGAATTAATTAAAATAAATCCAATCTGAATAATGGTTTTTATCTTGACACCAACCTTAAGAGCAAAACCTTAAAAACAAAACTTTTATAAATTAACCTAAGCTAGATATTATATAGAATGTGTTTTGTTAAGGGAAAAGATATTAATTGTGCCTTAAAATACTTGTTGTTCTAAAATGAGAGGGAGAAAGGCATGGATAGAAAGACTAGCTAGATATAAAAGTTTACAAAAAGATTAGAAGAAAATTGAATGAAGATTTGAGAAGAAAAGCAAAGTTACTTACCAAGAAAATAGTAAAGAAAATGAGTTTGTTCTTAAAACTAACCTGAGCTAAAATACCTTCTGCCCTTCAAAATCATCTGGGTTAACCTAAACAAATGTGAATGAATTGATATTGTAAATTTTGACAATGAGCCTCAGAAAGGAAGACAGACTCAGGCCTCCAAAGCCTTCAGCCTCTGAGGCCTGAGACTTACGAAGTAATTCAGTGACATTGAATTGAATTAATGATTATCCATTATAATCACAGTTTATAAGCTTTTATTTTTTGTGTCACAGAAAAAGAATATATAGAGATAGATAGATACATACATACATATATATCTATAGATATATAGATATATTTGGATCTAGTAATAAACATTTCCTTCTTGCCATTTAAGGATTATACTATAAAAGATGTATGCAGAGACCAAAAATTTAAATTTTTTATTAAAAGGCTATGGTTCTTTTTTTTGCTGCAGCTAAGAGTTTAACAGATTAGTTGATGAGGTTTTTTAAAAGCTTTAATGTCAGGTAGCAGAGTTGAATTTCTCACTGTTAAAATACCAAATTTTTCTTTAATTGCTATGTTAAAAAGTTAATTTTATTCTTTGTACAATCTGACTTAAACGTAAGGGTGTCACAAAATAAATTATTAAGTCAACAACCAAGCCGTATACATGGATGTAGAAAAAGCTCAAGTTTTTAATCTTTAACATCTTTGGTTAAATAACTCAAATATTATTCTTCAGTATCATATGTTGTTGCTGTTGTTAAGTGCCGTCGAGTCGTTTCCGACTCATAGCGACCCCATGCACAGCAGGATGAAACACTGCCCGATCCCACGCCAGCCCCACAATCCCTGCTATACTCGATCCCATCATCGCAGCCACCGTGTCAATCCATCTCGTTGAAGACCTCCCCCTCTTTCGTCAACCCTCCACCCTACCAAGCATGACATCCTTCTCCAGGGAATGGTCCCTTCTTACAACATGACCAAAACAGGTG
>NW_006921691.1:8510646-8519066 GCF_000298275.1 Orycteropus afer afer | reverse complement strand
CTCTCCTCACCTAATCCCTTCGGCTGACTGCTCTTCTCTCTGGCTTCCTGGCTTTTAATCCCCTTTCTCCTGCTCTTCCCGCCTGCTACTTTGGGCATCCCTGAGTTGTCTCTCCTCACCTGTAACCCTGGGGCTGACTGAGTATCCTATAATAAATGCCTAAAAATTTTAAAAGTTCATAAAAACCCACAAAAGATTTGTTTGTTCTATGAAAATAAAGATGCTAAAATATTTAATATATTGTAACTTTGTGGTAGTTGAGCTTGTTGTCAACTTGGCTGGGCCTGGTTGAATGGCTGGGCAGCTGGATGTAGTTATTCTCCATGGTGAGACTGGTAAATAACTCCATGGTGGAAGCTACTGGAGCAGCTGAGTAGCTGCTTTAGGGATGTGGGCTGCTTTCAGTACATAAGAAGCAACTTTGAGGAAGGTCTCCAGCTGATGGCATGTTTGAACCCTGCATGTAGCTGAGTTGTTCAGCAGCATGGCATGTTGCCCTGCTGATCTTGGGACTCTTAATGGACTTGAATTAATGGCCTGCCGTGTGGTTTGGTAATATCGGGACTGGGCCTTTTCACTTGTCAACCCTGAGTTTGTTAGCCTCAGCAGCCAGTAGCTGCCTGAGTGAAGAGATGCCTCTAGCTTCAGTGGGCCAGGAGCAGGAGGCAGAGTTGAAGCCCAGGGTCGAGGGACTTTTACCCAGTCCCTAGAGCCTGGCACCTAGAAATCAGACTTCTAACCTCCGAAATTGTAAGAGAAAAAACTCCTGTTCATTAAAGCCATCCCATTTGTGGTATATTCCTGTCAGAGCAGCACTAGGTAACCAAAAGAAACTTATAGAAAATATACCGTCAAATCAAGAAAAGTGCCAAATTTTCTTTAAAATTAAAACTTTTTGCATCAATAATGTTTGTTTAATATTGGACAACAAACATACTATGTCATAATTTTATTTTTTCAGTCACTATCTTGGTTGCAATTCTGTTTCCTTTAAATTTAGCATCATGAGAGCCAATAGTTTCAGCTGAGAAACCAAGTCATTTATCCACAGAATTTTTATTACTATTCAGATGTTTAGAAACTTGATAATCTTAATTAGTATTATATCATAGTGACCCCTCCTTGATTTTCCAAGGGGGTATCTCTACGGAAGTAGATTGTCCCATCTTCCTTCCGAGGAGTGGCTGGTGGGTTTGAACTGCCAGCTTTCTGGTTAGCAGTCAAATGCTTAGGCACTATGCCACCAGAGCTCCCAAGTATTTTGTCTCAAGATTATTATATGTCATATCTAAAGATTTTTAAAATAAGGTTAATCATTATATTTAAAGATATTTTTTGTCTACCATTTCTTTTAAATTAACTTTATTTCTCTTTGCATTAGTTTTGTAATTCATTCCTATCAGATCTTTCACTTTTAAGAATTATTATTTATTAACCACAGAAAATTTAACTGTTATCTGCAGATAAGTTTTACTTTGCTGATTCGCTGAAAACAGTTGACCATGTTTCAACAAAATAAGCTGTAATATTCCAAACATAAATAACACTGTAATAAATCAAGTTTTCTAAAGCTCTTATGTGGAAGCTGATAGAGTTTTTAGACTGCTACTAATCCAAAATTGCATAGAACAAAAATTAAGTACATAAGAATAAATAAACTAAAAGAATTACTATAATGTTTATATAAGAATATTGCTAATGTTCAATATTTTAGTGTCTAGATGTACCCCATGTTGAATTATTATTGAAAAGCCCATATTTCTCTCTTATGTTGTTTGTGTTAACTCCAATATTGTTCCACTAGAATTATTAAAATATTATTGATCCTTAATCCAATATACTAAAGAATATTTTCACAAAATAAAGAAGCCTTTAAAGACCAGGACCTCAAAGTCTGACTAATATAACCCCAGGAGATTATATTTACTTGATTATATTTATTGGAAAAGAAATCAATAAAAATAATTTTTTAGAACCTGGCTGGAAGGGACTTATCTGGTTCCTTTAGCTAATCCTTGTACAGCAGAACTAGAGGGCATTAACCCTTTGATTCATCATAGTTAAAGAAAGCTAAGGCACCTATTTGGATTTGCCAGCCAGCCAGAGATTTGAAACACAAATTGAAGATCCCCAGCAACCAGAAGCAAAAAAAAGAAAAGAAAAAAAAAAGTTCTTAAAAAAAGTTTAAAAAAAAAAAGTCTTAAAAGTTGGAACTAGAGCACCTATTCCCAAGATACTAAGTCCTTGCAGAAGATAGACAACTCCTTTGTGAGTGATGTCTCAAGTAATTGGCGCTCCCTAGTGGTGACTTGATCAAAATCAGGAAATGAGTAAGCAAACCTTAAAACTCAGGATGTTTGGCATGACTGAAATGGCTGACTCCAAACAAAAATTAAAACGTCATTTTTAAATAACCTGCAGCTTAGAATAAAATCTACCTCTGGCATACTGCAAAGACAATTTAGCTTCCTGTAGAAGTTTAGCAATTTAACTGCTTAAAACAAAAAGACAGCAGGAATCAGGGTTTTAGCTTATCTGAAGATTGTCAAGAATGCTTATATAGCTTATGTGAAGAGAAAATACTTTGGTCAACAGAATTCTAGGAAATAGAATTGATAATTTAGATGAGGATGAGTCTTCAGTTATCTCATATCTCTGTAACCAAAGTGAAGTGAACACCAATTAAATTGGCCTTCATCCTAAATGACTGAAACCTTTGATCCATTTCTGCTGACTCCTTATAAATCTGTAACTGAGGTAAAAGCATAAGCTTGTTACTTAAAGATAAGAAGTAAAAGAGAATCATACGGCTATTATAGAAAATTGACAGGATGTTTTGTTATCTCCGGATATTAAGTGATATTAAATATTTAAGATTATAGTTTAACAAACCCCTAGCAATTTTTTGCCATATAATGCCCTGCACCGTGTGTTTCTGTAAGCACACAGCCCTTTGTTTGTTTCAATTGATAACAGCATATCTCTCTCTCTCCTTACAATTTGGAACACTGCAACATCCTGCCTGGATGTTTGTATGTCTCCCAGTTTCACAAAACATTTTATCCTTTAATAAAACTCTCTATTTTTATTTCTAGCAGAATGTAATTGTGATGTTTCACTATAACAGTCAAAAAAATGAGAGAAAAGAACCTATTAGCATAATGCACATGACTCCCACAAGAAAGTACTTAGACCCAAGCTTGTCCTGCCCCCAACAAAAATGTAAAAGAATACAAAATGAAGTTAGTAAGGGAATTACCAAGGTCATCTGGTTCCTTATATCCTCAACAATCTTCCTAAGTTCCTAAGTTTGAATGAATAGAAGATTAGAAGCAAATGGATGTGGCAAGGGGGAAAGTGGGAGTAGAGGAGGCAGGCATATCACTTAATATATGGTCCCAAATGACCTGCTGCCCGATTCTCTAGTCTCCTCCTTTGTGTCCATGTACTGTAATAAACCTCAAAAGCTATATCCCCTAGTGAATTGACATGCATAATTATGATTTACAGAACACATAGATTACATCCTATATGTTCTGCTCAATATGGCAGGAAAGCATGAAATGTATTTTGAAAGAATTTTTTATAATTGATTATAAGAAAAATAAAAGACGGTTTTGAAGGTATAAGCTATGGCTGTTCAGAAAATTCATTCTAACAGATCTTTCCCCTACACAGACGGTAACCATACATGCTATTCATACTGTGCTTTAAGACATTTCCTCTCCATTTTTAATTAAATATTTTAAAGGGAAGTTATTAGCATTTGTGTTTCACATATAATAAGATTCATTTAAATGATGTTTGGCAAGTACTATACTAAATGAGCAATTTAAAGACAGAAGGTATTTTGCTCACAATTGCTCATAGACATTCAGCATATATACATAAGTCTACAAATAAAAGCCTACAAATATTGTACTCCTGTCACAACCAATCAAGATTTTAAAATACCAATTTATCTTAATAGTCCAAGCAGCTTTTAAAAATTCATTGTCAAGAAAGAATTGAAATGAGTCACAGGAACAATGTGTTCTTTTTCTTTTGCTTCAATTATCTTTACATAATTCCTCATTTTGTGATGGGACATTTTGGAATATTGATTTCTTTTTTAAGAATTTACTGATTACTTCAGAACATGTCTTGTCTTAAGAAGTATGCAGGGAAGAGAAGTTCCAGTAAATTAGTTATAAATCTCAACTTGCAAATTAAATTATTTACTATGAAATAAATCATTTTTAACTTGGGGGAACTTGACAGTCTTTAAAGCAATAATATTCCAGAAACACTTCACACTTAAGCAAAAGGACATTTACTCCAAATGTCAATAGTGTAACTCCATGGATCCAGAGAACTTTCTGAAAATAACTATGTTTCTCTCTGGAACCATCTTTAGGTATAGTGGTTTAGTGATTACACAGCTGGAACTGAAAACAATCTGTCTCATAACAGCATTTTAAATTATACCGTTAGTTTCTTAAAATGTGCAGTGTCCATTTGAGGAGAATCCAACCACGTTTCCATCAGAAAGTCATCAACTTAAGGATTGGTTGCCTGTTGTTGTTGTTATGTGCCGTCGAGTCGGACCCAACTAATAGCGACCCCTCCTTGGGTTTCCGAGGCAGCATCACTTCGGAAGTAGATTACCCAACCTTCCTTCCGAGGAGTGGCTGGTGGGTTTGAACTGCCAGCCTTGTGGTTAGCAGTCAAGAGCCTTAGGCACTATGCTACCAGACTATATTAATAAGAACCCCAAGAAACAGAGATTAGAAGTGGTGTAGGGCCAGCTTATTTAGTAATGAGGCTGGACTATCATGTTCTCTGAATTTCTGCAAGATCTCTCATTTCCATTTCATTTTGCCCTTCTTCCTATCATGGATGATTCTATCTGGTTTATATGAGTTTTAATTTAATTTATCATGGTTGAGATCAAGGGACATTTTCTGTGATGGAACCAAGACAGTCAGAGAAGAGCTAAAGGGTTAATATTACTTTGAAAAATTTCATGAGCATTTTAAAATGCTTTAGGCTGAAGGTGCTTTTCTATATGTTGACTGCAGTGGAGGTTACATGATGGTATGTTCTTGATATTGTTTTTGTTGGTTTCCATCGAGTCAGTCTCCAAATCATGGTGACTCCATGCACAACAGAATGAAACACTGCCTGATCCCATTCAATCCCTGTGATTGATTGTTAATCAGATCATTGTGATCCATACGATTTTCACTGGCTGATTTCTGGGGTAGATCACCAGGCCTTTCTTCCTAGTCTGTTTTACTCTAGCAACTTCCCTGAAATATATTTAGCATCAAATTGCACTAACAGACTGGTGGTGGCTGCACTTAAAGTGCATTGACTGGCAACCAAACCCAGGTCTCCTCAATAGAAGGTAAGAATTCTGCCACTGAACCACTACTGTCCCACACAATGGCATATAATTACCAAACTCATCTAACTATTTACTAAAAATTGGTGAACATTATTTTATGTATATGATATCCTGAAATAAAAGCAATCAGCTACTTCTGCAAGCCACTGTGGACAAAAAAGGGATAGTATACAATAATGCCACACTATACAATAGTAAAACCCATTGCCCTCAAATTGATTCCAACTCACAGAGACCCCCATTGGGTTTCTGAGGTGATAAATCTTTATGGAAGTAGATCACCCAGTCTTGCTTCCACAGAGTGGCTAGTGGGTTTGAACCACCAACCTTCTGATTAGCAGTCAGATACCTTAGGCACTGTGCTACCAGGAGCTCTGCTGGCATAGTGGATAAGGCAATTGACAGCTAACCAGAAAGTCAGCAGTTCAAACTCACCAGTCACTCCACAGAAGGAAAACTCAGTGATCTATTTCCATAAAGATTTACAGCCTTGGAAACCCAACGGGGGTTGCTGTGAATGGGAAATGACTCGATGGCAGTTAAGTTTCGTTTTTTTTGGTTTTCTATACAATAATACCACACTAATAATAGATACCACACTAATTAAGCAATAAGCACTCTGCGGCTAACCTAAAGGTTGGCAGTTCATATCCACCAGCTGTTCCATGGAAGAAGATGTGGCAGTCTGCTTTCACAAAGTTTATAGCCTTGGAAACCCTATGGAGCAGTTCTAGTCCATCCTACAGGGTTTCCATGAATTCTACAACCCTGCTTACCTCAGTCCAACCCTCCCAGTTTTCTTTGCTACTGAACTCTTATCCTCACATGGCTCATACAACCACAAATCTGACTCAAAGCGCCACCCATCCACACCCCACAAGACCTTCTTCTGTATCCTCTGAAACTCACAGTTTGCCATCATTGGAATATTATCTTCATCTTTTTGGTGTAAACAAAACTTGACTCTCTCTGAGGGTAATTCTTCCCCTTCCATCAGTGATATTTCATTTTTTCTTCTGTCCCTCACTCCATTGGATCTGGAAGTGACACTGCTCATCATTTCTTCTTCAGATCATTATACCCACCTCTTCCCTATCCACTTTTTTTGATACTAGTCCACTAGATTATGCCACTGATGCTGTTCCATACCCTCAGAACTGTAAAATGGTACAACCACTGTGGGCAATGGTGTGGCAGTTCCTTAAAAAGTTGGGAACAGAAATACCATATAACCCACCAATTTTATTACTATGTGTATGTCCTACTGAAATAAGAGCTGAGACCTGAATAGGCATATGCACTTCCATATCCATTGCAGCACTATTCACAAGAACAAAAAGATGGAAACAACCTAAGTGCCCATCAGTGCCCATCAGATAAACTATGGTACATACACACAATGGGATACTACGCAAAGTTAAAGAATAACAATGAATCAGTGAAAGAGCTCATAATGTGAATGAACCTGGAGGACATTAAGCTGAGTGAAATTAGTCAGTCACAAAAGGACAAATATTACATGAGACCACTATTGAAAAAAGTAAAAAAAGAAAGCTTTTCAAACAGAAATAAACATTCTTTGATGATTATCAGGGCTATAAAGAGAAGGGAAGATAAATCATTATCTAGAAAGTAGACATATGTTAACTGGATGAAGGGAAAGGCAATGTACAATAAGTGAGAAGTCAGCACAAAATTATCAAGCTAAAGGAAGACACCAGGAGAGACACAAGAGTTAAAGGCAACAGAGGTAAAGACTATTACATGCCCAATTCTACAGTAACGATAATAACAATAATCTGCAAGTGTATACATAGATAGAGTTGCAAGCTGAACAGATGTAGGAATATTACTGGTACTACACCCATGAATATATATATATATATAGGTTTGACAGAGGATGTTTCTACATATGTGTTTATACAGGCTGTAAATATATCCATGAATATAGTACAGCATACAGAAGGCAGAGTTATGAAAACCTCTTAGCCGTAACCAAACACTTTCAGGGAATAAGTTGCTGGGCCTACAGACTCAGGTCTACTCTTGGTGGCTATCAAGGTAAATTGTCACAATGTATTCCACAAAGAAACTGTTCTACATCCTGTTTTGTTGAGTAAATGACTGGAGTCTTAAAATTTGGTGGGTGGACATCAAAGGTGCAACTATTGGTCTCTCTCCATCCAGAGCAAAGAAGAGTGAAGAATATTAAACACACAAAGAAACAATTAACCTCAACATTCACAACCCTGAAACCAAAAGAGCTGATGGGACTCAGCTACTATTACCAAACTTTCTGAAAGAGATCACAATAGAAAGTCCTGGGTAGAGTGGGAAAAAATTGTGAAACAAACTCAAAATCATTAAAAAGACCAGGATTGCTGGTTGGATAGAGATTCATGGAACCCCTGAGACTATGGCCATTAGTCACCCTGGAATCCTGGAACTGAGCTTATCCCTGTATCTCAACTTTTCAGCCAAACTATAGACAGGCCTACAGGTGAGGAGAGACAACGCAGGGACGCCAGAGTAGCAGGCCGGAAGAGCAGGGAAGGGGATAAAGGCCTTGAACCCAGACAGAAGATCAATCAGCCAAAGGGATCAGGTGAGGAGGGGAAACTCAGGCCCACCCAGAGTAGCAGGCCGCAAGAGCAGGAGAAAGGGGATAAAAGCCTTGTACCCAGACAGAAGAGCAGTCAGCCCAAGGGTTACAGGTGAGGAGAGACAACGCAGGGATGCCAGAGTAGCAGACCGGAAGAGCAGGAGAAAGTGGATAAAAGCCTTGAACCCAGACAGAAGAGCAGTCAGCCTCAGGGATACAGGTGAGGAGAGACAACTCAGGGATGCCTGAAGAAGAAGGCCAGAAGAGCAGGGAAAGGAGATTAAAAGCCAGAAAGCCAGAGAGAGGAACAGTCAGCCAGGTGGGGGTGATACGAGAGGTCTCCAACAGCAAGACAAACTTGTCTGTTGGTTTGTCCTACTGTGGTGACATGTAGACGTGAGTTTTGAGGCTGAGCCTCTGGTGTTTAAA
>NW_006921691.1:8503194-8504818 GCF_000298275.1 Orycteropus afer afer | reverse complement strand
ATTCCCTGGAGAAGGATGTCATGCTTGGTAGGGTGGAGGGTCGATGAAAGAGGGGGAGGCCTTCAATGAGATGGATTGATACGGTGGCTGCAATGATGAGCTCAAGTATAGCAGGGATTGTAGGGCTGGCACGGGATCGGGCAGTGTTTCATTCTGCTGTGCATGGGGTTGCTATGAGTCGGAAACAACTCGACAGCACTTAACAACAACAACAACATAGACAGGCCTATAAAGTGAACAGTAACATGAGGGAAGTATACACTCATTAGAGCAATCAACCATACAAGCTCAAAAGGGCAACATTTGCCCAGAGAGAAACTTCAGAAAGCAGGAAGGGATAGGAAAGAAGGACGAATGGAAATGGGAAACACAGGGAGGAAGTGGAAAGAGTGCTGTTACATTGTGAGGACTGCAATCAACATCACGGAAAAAATGTGTATGACTTGTTGAATGGAAAACTAATTTATTCTGTTAATTTTCACTCAAATCAATGAAAAGTTAAAAAAGAAGAAGAAAGAGAAAGACCTTCAGAACATTCTCATTCCCTGAGGATTTTACCACATGGCCCACTATTTCTCCATAATTCTATTCCTGTGAAAAGTTATTGGTAATTTAGAGACTTTGAGCAAGATAGTGGAATAAGCAGACAAGCATCACAGACCCTCTACAACAAAGAAATGAGAAACCAATTAAAACAGATATAGAAGATAATCCTGGAACACAGAGCTTCGAAGGGAAGGATAAGGAAGGATTAAATACCAACTTATAGAAGAACCTATTGGAAAATTTGTCTTGGTGACAGAAATAATACTGAAGATTGCATGATAGAATTTTGCAAGACCAACGACTTATTCATTGCAAATACCTTTATCAACATCAAAAACAGAGGCTATACACATGGGCTTTGCCAGATGGAATACACAGGAATCAGATTGACTACATCTGTGGCAAGAGGAGATGGAAAAGCTCAATATCTTCAGCCAAAACAAGGGCAGGAGCTGATTGTGGGACAGAGAAACTGCTCACATGAAAGCCCAACTTGAAGTTGAAGACAATTAAAACAAGTCCACGAGAGCCAAAATATGATCTTGAATATATCCCTCCTGAATTTATAAACCATCTAAAGAATAAATTTGTTGCATTCAATGAACACCAATGACCAAAAACCAGAAGAATTGTGGGATGACATCAAGAACGTCATCCATGAAGAAAGCAAGGGGTCACTGAAAAGGTAGGAAAATAAGAAAAAAACAAAATGGATATCAGAAGTGACTCTGAAACTTGCCCTTGAGCAGAGAGGAGCTAAAGCAAATGGAAGGAATGATAAGATAAAAGAGGTGAACAGAAGATTTCAAAAAGCAGCTCGAGCAGACAAAGCCAGTTACCATAATGAAATGTGCAAAGACCTGGAGTTAGAAAACCAAAAGGGAAGAACATGTTCAGCATTTCTCAAACTGAAAGAACTGAGGGAAAAAAATGAAGCCTTGAGTTGCAATATTGAAAGATTCTATGGGCAAAATATTGAATGATGCAGGAAGCATCAAAAGAAGATGGAAGGAATACACAGAGTCACTGTATCAAAAAGAATTGGTTGATTTTCATCCATTTCAGGAGGTGGCATATG
>NW_006921691.1:8493440-8503094 GCF_000298275.1 Orycteropus afer afer | reverse complement strand
TGAAAGATTCTATGGGCAAAATATTGAATGATGCAGGAAGCATCAAAAGAAGATGGAAGGAATACACAGAGTCACTGTACCAAAAAGAACTGGTCGATCTTCCTCCATTTCAGGAGGTGACATATGATGCAGAAGCAATGGTACTGAAGGAAGAAGTCAAAGCTGCACTGAAGGAATTGGCAAAGAACAAGGCTCCAGGAATTGACGGAATACTCACTAAGATGTTTCAACAAACAGATGCCCCATTGGAGGCACTCACCTGGCTATGACAAGAGATTTGGAAGACACCTACCTGGCCAACTGACTGGGAGAAATCCATATTTGTACCCATTCCAAAGAAAGGTGATCCCACAGAGTGTGGAAATTATCAAACAATATCATTAATATTGCCCGCAAGTAAAATCTTCCTGAAGGTAATTCAAAAACAGTTGCAGCAGTATATTGATAGAGAACTTCCAGAAATGCAAGCTGGATTTTGAAGAGGACATGGAATGAGGGATATCATTGCTGATGTCAGATGGATCTTGGCTCAAAGCAAAAAACACTAGAAAGATGTTTACTTGTGTTTTATTGACTATGCAAAAGCATTTGATTGTGTGGATCATAACAAATTAGGGTAACATTGAGAAGAATGGAAATTCCAGAACACTTAATTGTGCTCATGAGGAACTTGCACATAGACCAGAAGGCTGTTATTTGAACAGAACAAGGGGATACTGCATGGTTTAAAATCAGGAAGGGAGTGGGTCAGGGTTGTATCCTTTCACCATACCTACTCAATCTGTATGTTGAGCAAATACTCTGAAAAGCTGGACTATACAAAGAAGAACGTGGCATTAGGATTGGAGGAAGACTCATTAACAACCTGCAATACCTGAACACACAACTTTGCTTGCTGAACATGAGAATGACTTGAAGCACTTACTGATGAAGACTGAAGAATACAGTCTGCAGTCTGCAGTATGGATTACATCTCAATATGAGGAAAACAAAAATCCTCACAACTGGACCTATAAGCAGAAAGATTGACATTGTCAAAGACTTCACATTGCCTGGTTCTACAATCAATGCCAATGGAAGCAGCAGTCAGGACATCAGACGACGTATAGCACTGGGCAAATAGGCTGCAAAGGACCTCTTTCAAGTCCTGAAAAGCAAAGATGTCTCCTTGAGGACTAAGGTGTGCCTGACACAAGCTGTGGCATTTTCAATCACCTCATACGCATGTGAGAGTTGGACAACGAATGAATAAGGAGCAGGCACGGGGCCGGGCAGTGTTTTGTTCTGGTGTGCATAAGATCTCTATGAGTTGGACACGACTCAATGGCACCTAACAACAGCATTTTATTTATGAATATTATTTCTCCCTTATTTATAGAAAGCTGTCCAAGATACATACTGCTTATGAGGGTAAATATTAAATGTCTTGGCTTTATTCAGTTATGGTTGTGTTATCTCATTTATTGAATCTCTCCTCAATTCCAGATTGCAATTATTATATTATCTTCCTTTTTTGTTTTCCTGTGAAATTTTCCCTATATTTAGAACATAACGTGTTTATAAGTTATTCAACAATTTGTGTCCTCTTATTCCTTATTTCAGTCATGCTTTTTATCTTCAGTCTACCTGTGTTGGTTTAAGTGAAAAAAGAATTAAAACTAGTAGGGAGCTCATAGGAGCTCTGAGAGGGCTTGAGAATCAGGCTTGTAAGCTGAATAGCCAGAAACAATGTCCGATTACTCTAAAGTAGCCACTACAGCTGATACACCCCTGCTGACGATGATCAACATCCACCTATGAACTGCACAAATGTTGCCCAGCTCACACTGGAGATGCTCAGGACACAATGCCAGAAACTCGGGCATTGATGCTTCCAACGAACACACTTCTGTTGCCACACTTGCCAGATGCCTTTTTTTCATGTTGCTCACTTCTAAATCAAAATCTCATGCAACTGCATATAATTGGTGAAATCCAGATCCCACACCTGTACGTTTGCTGCAAGGGGAGCTAGGAAAGTGAGTTTTCAGCTTCCATCTGTGGAAATGGAACTCAAAAAACAAGAAAATTTCCAAACATTAAGAGAGCTTTCAAAGGATGCTAGACAATCAGAAAACGTGATAAATATCGACAATAAGCCCTGAGTGAGAGTTCTAACAAACACTCAGAAGATCAACTGAAATGTAGAAGTGGTGATGGCTACCAAGTACTGCAAAGTATGCTACTTTATGGAGGAATTTGTTAGTGATACTAGAACAACAGGGTGATGAGAGAGCTCATTTTACTTGTCCCTTAGTTCTCCATATCCCAAATTCAGTGGGATTTTTCTGGAAACCCAGCTGTGGTAGTTAAGGTGGTGTGTCAGCTTGGGTAGGCCATGGTTTTGAGCAACTTCACAGCTGAATGTAGTTATTCCCCACGATGCAATTTTAATCACCCCCATGGTAGAATCTGCTGTGAGCAACTAAGTAGTTGAAAGGGAGTTGCCTTTGGGATGTGGCCTGTTTCTGGTATTTATGGAGAAGATTTGGAGAAGATGTCTAGCTTTTTGGAACATTTGAAATCTCCATTTAGCTGAGTCTTCATCTCCAGTTCCTGGACTTGGACCAGTGGCCTGCAGTATTGTCTGCTGATCTTGTGATTCTGCCATTTCCTCTGTTAATCTTGGGTTTGTCAACCTCAGCAGCCAGCAGCTGCATGAGTCAGAAGAAGCCTCCAGCTCCAGTGGGCCTGGAACAAGAGGCAGAGCGGAAGCCCAAGGTCAAGGGGCCTTCACCCAGCCCCTAGAGCTAGCACTCTGAATTCAGACTTCTAAGCTCCTAAACTATAAGAGAATAAATTCCTGTTTGTTCAAGCCATCTACTTGTGGTATTTTTTGTTATAGCAGCACTAGAGAACTAAGACACCAGCTTAAAAACAATAATGATATGTATATATGTACTTGGAAAACATTTTACACAGCTCATCTACCTGCATCAAAATTCAACCACTTTAAAAATAAAAATAAATAGAGTATCCTCAAAGTTACATAGAAGCCCTGAGTGATGCAATGGTTAAGTGTAGGACTGCTAATCCAAAGGTTAATGGAACCCACCAACCACTCTGTGGAAGAAAGATGTGGCTGTCTACTCTTGTAAAGATTACAGCCTTGGAAACTCTATGGGGCAGTCTTACTCTGTCCTATTGGGTCACTATGAGTCAGAACTGACTTACTGTCAATGGGGTTCTTTATGAGTTTTGAAAGTTATATTAATCTTTCAATTTTTCAGTAAGTAGAACAGGCCACTAGAGTTCTAAAGAATAATTATGCCTTTTACTATTATCCTCATAATTAACAAATAATATAATAGTAAATAATAGTAACTTTCTATATGATCTGTTCTATACTTTTATATAAATGCAAAGATTTACTTTTGTCTGCCTGGATAAGTATCTATTTTTCTGTGTGTGCCTGTCGATAGCACAAATAACAAACATCTATTCTTTCACTTTTTCCTCCTAGCAGCCACCATAATATGCATTTGTGGTTAAAAGACAGAAAATTGAGTTCATTTTTCCCATTTGTGTTAAATTATTTTCAAATGTTCTCTTTGCAGAATCACTATATTGGTTATTCTTCATACTCCTGCCTTGGTGGCCATGTAAGCATGGGTCATACTGCCACCTGGTGTGACTGGAATAAACTTCCTTTCATTCCCGGGAAGCAACCAAGGCAGGGAGAGATGGCATCAGACCCTGTACTTCTGAGTCACCCGCAAGCAACTTAGTTCTAGAGGAATGTGACAAACCAAAAACCCAAACCCACTGCTATGGAGTCCATTTTGACTCATAGTGACCCTATATGACAGAGTTGACCTGACCCATAGGGTTTCCAAGACTGTAAATTTTTACAGAAGCAGAATGCCTCATCTTTCTCCTACAGAGCAGCTGATGGGTTCATATCACTTACCTTTTGGTTAGTAGCTGAATGTTTTAACCACTGCCTCACCAGAGCTCCACAGAGGAATGTGCAGGTCTACATAAAATTATTCTTAAAAAATATATATATATTTTATAGCCAGGAGATTCAGGTCCTTGCTTCCACCAGCTAACATTCCTTTAGATTATTTATCTTAAAGCAAGAGTAAAAATGATCATAATTGTTGCTGACCCACTAAGGTGAGTTTTCTGGTGATACACAAGCTCTTACTTAAATTGATTTAAACCATTTAGTGAAATTTGCTTTATAACTTCAAGGCAGCGTTATTGGTTTGTATAGCAGCACATTTGTTATGTGTCTTCTCTGTGAACAAATCCATAGAAGAAATGGGTGTAAAAAAATTATTTTATAGAAGGGAGAAAAACCATAAGTAAACAGCATTTTTTATTCAGCGATTGTTTATTTAGGGTCCACGAACATAATGTCTGTGCTTGGTGCCACAGGTGATGTAAAAATGAAGAAGGTAGAATCCCTGCTCTTAAGGATCTAACAGTAAAAGGCAGAATATGATATGAGCTATAAGAAGCATATAAGTGCCAAGAGGAAACAGAAGGAAGGTAGAGATCACATGGAACAATTTTTTTTTTAATTTTTTCAAAAAGAAGACTTCTTAAGGAGAGTGGCATTTGGGATAATCCTTATAGGAAGGTGGTGGTGGTGGTGGTGGTTGTTTGGTGCTGTCGAGTCAGTTTTGACCCATAGTGACCCTATGTAGAACAGAACAAAACATTGCCCATTCCTGTGCTATCCTTCCAACTGTTGACGAGTTTGAGCCCATTGTCATAACCCCTGTGTCAATCCATCTCATTGAGTGTCTTCTTTTTTGCTGACCTCCTTTACCTACCATATCTTTCTCCAGGGACTGGTCCCTTCTGATAATACGACCAAAGTATGAGAGACAAAGTGGGCCATTCTCAAAGGAGCATTTCAGCTGTACTTCCTCCAAGATATTTGTTTGTTCTTCCAGCAGTCCATCATACTTTCAGTGTTCTTTGCCAGCACCACAATTCAAATGCAACAATTCTTCCTTGGTCTTCCTTATTCATTGTCCAGCTCTCACATATATATAAGATTACTGAAAATACCATGGCTTGGATCAGGCACACCTTAGTCTTTGACTCTTTGACTTAGTCAAAGAGACATCTTTGACCTTAACACTTTAAAGAGATCTTTTGCAGCAGATTTACCCAATGCAATATATCATTTGATTTCTTGACTGCTGCTTCCATGAGCACTAATTGTGAATCCAAGTAAAATGAAATCCTTGACAACTTCAATCTGTTTTCCACTTATCATGATGTTGCTTATTGGTCCAGTTGTGAGGACTTTTGTTTTCTTTATGTTCAGATGTAATCCATACTGAAAATGAAGACTTTGATCTTCTACAAGAAGTGCTTAAAGTCTACCTTACTTTCAGCAAGCAAGTTTGTACCATCTGCATATTGCAGGTTGTTAATGAAACTTCCTCCAATCCTGATGCTGCATTCTTCTTCTGGATTATTTGCTCTGCATGCAGATTGAATAAGTATGGTGAAAGGATACTGTACTGGCGCACACTTATCCTGATTTTAAACAAGCAGTATCCCCTTGTTCAGTTCAAATGACAGGCTTTGTTCCTCATGAACACAATTAAGTGCTCTGGAATTCCCATTTTTTGCAATGTTATCCATAATTTGTTATGATCCACACAGTTGAATACCTTTGCATAGTTAATAAAACACAAGTAAACATCTTTCTGGTATTCTTTCCTTCCAGCCAAGATCCATCTGACTTCAGCAATGATATCCCTCATTCCACATTCTCTTCTGAATCCAGCTTACATTTCTGGAAGTTTCCTGACAATATACTGCTGCAACTGCTTTTGCATTATCTTCAACAAAATTTTACTTGCCTGTGATGTTAATGATATTGTTTCTGCATTCTGTTGGATCACCTTTCTTTGGAATGGGCACAAATATGGATCTCTTCAGGCAGTTGGCCAGGTAAGCTGTCTTCCAAATTTCTTGTCATAGATAAATAAGTGGCTCCAGAGCTGCATCTCTTTGTTGAAACATCGCAATTGGTATTCTGTCAATTCCTGGAGCCTTGTTTTTTGCAATTCCTTCAATGCAACTTGGACTTCTTCTTTCAGTACCATTGTTCTTGATTATATGCTACCTCTTGAAATACTTGAACATTGACCAATTCTTTTTTGTACAGTGACTCTGTGTATTCCCTCCATCTTCTTTTGATGCTTCTTGCATCATTCAATACTTTGCCCATAGAATCCTTCAGTACTGCAACTCGAGGCTTGAATTTTTCCTTCATTTCTGTCAGCTTAATAAATGTTGAGCATTTTCTTCCCTTTTTATTTTCTAACTCCAGATCTTTGAATATTTCTTTTTGATATTTCACTTTGTCTTTTTGACTTCCGCTTTGAACTCTTCTGTTCAACTCTTTTAGTTCAACATTTCTTCCTTTCCTTTTAGCTACTCTCTGTTCAATAGCAAGTTTCAGAGTCTCTTCTGACATCCATTTTGGTCTTTTGTTCCTTTCCTGTCCTTTTAATGACCATTTGCTTTTTTCATGTATAATGTTCTTGATGTCATCTCACAACTCATCTGGTCTTCAGTCACTGGTCTTCAATGCTTCAAATCTATTCTTCAGATGGTCTCTAAATTCAGGTGGGCTATATTCAAGGTCATAGTTTAGCTCTTGTGGACATGTTGTAATTTTCTTCAGCTTCAACTTGAGCTTGCATATGAGCAATTGATGGTCGGTTCCACAATCAGCTCCTGGTCTTATTTTGACTGATGATATTGAGCTTCTCCATCACCTCTTTCCACAGATGTAGTTGATTTGATTCCTGTATATTCCATCTGCAAGATCCACATGTATAGTCACCATTTATGTTGTTGACAAAGGTATTTGCAACAAATAAGTCATTGGCCTTGCAAAATTCTATCTTGCAATCTCTGGCATCATTTCTATCACCAAGGCCATATTTTCCAACTACCAGTGATTCTTCTTTGTTTTCAACTTTCACATTCCAATTACCAGTAATAAAAAATACATCTTAATTGCATGTTTGGTCAATTTCAGACTGCAGAAGTTGTTAAAAATCTTCAGTTTCCTCATCTTTGGCTTCAGTGGTTGATGCATAAATTCCTTGTAGGTGTATGGATATTAACCTATCACTGACAGCATTGTACTTCAGGACAGATCTTGAAATGTTCTTTTTAATGATAAATGTGAAGCCATTCCTCTTCAATTTGTCATTCTCAGTATAGTAGACCACATGACTGCCTGACTCAAAATGGCCAATACTAGTCCATTTCAGCTCTACAATGCTCAGGATATCAATCTTTATGTGTTGCATTTCATTTTTTGCAATTTCCAATTTTTCTAGACTTGTAATTCATACATTCCATGTTTCAATTATTAATGGATGTTTCAGCTGTTTCTTCTCATTTTGAGTAGTGCCACATCAGCAAATGAAAGTCCTGAAAGCTTTACTCCATCCACATCATTATGGTTGACTCTACTTTCAGTAGGGAGCTTTTCCCCAGTCATATTTTGAGAGCCTTCTGAACTTGAAGGGTTCATCTTCTAGCCTGTATCAGACAATGTTCTGTTGCTTTTCATAAGGTTTTCACAGGCCAATTTTCTCAGAAGTGAATTGCTGGTACTTCTTTCTAGTCTATCTTAGTCTGGAAGCTTGTTGAAACCTGTCCTCCATGGATAATCTTGCTGGTATTTGAAATACTGGTAGCATAGTTTCTAGCATCACAGCCAATCAAAAAACACCAATGTACAACAAACTGACAAATGAGTGATGTCACTGTTGTTACTGAAATTATTTTTAATTTGATTAATAATTCTTGCTATTTAAATTATAAAGTTCACATATCAAAAAATATATACAACCAAAAAACCAATGGTCTTGGCTTTAAAGATCCACATTTAAAATATATATACATATCTGAAACTTACAGACCACAGGCTCACTTGCAATTTGCCTAAGTTGGAGCTAATTAAATTAATTATCCTCATAAAGGACTTAGATCAAACATATGACTGGATATTTATTTATTGTAGGATTAGCATTGTTTTTCTTAAATTGAAATATATTGTAAAACATAATTATCACTGTTTTTTAAACATATGCTAGTGTAGTATTTAAGGTTGTGTGTCAGCTGACCTGGGCCATAATTTTGAGTCACTTGGCAGTTGGATATAGTTATCCCCCATGACAATATTAGAGGTATAATCACCTCCATGGAGAGGGAACCCACCTGGGAACCCAGGCCACGCCCCACAAGCAGCAAGGCAGGAAGGAAGAGAGAGGACAGAAAAGGAAAAGGGGACTGGAACAGATCAAGGAGTCAGCCGCAGGGGTCCAGTGATAGGACAATATCCATACACCTACAAGGAAGACCCTTTAATATGACTATTATTCAAATTTATGCACCAACCAGCAAAGCAAAAGATGAGGAAATTGAAGAGTTTTATCAATTTCTGCAGTCTGAAATTGACTGAATATGCAATCAGGATGTGTAAATTATCACTGGTGACTAGAATGCAAAAGTTGGAAATAAAGAAGAATCACTGGTAGTTGGAAAATTTGGCCTTGGTGACAGAAATAATGCTGGAACTCGCATGGTACAATTTTGCAGGACCAACAACTTATTCATTGCATTCATTCATTACATCTTTTTTCAACAACGCAAATGGCGGCTGTACACGTGGACTTCACCAGATGGAACACACAGGAATCAGATTGACTACATCTGTGGCAAGAGGTGGTGGAAAAGCTCAATATCTTCAGCCAAAACCAGGCCAGGAGGTGATTGTGGAACAGACCATCAACTACTCATATGCAAGTTCAACTTGAAGTTAAAGACAATTAAAACACGTCAATGAAAGCCAAAATATGATCTAGAATATATCTCTCCTGAATTTAGAGACCATCTAAAGAATAGATTTGATGCATTGAATACCAATGACGAAAAATCAGAAGAATTGTGGGATGACATCAAGAGCATTATCCATGAAAAAAGCAAGAGGTCACTAAAAAGTCAACAAAAGAAGAGAAGACCAAAATGGATGGCAGAAGAGACTCTGAAACTTGCCCTTGAGCAGAGAGGAGCTAAAGCAAATGGAAGAAATGACAAGACAAAAGAATTGAACTGAAGATTTCAAAGAGCAGCTCGAGCAGACAAAGCCAATTACTATAATGAAATGTGCAAAGACCTGGAGTTATAAAACCAAAAGGGAAGAACACGCTTGGCATTTCTCAAGCAGAAAGAACTGAAGAAAAAATTAAGCCTTGAGTTGCGATATTGAAAGATTCTAAGGGCAAAATATTGAATGATGCACAGAACATCAAAAGAAGATGAAAGGATTGAAAGGAATATACAGAGTCACAGACGTGTAAGCTGAATTCAGAAGAGGACATGGAACAAGGGATATCATAGCTGTTGTCAGATGGCTCTTGGCTCAAGGCAAAGAATACCAGAAAGATAATTACTTGTGTTTTATTGACTATGCAAAGGCATTTGATTGTGTGGATCATGACAAATTATGGAAAATATTGAGAAGAATGGGAATTCCCAAACACTTGATTGTACTCATGAAGAACCTGTACCTTGACCAGGAGGCTGTCATTCAAATGGAACAAGGGGACACTGCATGGT
>NW_006921691.1:8491311-8493240 GCF_000298275.1 Orycteropus afer afer | reverse complement strand
GGAAGAATTATTAACAACCTGAGATACACAGACGATACAACTTTGCTTGCTGAAAGTGAGGATGACTTGAGGCACTTACTGATAGAGATTGAAGAACACAGTCTGCAGTATGGATTACATCTCAATATAAAGAAAACAAAAATCCTCACATCTAGACCAATAAGCAGCATCATGATAAGTGGAGAAAAGATTGAGGTGGTCAAACAATTCACATTGCTTGGTTCTACAATCGATGCCAATGGAAGCAGCAGTCAGGACATTAGACGACGTGTAGCACTGGGCATGTCGGCTGCGAAGGAACTCTTTCAAGTACTGAGGAACAAGGATGTCTCCTTGAAGACTAATGTGCACCTGACATGGGCCATGATATTTCCAATTGCTTTGTATGCATGTGACAGCTGGACAATGAATAAGGAAGACTGAAGAAGAGTTGATGCTTTGAGTTGTGGTGCTGGTGAAGAATACTGAAAGTAGCGTGGACTGCTAAAAGAACTAACAGATCTGTCCTGGAGGAAGTGCAGCCCAGATGCTCCTTGGAAGCGAAAACGTCCATACTTCATTTCACCTAGTTTGGTCATGTTGTCAGAGGGGACCACTCCCTGGAGAAGGATGTCATGCTTGATAAAGTGGAGGGTCGATGAAAGAGGGGAAGGCCTTCAATGAGATGGATTGACATGGTGGCTGTGACAATGGGCTCGAGTATAGCAAGGATCATGGAGCAAGTGCAGGATTGGGCGGTGTTTCATTCTTCTGTGGATGGGGTCGCTATGAGTCAGAAACAACTCAACGGCACCTAACAACAACAACAACAATCACCTCCATGGTGGAATCTGCTATAAGCAGTCAGTCAGTTGTCTTCAGGGTGTGGCCTGCTTCCAGTATACATAGAAAGGATCTTGCATTTGGTTCAGTCTTCATCTCCAGTTACTGGACTTGAACCAGTGGCTTGCCATGCTGCCTGATTATCTTAGGATGTGCCATTTTACCTACTGATCTTAGGTTCATCAGCTTCAACAACCAGCAGCAGCATGAGTTAGGAGAAGCCTGCAGCTCCAGTGGGCCTGGAATAAGAGACAGAGTTAAAACCCAAGGTCAAGGGGCCTTCAGCCAGTCTCTACAACCAGCACTTTGAATTCAGACTTCTAGCCTCCTAAACCATAGAAGAATAAATTCTTGTTTGCTGAAGTTACCAATTTGTGGTATTTCTGTTATAGCAGCACTAGAGAACTAAGAAGCTTAGTATAATTTAAACTATAATTTTTTTTTAATCTAAAGGAAAATTTTGGTGGCAAAATCTTAAAAGGTTTTCCAGTGTTTTAGCTACAATATTGTGGTTATTAGTATTTGTGAGCCTATATCAATCACCTTTTTGGGAATGAAGTAGTAATTAAAGGAAAGGAAGGAGAAAAATCAAAAAAGGCTTTTGCTCAGTTACTAATAATGTAACTATTAATGTTGTGATTCATTGTAGAAAGATTTTACAATTTTGCTGTTAAGGTTAGGGTTCATATGATCTAAGAAATCATATGTTTAACCAATTTACAACTATATTACATATTATCCTGTAATTAAAATTTATAATAAATATGACTAAAGATTCTGTATGGTCTGGTATGGGAGGTGGTTCATGGAGGGGAAGGGGAGTGACAACGTGAGTTACTGCAATGGGTGACACCCACTCTAGTGATACCTCTATATAGAATCCAAACATTATAAGGTTTTTTTTTTGCCCTTTTATATTAACAAAATCTTATTCTATGTCTAGTTACTTGATAACAAAATAAGTTAAAACTTGGGAATAAATCTTACCAGGGACACAAAAGACCTCTACAAAGAAAACTATACAAAACTACTTCAAGAAACCATAAGAGATCTACATAAATGGAAGAACATCCCATGCTCGTGGATAGGAAGATTGAACATTGTGAA
>NW_006921691.1:8486389-8489961 GCF_000298275.1 Orycteropus afer afer | reverse complement strand
ATTGATTTGGGTGAAGAGAAGGGCAATGTACCAATTGTGAGTGACCAATATGGCAGCATTGAGGATGAGAAAAACATAGAGAGGTACATGGGAGGTACAGAAAACGAATATGAACCCTTTTGCACATACAATACTGCATTGTCAGTGAATGCAAACATGGGTATATGGGTAGATAGATGGGTGGACAGGCTGATCGATTAGGTATGTCTATGAAATGGGGAGTGTATCCAAGAACATGTACAGGGTTGGCAGACAATGGTCCTATAAGTTTATGTGAATGATCAGAATTCCCAGGTGTATAGTAGAGCTGACAAGGGGCAAGGTTATGGTCACTGCTTGGTCACAGCCAGCTACGCAGAGGGACTGAGAAGTTGAACATGTGGGCTTGAGACCATAGTCACAGGGGACATCAAGCTCAATTGGCATAACATATTATACAAAACATTGTTCCATCTCCTACTTTGGCGAGTAGTGACTGGGATCTTGAAAGCTAGCAAGCTGCCATCTAGATGCAATGATGGGTCTCTCCTCATCCTGAGCAAAGAAGAAAACCAAAATTCATGGAAACAATTAGTCCTAGCGACTGGTACACCATCTGATCTGCAGCCTATACAACTATAAGACCAGAAGAACTAGATGGTGCCTGGCTACCACTGTCATCCACTTGGAAGGGGATCTATGTAGGAGATTCTTGATAGAGAAGGAGAACAATGTGGAACAAAACTCAAAATCATTTGGAGGGGGAAAAAAAGGGGGGGTGATCCGATAGGTTTGCTGGTCCTAGTGGAACCACTGAGACTATGGCCCCTCGCTGCCCTTCAGGTCTGGAATTGAACCCACACCTGTGGTTTCTAGCCAAACAAAATACAGGTATATGAGTTAAACATTTACCTCAAGTACATACACTCCTTGGAGAGAACAATCATGAGAGAAGGAAGGGCTGCTTATGCACAGGGAGACAGCTCAGGAGGCAGGAGTGTATGGAGGAATGGACACAGGGAAGAGGTAACTAAGGGGAGGAAGTGGGAGGGGAGCTGTTGCATTGTGGTAAACTGTGGTCAATGACATGACACAAAGTATATATGAACTGCTGTATGGAAAGTGAATTTGCTCTGTAAATCTTCACCCAAATCACAATAAAAAAATAAAATAAAGTAAGTTAATTAGTGATCCAAATATGAAGATTTTTATCTGTACATGGAAATGTTAGGAGTAGCAAAGTCAGTGACCTTAAACCCATCTGTCCTATTGCCATAGAGTCAACTCTGATTCATAGAAGACCCTCAAGGAAAGAGCAGAACTGCTCCTTAGGGCTTCCAAGGCTGTAAATTTTTACAGAAACAGCCAGCCACATATTTCTACCATGAAGCAGTTGGTAGGTTACAATCACTGACTTTTCGGTTAGCTTCTGTGGTAAAAGTTACGTGTCACCTTGGCTGGGCCTGGTTTGAGCAGATGGGCAGCTGAATATAGTCGTTCCCCATGATGATACTGGTAATCAATTCCATGATGGAATCTACTGTGAGCAGATGAGTAGCTGCCTTAGGGATGTGGTCTGCTTCCAGTATGTAAGAAGACACTTTGAGAAAGTTCTTGAGCTTTTTGGCACATCTGGAACCTGCATTTGGCAGAATCTTCATCTCAGTGGCCTGCCATGTTTTATACTGATCTTGAGGCTGTTTCTTGACTTGGACTAGTGGCCTTCCATGTTGCTTGATAATTTGGGGACTGTGCCATTTTACTTGTCAGCCTTGGGTTTGTCAGCCTCAGTAGCCAACAGCTGCCTGAGTTAAGAAATGCCTACAGCTCCAGTGGGCAAGGAGCAAGAGGCAGAGCTGAAGACCAAGACTGAGGGACTTTCACCCAGCCCCTAAAGCTGGCACTTTGAACTTGAACTTCTAGCCTCCTAAACTGTAAGAGAATAAATAAATCCCTGTTTATTAAAGCCACGTATTTGTGGTATTTTCTGTTAGAGAAGAAGTAGAGAACCAAAGCTGGATCTGAGCACTTTAATCACTGTACCACCAGGGCTCCTTTCAGTGACCTTAAAGATGTTAATTCATTTTCCTAACAGTATCTATGTTGAAGGTTGTGAGATGGATTTGGGACCACTTAAATGGAGTCTTCCATTTTTTGCTACAATCTAAGACAAGTAACTTGAAGATCATATTTATCCAATTAGATATGTTATCACTATCAATCATATTTAACACATACTGCCCAAGAAGTAGGTATAATCTGGAATTCCCAATCTCCTTTTTCTCTTCTTCTCAGAGATTCTGAAATTAGAGAGACATTCAGACACATATACATGCTTTAGAGAGTGAGACTAACGTTTCAAATCTTGCAGTGATTTATCTGAGGTGACAGGCATAGACTCTCACCACAAGGGACTAGGAGTGTGGCAGCCTAGGTAATATTTTACAGTAAAAAACATGTATCTGTTTTGTACTAATCTTGCCAGGTGTTCTCTCCTGATATCTCCCCATCAATTCCCTGGCCATTGAATACATTTTCATACAGCTTCCTTTAAGTAAACAAGCATATCCTCACTCCCACCATATCACACACACACACCTTTTATTAATCAGTATTCTAGATAAACTCACAGTAAAGATATTTCTTATTTGGTGTTACTTCTCCTTTCCATTAAATCTACTAACATTGTAACACTATTATTTTCTACTTTTTTTTTTTTTTGCTTGTGAACAACGTTTCAGCCCTATTATGTCCTCATAATTAAGCTGACCTTGGAGTTATAACATTTTTCTGTAGGAAAATGAATTTCAATTTGCAAGTGATACATTTGCAATTGAATTTTGGAATGTGTTCATAGATGGGGGTAGATTGATTGGCAGGATTCCTTACCCTCACAAACGAAAGAAACAAACAAAAAGTCTATTCAGATGGTGCTATCAATAGATGAAACAGCTTTTCAAATCTACTTTGGAATGCTGGATCTAGCTACTCTTCAATTTCCTCCATTAAAATAAATAAAAATGAAATTAAAAAAAAAAAAGCAGCAGGAAGAAAAAAAAAGCAAGAGAGAAAGAAAGCCATAGTTTAGGATTGCATAGGTTCTTATCACTGAGCTGAATTACTGTGAACTTCAAAATCATCCTCAAAAGCTCTAAAAAACCAAGAATGCAGCATCTGTATAGTACTTAAGACATCAGTGGGACTCAGTAACATTGTTCTCTGAGAAACTAATTAATCCTGCCTCTCACAGCTAGTCCTGGATTGCTCCATCAGGAGAAAGAAATGTTAAAGATAAGAAGTTTTCTATGGCTAGAAAATGCCACTGGAGGGCTTCTAGGATGAAGAAGAACAGAAGGCTGAGGATGAGGGCCAAGAAATGAATGTCCTTCTGCATAAAAGGGCCATTGTGGTAGTTATGCTGGTATGTCAACTTGGCTGGGCCTGGTTGAATGGCTAGGCAGCTGGTGGTAGTTATTCCCCATGATGAGACTGGCAATCAGCTCCATGGTGGGATCTACCACAAGCAGCTGAGTAGCTGCCTTTGGGAATGCGGTCTGCTTCCTGTATATAAGGAGAAGCCTTGGGAATGGTCT
>NW_006921691.1:8481141-8486289 GCF_000298275.1 Orycteropus afer afer | reverse complement strand
GAGCCTATGGCATGCTTGGACCTTGCATGTAGTCGTGTCATTGCTCAGCAGCCTGCTATGCTCTGCCGACTTTGGAACTTAAAATGGACTTAAGTTAATGGCCTGCCGTGTGGTTTGGTAACATCAGGACTGTGCCTTTTTACTTGTCAACCTTGGGGCTTCTCAGCCTCAGAAGCCAGCAGCTGTTTGAGTGAAGAAACACCTCTATCTCCAGTGAGCCGGGAGCAGGAGGCAGAGCTGGACCCCAAGGTTGAGGGGCTTTCACCCAGCCCCTAGAGCCTGGCACTTTTAACTGGGACTAAAAGCTTCCAAATTGTAAGAATAAACTTCTGTTTGTTTAAGGCCATCCCATTTGTGGTATATTTCTTGTCAGAGTGGCACTAGGTAACCAGAACAGCCATGGAGTGCTGTGTAGCAAAATGCAGCTCTATCTACTCTGACATAAATGGGGGCGTCATGAGTCAGAATCAACTCCAAGACAATTTTTTTTTTAATGCACTAAGCATTATGCTAGATGCTAGGACTATAATATGTCCCTGTCCCAAAGAACAAAAAGAGAAGAAATAAAAAGCAAGATGTAATATATATATATTGTATGCTACCATTTCTATAAAAGTAGAATACAGGGAAACAATAAATAAATAACAATAAAATGCAACTGTAGAATCCAGGGAATTAACAAGTTTATTAATCCACTACAAATGCCCTCCCTGCAGAGCACTGCTAGACTGCCTCATATGCAGACTGCTGCTCCGATGATACTCACCTGTTTACTCTGTGTCATTTGCTCTTTCATACTGACTGTTTCTCCCTCTGCTTTGCCTCAGTTAAGGGTATTTAATAATCCATCTTTTCGGCTGGCAGCTTGTGAAGGGATTCTAAATAGATTGTGTAGTCCAGCCACAGAAGTTCTATTTGGGGACATGCATTGTGAGCCACTTGTCCAAAAATAATCTGCCATGATCTTTTTACATCTTCCTGCTCCAACTCAGATTTCACTAGAAAATCACTTTTCTGATTTAGAAAAACCAGAGCACTGTTTCTGGAAGGCCAGTGTTTGAATGTTCACAGGAATAGAGATCTCAGGAGGCTTGTGACTCTCTCATCTGTAGAGATTAAATTGCTATGTTAGCCCTTGTTACCTGGAGAAACTAGGTCCAGCCTCCTAAGGCAGGTAAATTCAAATTGAGGAGTAAAATCAGTTACCACCGAGGGACTCTGACTCACGGGGACGCGTATGTGTGTTCGAGAAGAATTGTGCTCCGTAGCATTTTCAGTGGCTTGTTTTTTGAAGCAGATTAGCAGGCCTTTTTTTCTGAGGCATTTGTGGGTGGACTCAAACCTCCAGCCTTTGGGTTAGCAGCTGAGCACATTAACCATTTGCACCACCCACAGGGACTCCAAATTGCAGAGCAGATGGGGTGAAAATGAAGGAAAGAAAATCTCTGAGTCTGATAGCCCTGTGACAAACAGCCTTAGGACCAGCTTGAAATGAATCAAGGCTTTAGGGAACATCATGACAGCCTCTACCTGTATGTTGATCCCCATCATGGAAATGTTCCCTTATAATTCCAGCTAAACAAATAATAGGACGAAGGGATAGAACAGTCGTTAGATAAGTCAAGAATGCCCTGAAGAAGAAACAGGTTTCAACACTGTCCCCTAACCCAGGTCCAGCAAAAATAACATGGGTTTCAATTCTTTCCACCAATAATAATAACCTAGAAATGATGCTAACATGTACCTAGAGCCATCTTAACTTCATGCCTGTGTTCTTAGGGAGGGAAGGTTAAACCTCAGATCTTATTAATCTAAATCCTATGTTCTTCCTCTCCCACTTGTTTGTCTCACTTAAGAAAAACTGCAATTGGGACTCTCATACACTGCTGGTGGGACTGTAAAATGATATAACCACTGCGAAAAGCAGTATGGCAATTCCTTTAAAAAGTGAAATTAGAAATACTATTTGATCCAGCAATCCCATTAGTAAGAATACATCTTAAAGAACTGAGAACCAGGACAAGAACAGATATATCCACACCCATTTTCTTTGCAGCACTATTTACAATAGCAAAGAGATGGAAATATCCTAGGTGCCCAACAACAAAAGAGTAGATAACCAAAGTATGGTATATATACACAATGGAATACTATGTAACACTAAAGAATAATGTAGAATCAACAAAACACCACATAATGTGGAGGAACTTGGAAGACATTATACTGAGTGAAATAAGTCAATCACAGAAGGAAAAATATAGTATTAGTTCATTATTATAAAAAGTCAAGGAAAGGTTTATATATGTGTTCTGGTTACCTATTGCCACTCTGACAAGAATATACCATAAATGGGATGGCTTGAACAAACAGGAGTTTATTCTCTTACCGTTCAGGAGACTAAAAGTCCAAGTTCAAAGTGCTGGGCTCTACAGGCTGGGTGAAAACCCCTCAGCCTTGGACTTCAGCTCTGTCTCCAGCTCTCAGCCCGCTGTAGCTAGAGGCTTTTCTTCACTCAGACAGCTTCTGGCTGCTGAGGCAGCCAAGCCCAAGGTTGACAAGTAAAAAGGCACAGTCCCAATGTTATCAAACAACATGGCAGGCCATTAATTGAAGTCCATTGTAAGTCCCAAGGTCAGAGCATGGCAGGCTGCTGAATATTGAAATGGCCACATGCAGGATTCAAGGTGCCATAAGCTAGAGACCATTCCCAAAGCTGCTTCTTATATACGGGAAGCAGACCACATACCAAAAGCAGCTACTCAGCTGCTTGTGGTAGACCCCCCCCCCCAATGGAGCTGATTGCCAGTCTCATCATGAGGAATAACTAACACCAGCTTCCCAGCCACTCAACCAGGCCCAGCCAAGTTGACACACAAACATAACCACCACAATATGAAACAAAACTTCCTTTGTTGGTTACCAGGGTTGGAAGGGGAGGGAAGGGAACACTGCTAGATAGGTAGAGACAAGTATTGATTTTGGTGAAGAGAAGGCCAATGTACCAAATGCGAGTGATCAACACAGTGGCATTGAGGAAGAAGAAGACATAGAGAGGTACATGGGAGGTACAGGCAACAAAGACAAACCCTTTTGCATATACAACACTGTGTTGTCAGTGATGGCAAGCATTGATCTATGGGTGGATAGATGGGTGGACAAGCTAATGATCAGGTATGTCTATGCGGGGAGGTAAGGTGTGCTCATGACCATGTATAGGGTTGGCAGATGATGTATCTACAAGTGTATTTGTATGTTCTGTAAGAATGTCCAGATGTATAGTAGAGCTGGCAAGAGACAAGATCATGGTGACTTCTTGGCCAGTGCCAGCTACCCAGAGGGAGCAAGTAGTGGACCTGTGGGCTTGCGACCATGGTCGCAGGGGACATCAAGCTCAATTGGCATAACATACTACACAAAAACATTGCTCTACATCCTACTTTGGTGAGTAATCACTGGGATCTTAAAAGCTTGCAATCAGCCACTTAGATGCAACAATGGATCTCTCCTCATCCGGAGCAAAGAAGAAAGCAGAAAACCAAAGAGGCATGCAAACAATTAGTCTAAGGGACTGGTAGACCATGTAATCTTCAGCCTATTTGACCATGAGCCCAGAAGAACTAGATGGTGCCCGGCTACCACTGTCAGCCACACGGGGGTGGTGGTGGGGGAATCTATGTAGGAGATCCTGGATAGAGTGGGAGAACATGTGGAACAAAACCCAAAATCATAATATATATATATATATATATATATATATAAAGTTTGCTAGTCTGGTAGACCCTGGTGAGACCCCTAAGACTATGGCCCCTAGCTACCTCTCAGGTCTGGAATTGAACTCACTCCTGTAGCTTCCAGCCAAAGAGACAGGCATATGGGCTTAACATTTACATCAGGTAGATACACTATTTGAAGCATTCAATCATGGGAGAAGAGAAAGGCAGTGTTTGCACAGGGAGACAGCTCAGGGGGCAGGAGTGCATGGGAGGGAAGGACACAGGAAGAGGTAACTATGGGGAAGAAGTAAGAAGAGAGCTGTTACATTGTGGGAAATTGAAGTCAATGTCATGAGATAAATGTGTATGAACTGCTGTATGGGAAATGAATTTGCTTTGTAAACTTTAACCCAAATCACAAAAAATAAATAAATAAAATAATAAAGAAGAGAAAAACTGCAAAGTCCTTTCACATGCATTGTTTCCCAACCACTTAATGTATACATCTACATCAACATATGTGTCATATTAGTTAAATTAAAGGCTGTAATAGTTTGACCGCAAAACACAGTGATTTGAAGAAAAGAAAAAAAAATGTTTGTTTTCTTATACTATCAAACTGATAGGAGAGTTCTAGTCTGTGTGGTCATTCAGTCCAACCCAATGGGAAAGAGGAAGAAGGTTGGAAAAAATATATCTGATGTTTTAAATCCCAGTTCAGAAAGTGATGACTTTATTTGCACTTGTATTCCATGGCCTCACTTCACTGCAAATTAAGATGAAAAAGGTAGTCTAGCTAGGCAGCCATATGTCCAACTTCAATTATTTTATATAGGTGATAGAAAGAAAGAGGGAGGGAGGGAGAAAGAGAAAGGGAGGGAGGGAGGGAAGGAGGGAAAGGAAAGGAAGGAAGGAAAGAGAAAGAGGCAGATAGGTAGGGATTAAGGTTCGGATTCAGATTCAGATTTAGATTTGGTTGGATCTATTATTTTTTTAACTTTAAAGAGATGGAGTTTAAGCTCATAAGAAATACATGTCTGGATCAATCAGAAAGATGGCGGACTAGGCAGAAGGACTGCACAGACCCTCTTCAACAAAAAAAAGGGAAACCAATTAACACAGACACAGAAGATAATCTTGGACCCCTGAGCCTTGAAGGGAAGGATACAAAAGTGGACTAAACCCCAACTAGCAGAAGAATTTGCACGAAAATACCAAAAAAGGAGAAACATGGAGCTGCGCTCTGGCAGCGACCTGAGCGACCCTGACGGCACAGATGGCACAGACAGCTTGGAGATTCCAAGTGGTGGTAGGACCTAAGAATTAACCTAAAAATTACCCTGCTAGCCAGGGACTGCACGGAGGACTGTGCACGGTGGCTGGGGAACAAATGGAGAAGGTGAAGAGAAAGGTGGGCTGAGCTGTGGATTTTTGC
>NW_006921691.1:8475011-8477225 GCF_000298275.1 Orycteropus afer afer | reverse complement strand
CTGTTGCATTGTGGTAAACTGTGGTCAATGACATGAGACAAAGTATATGTGAACTGCTGTATGGAAAGTGAATTTGCCCTGTAAATCTTCACCCAAATCATAATTAAAAAAAAAAAAAAAAAATACATGCCTTCTCAAAGGTTTTACATCTAAGAGAAAATATTGTAGTTGTGAAGGATTTCATTTTACTTGGATTCACAATCAATACCCATGGAAGCAGCAGTCAAGAAATCAAATCTGCCGCAAAAGACGTCTTTAAAGTGTTAAAAAGCAAGATGTCACTTTGAGGATTAAGATGTGTCTGATGCAAGCCATGGTACTTCATATTACCTCATATACATACAAAAGCTGGACAATGAATAAGGAAGACTGAAGAAAAATTAATGCATTTGAATTATCATGTTGGTGAAAAATATTGACTATACCCACAGACTGAGAGAAGAACAAACACGTATATCTTGAAAGAAGTACAGCCAGAATGCTCCTTAGAAGCAAGGATGGAGAGATTTTGTCTCACATATTTTGGACAGGTTATCAGAAGGGGCCAGTCCCTGGAGAATGGCTTCACATTTGGTAAATTAGAAGGTCAGCAAAGGAAAGGAAGACCTTCAACGGGACAGATTGACACAGCAGCTGCAACAATGGGCTCAAGCATAGCAACAATTATGAGGATGGCTCAGGACTGGGCAGCATTTCATTCTGTTGTACATGGAGTCACTATGAATCAGAACCAACTCAACTGCACCTAAAAACAACAAGTGCTAAATTAGGAGCCCTTGTGACACAGTGGTTTAATGCCCCGCTACTAACTGAAAGGTTGGCCATTCGAACCCACCAGCTGATCAGTAGGAGAAAGATGTGGATATCTGCTTTTATAAAGACTTACAATTGTGGAAATCCTACGAGGCAGCTCTACTCTGTCGTACAGAGTGTCTATGAGTGAGAATCAACTGGAAAGCAATGAGTTTGGATTTTTGTTGAATGATAAATTTGGAGAATCCAACACAGATTTCTGACTTTGCTGGGGTTAGGTTTTAGAGCGTTTTGAATGCAATGTATTATTATGGAATTTTTTTAGGAAGAAATGACACAATGCAACAATACTTTAAGAAATTGACATATCAGCAGTGTGAAGAAAAAGTGTAAGTTGTACAAGAAAAGAAATGAAGGTAGACAATGAGAAATGGTCCAAGCCAAATTCAACATTGGCTTAATTTGAAATAGTTGAGATTATAAGAAGACAGATAATAGAGCAGAATTCAGAATTAGGCCCAATGGAGATGAGTACCTGCATAAAGCCAAACTCAATAGTTAAAGTAGCATTTTTCCTCCTGCCTTTCCAACTTCTCCTTTTCAGTCTCCTTTGCTGGCTCTTCTATCACTCCTCAACCTCTAAACATTAGAAGACTACAGGGTTCAATTCTAAACCTTCTCTAATCACTTTACTGTCTTTCCCCAGGTTGTCTCATTTATTTCCTTAGCTTTAAATTGCATCAGTATTGGGAATCCACTGCCACAAAAAATCTACATAACAAGCCACCCCAAAACATGTTGGCTTTAATCAATTTTATTTCACTTATGATTCTGCTGTTCTTGATTAGATGTACACACCTGTCTAGGTGTCAGCCAGCTATACACTAATCTATGATGGTCTCAGCACAATGACTAGGGCATCTCAGCTCTTCTCATGGTGATAGCAGAGGGCAGGAAGAATGCACTACAAATATACATGGAAAATAACATTGATACAGGTAGAGATAAAGAATTTGAGGCAATTTTTAGGGGCAGATTTAGGGGCCCTTATATATGGCATAAATAGACTATCAAGCATAACCCAAAATGGACAGACAGCAAAAGATAAACCAGATGAATGGGATCTTCTAAAAATTAAATTTTTATGTGCTTCCAAAGACTTCTCCAAAAGAGTAAAAAGAGAACCTACTGATTGGGAAAAAATATTTGGTGATGACATATCTGATAAGGGACTTATCTCTAAAATCAATAGAAAACTCCAACACCTCAACAACAAAAAGGCAAAGCCAATTTAAAAAATGGGCAGAAGACATGAATAGAGACATCACCATAGAGGATATCTAGGCAGCCAAAAAACACATTAAGAAATGCTCACTATGGCGATTCCTTCAAAAGTTGGAAATACAAATACCATTTGACCCAGCCATCCCATTACTAGGTATATACCCTAAAGAAGTGAGA
>NW_006921691.1:8471537-8473645 GCF_000298275.1 Orycteropus afer afer | reverse complement strand
AAAGTATATGTGAACTGCTGTATGAAAAGTGAATTTACTCTGTAAATCTTCACCCAAATCCTAATTAAAAAAAAGAAATGCTCACCATCATTTTCCATTTTGTTGTTGTTATGTGCCACCAAGTTGTCTCTGACTCATAGCGACCTTATAGACAACAGAACGAAACATTGCCCAGTGCTGTGCCAGCCTCACGATCCCTACTATCCCTGACCACATTGCTGCAGCCTCCATATCAGTCCATCTTGTTGAGGGCCTTCCCCTCTTTCATTGACCCTCCACTTTACCAGGCATGATCTCCTTCTCCAGAGAATGGTCCCTTCTGACAACATGACCAAAGTAAGTGAGATGGAGTCTGGCCATCAAGGAGCATTCAGGCTGCACTTCTTCCAGGACTGATTGTTCATTCTTTTAGTGTCCATGGTACTTTCAGCATTCTTCGCCAACACCACAACTCAAAGCCATCAACTCTTCATGGATCTTATTCATTGTTCAGCTCTAACATGCATATGAGGCAATTGAAAATACCATGGCTTGGGTTAGGCACATCTTAGTCTTCAAGGAGATATCTTTGCTCTTCAGCACATGAAAGAGGTCGTTTGTAACAGATTTGCTAAATGCAGTACGTCTTTTGATGTCTTGACTGCTGCTTCCATTGGCATTGATTGTAGAACCAAGCAATATGAAGTTGTCTTTGACAACTTCAATTTTTTCTCCATTCATCATGATGCTGCTTATTGGTCCAATTGTGAGGATTTTTGTTTTCTTTACATTGAAGTGTAATCCATACTATAGACTGTGGTCTTTAATCTTTATCAGTAAGTACTCTAGATCATCCTCACTTTCAGCAAGAAACATAGTGTCATATGCATATCACAAGTTGTTAATAACCCTTCCTTCAAACCTGATGCCATGTTCTTCTTCACATAGTCCAGCTTCTTGGATTATTTGTTCAGCATACAGATTGAATAAGTACGGTGAAAAGATACAATACTGATGCACTCCCTTCCTGATTTTAAACCATGCAGTAACCCCTTGTTCTGTTGGAATGACAGCCTCCTGGTCTATGTACAGGTTCCTCATGAGCACAATTAAGTGTTCTGGAATTCCCATTCTTCTCAATGTTATACAATTTGTTATGGTCCACACAATCAAATGCTTTTGCATAGTCAATAAAACACAAGTGAACATCTTTCTGGTACTCTTTGCTTTCTGCCAACATCTATCTAACATCAGCAATGATATCCCTTGCTCCACGTCCCCTTCTGAATCCAGCTTGCATTTCTGGAAGTTATCTGTCAATATACTGCTGCAACCATTTTTTAATTATCTTCAGTAAGATTTTACTTGCATGTGATATCAATGATATTGTTCAATAATTTTCACATTCTGTTTGATCACCTTTCTTTGGAATGGGTACAAATATGGATCTCTTCCAGTCAGTTGGCTAGGTAGCTGTCTTCCAAATCTCTTGCCGTAACTGAGTGAATACGCCCAGTGGGGCATCCATTTGTGGACACATCTCAGTGGGTATTCCATCAATGCTTGGAGCCTTGTTTTTCACCAATTCCTTCAACACAGCTTCAACTTCCTCCTCCAATACCATTGGTTCTTGATTATATGCCACCTCCTGAAATGGATGAACATCTAATTCCTTTTGGTACAGTGACTCTGTATTCCATCCATCTTCTTTTGATGTTTCCTGCATCATTCAACATATTGCCCATGGAATCTTTCAATATTGCAATTTGAGGCTTGAATATTTTCTTCAATTCTTTTAGCTTGAGAAATGCTGAACGTGTTCTTCTCTTTTGGGTTTCTAACTCCAGGTCTTTGCACATGTCATTATAATAATTGGCTTTGTCTTCTCGAGCTGCTCTTTGAAATCTTCTATTCAGCTCTTTTATCCTGTCGAGTCTCCCATTTGCTATAGCTACTCTCCTTTCAAGGGCAAGTTTCAGAGTCTCTTCTGTCATCCATTTTGGTCTTCTCTTCTTTTCTCATCTTTTTAGTGATCTCTTGCTTTCTTCATAGATAATGTTCTTGATAGCCTCCCACAATTCTTCTGGTTTTTGGTCGTTGGTGTTCAATGCATCAAATCTATTCTTTAG
>NW_006921691.1:8469445-8471437 GCF_000298275.1 Orycteropus afer afer | reverse complement strand
GATAATGTTCTTGATAGCCTCCCACAATTCTTCTGGTTTTTGGTCGTTGGTGTTCAATGCATCAAATCTATTCTTTAGATGATCTCTAAATTCAGGAGAGATATATTCAAGATCATATTTTGGCTCTCTTGGACTTCTTTTAATTGTCTTCAGCTTCAACTTGAACTTGCATATGAGCACTTGATGGTCTGTTCCACAATCAGCTCCCGGCCTTGTTTTGGCTGAAGATAATGAGCATCTCCATTGCCTCTTTCCACAGATGTAGTTGATCTCATTCCATACTCCATATGGCAAAATCTATGTGTATAGCTGCCATTTGTGTTGTTGGAAAAAGGTATTTGCAATGAATAAGTCATTGGTCTTGCAAGGTTCTGTCATGTGATATCTAGTGCTATTGCTATCACCAAGGCCATATTTTCCAACTACCAGTGATTCTTCTTTGTTTCCAATTTTTGCATTCTAATCACCGGTGATAATCAATACATCTTGACTGCATATTTGCTTATTTTCAGACTGCAGAAGTTGGTAAAAATCTTGTATTTGCTCATCTTTGTTGGTTGGTACATAAATTTGAATAGTAGTATTAACTGGTCTTCCTTGTAGGCACATGGATATCATCTTATCACAACAGCATTGTACTGCAGGACAGACCTTGAAATATTCTTTGTAATAATGAATGCCATGTCATTCCTCTTCAATTTGTCATTCCTGGCATAGTATATCATATGGTTGTCTGATTCAAAATGGCCAAAACCAGTCCATTTCAGCTCACTAATGTCTAGGATATCAATTTTTATGTGTTCCATTTCTTTTTGACAACTTCCAATTTTCCTAAATTCATATTTTGTACATTCAATGTTCCTATTATTCATGGATGTTTGCAGCTCTTTCTCCTCAATTTGAGTCATGGCACATCAGCAAAAGTGGGTCCTGAAAACTTTACTTCATCCACATCATTAAGGTCAGCTCTATTCTGAGGAGGCAGCTCTTTCCTAGTCATACTTTGTGTGCCTTCCATCCTGAGGGGCTCATCTTCTAGAATTATGTCAGATAATGTTTCAGGGCTATTTCTCAGTAATATAGCAGACAGTGTTTCACTGCATTCATAATGTTTTTGCTGACCAATTCTTTGAAAAGTGGATGGCCTCTTCCTTCTTCTGAGTTTGTCTTAGTCTGGAAGCTCTGCTGAATCCTGTCCACCATAGTTAACCCTGGTGGCACATGAAATACCAGTGACATAGCCTCCAGCCTCACAGCAACACACAAGCCACCACAGGATGACAAACTTACAGATGAGTTCATCTCCCTTAGCTGTTCAAACTGCTTCACTCCTGCTTCCCAACCTTCACTACCTGTTCTGGCTCTCCAAAAAGCCATCTGCTGCTGCTTCCCATTAGCCATTAGAGAGATGCAAATGAAAACAACAATGAGATACCAACTTGCCAGCACTAGTAGCAAAGTTCAACAAGACAGAAAATAACAAATGCTGGCAAGGATTTGGAGAGATTGGGACTCTCATGCACTGCTGGTAGGACTATAAAGTGATACAACCACTGTGGAAAGCAGTATGGCAATCCTTTAAAAAGTTGGAATTAGAAATTAAATTTAACCCAGTAATTCCATTACTAGGTATATATCCTAAAGAAGTGAAATCCAGGACAAGAACAGATATATGCACACCAATGTTCATCGCAGTACTATTTACAATAGCAAAAAGATGGAAAAAACCTAGTTGCCCATCAATGGAAGAATGGATAATTAACTATGGTAATGGAACACTATGCAATCCTGAAGAATAACATGCTGTTGTTGTTGTTGTTGTTAAGTGCCATCGAGTCGTTTCCGACTCATAGCGACCCCATGCACAGCAGAACGAAACACTGCCCGATCCTGCCCCAGCCCTACAATCCCTGCTATACTTGAGCCCATCATCGCAGCCACCGTATCAATCCATCTCCTTGAAGGCCTCCCCCTCTTTCGTCGACCCTCCAC
>NW_006921691.1:8420517-8469185 GCF_000298275.1 Orycteropus afer afer | reverse complement strand
ATTGGAAATATCATGGCTTGTGTCAGGGGCACCTTAGTCCTCAAGGAGATATCCTTGCTCCTCAGCACTTGAAACAGTTTCTTCGCAGTTGACTTTCCCAATGCTACACGTCGTCTAATGTCTTGACTGGAAGAATAACATAGAATCTGTAAAACGCTGCCTAACATGGATGAACTTGGAGGACATTATGCTGAGTGAAATAAATCAATCACAGAAGGACAAATATTGTATTAATGTGTTATTGTAAAAAGTCAGGGACAGGTTTATATATGGAGGGAAATTTTATTTGTTGGTTATGGGGGGGAGGGAACACTGCTAGACAGATAGAGATGAGTATTGATTTTTGTGAAGAGAAGGGCAATGTACCAAATGTGAGTGATCAACATAGTGGTGTTGAGGAAGAGGAAGACACAGAGAGGTACATGGGAGCTACAAACAACAAAGATGAACCCTTTTGCACATACAGTACAGCCTTGCCAGTAATGGCAAACATTGATATATGGGTGGATAGATAGGTGGACAGGCTGAATGATGAGTATGTCTGTGCAAGGGGGAAGAGGGCCCATGACCACATATAGGGTTGGCAGACAATGTTTCTACAGGTGTATTGGTATGTTTTGTAAGAATTTCCAGGTATATATAGTAGAGCAATATACCTGGAAAAGCCACAGGATCCATGTAAGGGGCAGGAGACAGGACCCACTCTCAGAGGCAGGAAAGGGAGGGAATGCTGGGGATGACAAAAGCTGTAGGATCCAGGTAGGAATCAAATAAGGGAAGGGCTGAGAGGTTTCCAACACGTAAGGGAGACAAACATGCCTGTCAGTTTGTTATAACGTGGGGGCTTGTGTGTTGGTGTGAGGCTTGAGGCTGTACCACCAGTGTTTCAAATGCCAGTAGAGTTGCACATGGTGCACAGGTTTCAGTGCAGCTTACAGACTGAGGTAGACTAGGAAGAAGAACGAAGCCATCCACTTCTCAAAGAATTGGCCAGGGAAAACCTTATGCATAACAGAGCAATACTGTCTGTTATAATACTGGACAACTTTACGAATAGCCTGTAACATTGTCTGAAACAGTGCAGGAAGACAAGCCCCTTAGATCGGAAGGTACTCAAGGTACAGCTGGGAAAGAGCTGTCTCATCAGAGTAGAACCAACCTTAATAATATGGCTAAAGTAAAGCTTTCAGGACCTCCATTTGCTGACGTGGCACAACTCAAATTGAGGAGAAACAGCTGGAAACATCCATTAATAATTGGAACTTGCAATGTGTGAATTATGAATCTAGGAAAATTAGAAGTTGTCAAAAATGAAATGGAAAGCATAAAGATTAATATCCTAGACATTAGTGAGCTGAAATGGACTGGTTTTGGCCATTTTGAATCAGAAAACCATATGATTTACTATGCTGGGAATGACAATTTGAAGAGGAATGGGATGACAGTCATCATCGCAAAGGATGTTTCAAGATCTATCCTGCAGTACAATGCTGTCAGTGATAGGATAATATCCATACACCTACAAGAAAGACCAGTTAATATTACTATTATTCAAATTTACACACACACCACCAAAGCCAAAGATGAGGAAACTGAAGATTTTTACCAACTTCTGCAGTCTGAAATTGAGCAAATACACAATCAAGATGTGTTCATTTTCACTGATGATTGGAATGCAAAGTTGGAAACAAAGAAGAATCACTGGTAGTTGGCAAATTTGATCTTGGTGACAGAAATAATGCTGGAGATCACATGATAGAGTTTTGCAAGACCAATGACTTATTCATTGCAAATACCTTTTTTCAACAACACAAACCGTGGCTATACATGTGGACTTCACCAGATGGAGTACACAAGAATCAGATTGACTACATCTGTGGCAAGAAGAGATGGAAAAGCTCAATATCTTCAGCCAAAATAAGGCCAGGAGTTGGTTGTGGCACAGACCTTCAAATGCTCATATGCAAGTTCAACTTGAAGTTGAAGACAATTAAAACAAGTCCACAAGAACCAAAATATGACCTTGAATATATCCCTCCTGAATTTAGAAACCATCTAAAGAATAGATGTGATGCACTGAACACAAAAACCAGAAGAATTGTGGGATGACATCAAGAACATGATCCATAAAGAAATAAAGAGGTCATAAAAGATGAGAAAGGAAGAAAAGAACAAAATGGATGCCAGAACAGACTCTGAAACTTGCCCTTGAGTGGAGAATAGCTAAAACAGATAGAAAAAAATGACAAGATAAAATTGCTGAACAGAAGATTTCAAAGAGCAGCTCAGGCAGACAAAGCCAATTACTATAATGAAATGTGCAAGACCTGGAGTTAGAAAACCAAAAGGGAAGAACACACTTGGCCTTTCTTAAGCTGAAAGAACTGAGGAAAAAACTGAAGCCTCGAGTAGCAATATTAAAAGATTCTATGGGCAAAATATTGAATGATGCAGGAAGCATCAAAAGAAGAGGGAAAGAATACAGAGTCACTGTACCAAAAGAACTGGTCAATTTTCATCCATTTCAAGAGGTGGCATATGTTCAAGAACCAATGGTATTGAAGGAAGAAGATGAAGGCTCCAGTAATTGACGGAATACCCGTTGAGATGTTTCAACAAACAGATGCCCCATTGTAGGCAATCACTCAGCTATGCCAAGAGATTTGGAAGACAGCTACCTGGCCAAATGACTGGAAGAGATCTATATTTGTACCCATTCCAAAGAAAGGTGATCCCACAGAATGTAGAAATTATTGAACAATATCATTAATATCACATGCAAGTATAATCTTATTGAAGAAAATTCAAAAACGGTTGCAGCAGTATATTGACAGAACTTCCAGAAATGCAAGCTGGATTCAGATGAGGACATGGAATGAGGGATATCATTGCTGATTTCAGATGGATCTTGGCTCAAAGCAAAGAATACTAGAAAGATGTTTACTTGTGTTTTATTGACTATGCAAAAGCATTTGATTGTGTGGATCATAACAAATTGTGGATAACATTGAGGAGAATGGGAATTCCAGAACACTTAATTGTGCTCATCAGAAACCTGTACATAGAACAGGAAGTTGTCTTTCAAACAGAACAAGGGGACAACTGCATGGTTTAAAATCAAGAAGGGAGTGTGTCAGGATTGTATCCTTTCTCCACACTTATTCAATCTATATGCTAAGCAAATAATCCAAGAAGGAGGCTCATTAACAACCTGTGATATGCTGATGACACAACTTTGCTTCCTGAAAGTGAGGATGACTTGAAGCACTTACTGATGAAGATTGACGAATACAGTCTGCAGTATGGATTACATCTCAATATAAAGAAAACAAAAATCCTCATAACTGGACCAATAAGCAGCATCACGATAAATGGAGAAAAGACTGAATTTGTCAAAGAGTTCACATTGCTTAGTTCTACAATCCATGTCAATAGAAGCACCAGTCAGGACATCAGACGATGTATAGCACTGGGCATTTCGGCTGCAAAAGACCTCTTTCAAGTGCTGAGGAGCAAAGATGTCTCCTTGAGGACTAAGGTGCACCTGACAGAAGCCATGATATTTTAATCACCTCATATGCATGTGAGAGCTGGACAATGAATAAAGAAGACTGAAGAAGAATTGATGCTTTTGAGATGGGGTGCTAGTGAAGAATGCTGAAAGAACCATGGACTGCTATAGGAATCAACAAATCTGTCCTTGAGGAAGTATCGCTGGAATGCTACTTGGAGGAGAGAATGGCCAGACTTCATCTCACCTACTTGGGACCATTCCCTTGAGAGGGATGTCATGCTTGCTAAGGTGGAGGGTCGAGGAAAGAGGGGAAGCCCTCAGCAAGATGGATTGACACAGTGACTGTGGCGGTGGGCTCAAGTATAGCAGGGATTGTGGGGCTGGTACAGGACTGGGCGATGTTTCGTTCTGCTGTGCATGGGGTTGCTATGGGTCGGAGACGACTTGACAGCACCTAACAACAGACATGTATGTCCATGTCCACTTGGATATCTCCAAGCATTTCAAATATCATGTTTAAAATTGAACTTTTGACTAACTCTTTTCAAAACCCATTCCTCTTCCAGTGTTCTCTTACTCAAGTAATGATGCTGTCATTCATCCAGTTGCTCAAGCCAGAAATCTGAAGCTGAGAATCTCTCCTTCATCTTTAATGCAATTCAAGTCCAATTAATTCTACCTGTAAAATATATCTCTTATCTGTCTTTCCATCTCCCTTACTACCCTTCTAACACAAGTTATTTTCATCTCCCTACTCAAATCTGTAAACATCTCATTGAACTTTAAATACTTTCTCAAACTATTAATAAGTCCTGTCTGGTCAGAGACCACATCTACATCTACAGCTTCATCCTGTTGCACCCTCTTCCTCTCTCACTGAGTTCCACTCTCACTGGCTTTTGTTCATGATCTGCAGACAACAAGAGCTCACTTACCCTATGGCCTTGGCCATGCTGTTTCCAACAGAACATATTGAGTGATTAGAGCATGGACTCTGGAGCCCAGACTGACTCTATTTGAATACCAGCTCTGCTTTTACTTACTGTGTGATTCTAGGGAAGCCACATAACCTCTCTGTACTTCAGTTTCCATATCAGTAAAATGAGGATATAAATACTACCTATGTCACAGAGACTTTCTGAGAATAAATAAATTAACACTGCTATAGTATAGTGCCTACAACATAGCAACCACTGTGTTGCTGTTGTTGTTGTTGTTGAGTGCTTTTGAGTCGATATGACTCATAGCAACCCCATGTGTAACAAAACAAACCCTGCCCTGCCCTGTGCCATCCTAACAACCCTTGCTGTACTTGATCCCTTCATTGTAGCCACTGTGTCATTCCATCTCATTGAGGGTCTTCCTCTTTTCTAACTCTCCACTTTACCAAGCAGGATATCCTTCTCCAGACCATGGTCCCTTCTGACAAAATGACCAAAGTAGGTAAGATGAATTCTGGCTACTCTAACTTCTATGAAACATTCTGGCTGCACTTATTTCAGGACAGATTTGTTGTTTTTCTTGCAATCTATGTTATTTTCAATATTCTTTGCCAACACCACAATTCAAAAGCATCAATTCTTCTTCAATCTTCCTTATTCATTGTCCAGCTTTCACATGCATATAAGGTGATAAAAAATACCATGACTTGGGTTAGGCTCACCTTAGTCTTCAAAGAGACATTTTTGCTCTTCAATACTTTAAAGAGGTCGTTTCCAAGCAGATTTGCCTAGTGCAATATGACGTCTGATTTCTTGATTGCTACTTCCATGAGGGTTGATTGCGATTCTAAGTAAAATGAAATCCTTAACAAATTCAATCTTTTCTCCATTTATCATGATGTTGTTTACAGTTCCAGTTGTGAGATTTTTGTGTTCTTTGTTTTGAGGTGTTATCCATACTGAAGACTATAGTCTTTAATCTTCATCAGCAAGTGCTTCAAGTCATGTTCACTTTCAGCAAGCAAGGTTGTGTTGTTTGAGTATCACATGCTGTTAATGAGTTTTCCTCCAATCTCAATGCTGCATTTTTCTCATTCTAGTCCAACTTCTCAGATTATTTGCTCAGCATACAGAATGAATAAGCATGATGAAAGGATACAACCCTGATGCACACCCTTCCTGATTTTAAACTATGCAGTATTCCCTTGTTCTGTTCGAACAACAACCTCTTGGTCTATGTGCAGGTTCCTAATGAGCACAATTATGTGTTCTGGAATTCCCATTCTTCTCAATGCTATCCATAATTTGTTATGATCCACATAGTTAAATGCCTTTGCATAGTCAATAAAACATGGGCAAACAGCTTTCTGATATTCTTTGCTTTGAGCCAAGATCCTTCTGACATCAGCAATAATATCCCTCATTCCATGTCCTCTTCTGAATCTAGCCTGCACCTCTGGAAGTTCTCTGTCAATATACAGCTGCAAATATTTGTGAATTTTCTTCAGTGAAATTTTACTTGTGTGTGATATTAATGATATAGTTCAATAATTTCCACATTCTGTTGGGTCACCTTTCTTTGGAATGGGTACAAATATGGATCTCTTCCAGTTGCTTGGCAAGACAGCTGGCTTCCAATTTCCTGGCATAGATGAATAATCACCTCCAGAGCTGCTTCAGTTTGTTGAAACATCTCACTGAGTATTCCATCAATTTCTCAAGCCTTGTTTTTCACCAATTTCTTCAGTGCAGCTTGGACTTCTTCCTTCAGTATCATTGGTTCTTGATCATAGTCTATCTCCTGAAATGATTAAAGGTCATCCAGTTTTTTTCTACAGTGACTCTGTACTCCTTCCATCTTTTTTTGATGTTTCTTGCATTGTTCCAAATTTTGCCCATAGAATGCTTCAATATTGCAATTCAAGGCTTGAATTTTTCTCCAGATATTTTACCTTCAGAAATACCTAATATGTTCTTACCATTTGTTTTTCTAATTCTAGTAACCACTATGTGTGTATTTGCTAGCTAAAATAAGTTCTTCACTGGATAGCTCCTACTCACACTTCAGGTATCAGCTTAAATTCACTTTCTTGGCTAAGGATATTCTGATTTTCCCTCATTTCAAACACACACATATCTGCCAGTTCATCATACAATGGTGGCTTGCATGTAGCTGTGAGGCTGGAAGCTATGTCACCAGTAGTTCAAACACCAGCAGAGTCACTCATGGCGGACAGGTGTCAGCAAAGCTTACAAAGATAGACTCTGAAGAAGGAAGAAACCATCCACTTCTCAAGGTTTGTCCAGTGAAAACCTTATGAATAACAGTGAAACACTGTCTGATATATTACTGGAAAACTTTATAAATAGCCCTGAAATATTTTCTGATACAGTGTCGGAAGATGAGCCTTTCAGATAGGAAAGCACTCCAAATACAACTGGGGAAGAGCTGCCTCCTCAAAGTAGAGTCAACCTTAGTGACATGGATGAGAATCAAAATGAGGAGCTGCAAGTACTCATTAATAATTGGAACATGGAATGTACAAAGTATCGATCTAGGAAAATTGGAAGTTGTCAAAAATGAAATAGAATGCATAAAGATCAATATCCTAGTCATTAGTGAGCTGAGAGGGACTGGTTTTGGACATTTTGAATCAGACAACATATGATCTACTGTGCCAGGAATGACAAATTGAAGAGGAATGGTATGGCATTCATCATCACAAAAAATGTCTCAATATCTATCCTGAAGTACAATTTTGTCAGTGATAGGATAATATCCATATGCCTACAAGAAAGACCAGTTAATACTACTATTATTCACAATCACCAAAGCCACAGACAAGGAAATTGAAGATTTTTGCCAACTTCTGCAGTCTGAAATTGAACAAACATGCAATCAAGTTGTATTGATTATTACTAGTGATTGGAATGCAAAAAATGGAAACAAAGAGGAATCATCAGTAGTGGGAACATGGCCTTGGTGATAGAAAAGATATTGGAGATCACATGATAGAATTTTGCAAGACCAATGACTTATTCTTTGCAAATACCTTTTTCAACAACATAAACAGTGGCTATACACATGCACCTCACCAGATGGAGTACACAGGAATCAAATCCACTACAGCTGTGGAAAGATGTGATGGAGAATATCAATTGCTCATATGCAAATTCAAGTTGAAGCTGAGGACAGTTAAAACAATCCACAAGAGCCGAAATACAACCTTCATTATATCCCATCTGAAGTTAGAGACCATCTAAAGAATAGATTTAGCATATCAAACAACAGTGACCAAAGACCAGATGACTTGTGGGATGACGTCAAGAACATCATATGTGAACAAAGCAAAAGGTCATTAAAAAGACAGGAAAGGAAAAAAAGAACAAAATGGATGTCAGAAGAGACTCTGAAACTTGCCCTTGAGCAGAGAGGACCTAAAGCAAATGGAAGAAATGATAAGATCAAAGAGCTGAACAGAAGATTTCAAAGAGCAGCTTGAGCAGACAAAGCTAATTATTATAAGGAAATGTGCAAAGACCTGGAGTTAGAAAACCAAAAGGGAAGTACACTCAGCATTTCTCAAGCTGAAAGAACTGAGGAAATAATTTAAGCCTTGAGTTGCAATGTTGAAAGATTATATGGGCAAAATATTGAATGATGCAGGAAGCATCAAAAGAAGATGGAAGGGATACACAGAGTCACTGTACCAAAAAGAATTGGTCAATGTCATGTATTTCAGGAGGCAGCATATGATCAAGAATCTATGGTATTGAGGGAAGAAGTCAAAGCTGCACTGAAGGAATTGCAAAGAACAAGGCTCCAGGAATTGAAGAATATCCATTTAGATGTTTCAACAAATGGATGCCACCCTGGAGGCACTTACTTGTCTATGCCAACAAATTTGGAAAACAGATGCCTGGCCAACTGACTGGAAGTGATCCATATTTGCATCCATTCCAAAGAAAGGTGATCCCACAGAATGTCAAAATTATCAAACAATATCATTAATATCACACATAAGTAAAATCTTGCTGAAGATAATTCAAAACTGGCTGCAGCAGTACATTGACAGGGAACTTCCAGAAATTCAAGCTGGATTCAGTGGAGGATGTGTAATGAGGTATATCATTGCTGATGTCCGATGGATCTTGGCTGAAAGCAAAGAATACCAGAAAGATGTTTACTTGTGTTTTATTGACTCTGCAAAAGCATTTGATTGTGTGGGTCATAACTAATTATGGATAACATTGAGAAGAATGGGAATTCCAGAGCACTGAATTGTATTCTTTAGGAACTGTAGGTAGATCAGGAGGCTGTCATTCGAACAGAATAAGGGGATACTGTGAAAAAAGGGATGACCCTCAATGAGATGGATTGATGCATTGTTTAAAATCAGAAAGGGTACACATCAGGGTTGTATCCTTTAACCACACTTATTCAATCTGTATGCACGGCACAACCTTACTTGCTGAAAGTGAACAAGACTGTGATAGTTGGAGCTATGTGTCAACTTGGCTGGACCCCAGTTCTGTGTGGTTGTTCCCATGATGGGATTGCATGACTGTACCTGAGTGGCCAATCTGCCCAAGGGGAGTTTCCCTAGAAGTGTGGCCTGCTTCCAGGATATCCAGGGACATCCTGGGAAGAGGGACATTCTTCTGTGGATCTGGACTCTGGTGTGCTGCCTACAACCTTCCGTGAGTGAGCAGCCCACCTCTCGGCCTGGAGAGCTTGGATTCGTCTTTCATTGGGAGTCAACAGCCAGTGTACTGCCTGCCAGCCTTGAGTTCTTCCCTGTGGTTGCGGAAGCTAAGGCTGCCTCCAGCCCGACGTTTCCTCCAGGGACTTTGGACTTGCCAGCTTCTATACGTTTGTGAGCCATTTTCCTAAGATAAATTTCTCTCTTTCTCTCTCTCTCTCTAAATATATGTATAAGCTTTGCTGGTTTTTGTTTCTCTAGAGAACCCAGTCTAACACAAAGACTTAAAGCACTTACTGATAAAGATTAAAGATTACAGTCTGCAGTAGGGATCATACCTCAACATAAAGAAAATGAATATCCTCACAACTGGACCAATAAGCAGCATCATGAGAAATGGAAAAAAGACTGAAGTTGTCAAAGATTTCATATTACTTGATTCCACAATTAACACCAATAGAAGCAGCACTCAAGAAATCACAATGTATTGCACTGGACAAATCTGCTGCATAAGACTTTAAAGTGCTAAAGACCAAAGATAGCACTTTGAAGACTAAAGTGAGCCTAACCCAAGTTATGGTATTTTCTATTGCCTCATGGGGCAATCTACTTCCGTAGTGATACTGCTTCGGAAACCCAAGGAGGGGTTGCTATGAGTCGGGTCCAACTCGATGGCACATAACAACAACATATGCATGTGAAAGCTGGACAATGAATAAGGAAGACTGAAGAAGAGCTGATGGTTTTGAGTTGTGGTGTTGGCAAAGAATACTCAAAGCACCATGGACTGCCAAAAGAATGAACAAATCTGTCCTGGAAGAAGTACAGCCAGAATGTTCCTTGGAAGCGAGAATAGCCAGACTTTGTCTCATGTACTTTGGTCATGTTGTCAGAAGCGACCATTCCCTGGATAAGGATATCATGCTTGGTAAAGTAGAGGGTCAGCAGAAAAAGAGAAGTCCCTTAATGAGATGGATTGACTCAGTGGCTGTAATGATGGGCTCAGATATAGCAAGGATTGTGAGAGTGGCACAGGACTGGGCACTGTTTTGTTCTGTTATACATAGGGTTAGTGTGAGTTGGAGCCAACTTGGCAGCACCTACCAACACAACAACAACAACAAACACTGTACGTAAGTGTTCATTTGTGTAGGGTGTATTGTTGTTTGATATCTGTTTTTTCCCATCAGACCCCAATTTCCATGAGGACAGACTAGGTCTTTCTTGTTCAGCACTCTATCTTTAGCACTAACAGAATGCCTTGCATATGATAGATGTTAGATAAATATTTGTTGAATATTGAACATGAATTTTGTAGGGTTCAACCTGTCAACTAAATTTTTATGAGTTTATTAGGCTTCATTTTTTTCTCTCCCTTTTTCTTTTCTAAGAACATTGAGGAAATAATCAATTTTAAATTCCTAACATCAGAGCTCTGGTAGCATAGTGGCTAAGGCACTTGACTGCTAACCAGAAGGCTGGCGGTTCAAACCCACCAGCCACTCCTCGGAAGGAAGATGGGGTAATCTACTTCCATAGTGATACTGCCTCGGAAACCCAAGGAGGGGTAGCTATGAGTCAGGTCCAATTCAACAGCACATAAAACAGCAACAACATCAAGAACAAAGGTGATCTATTTATTCTTAGCTTCACAGAGGAGTGAAGATGACTTACCCACTGGTTTTCTATGAAAGCCAGTCCCTAAAATGGGAGAAGACAGAGAAGAGAAACACAGAATCTAGCACAGGAAGGCCCAGGATAATGAGTCAGTAACAATTAGAGCATGTGGAGTCATTATATGAGAATTCAATTAAAAAACATCTAATCGTGCCAGTTATTAATTTATACATATTAACACATCTTTGCCCCTTATTATAAGAATGGAGGGGAAAAAATGGTAGGAAATCACAGTTTATGCTAAAGAATTTTCTGGTGCTCTTTTTATTTCATTGGTTGTATAAGTAGAAGACTGACTCTGCCAACATATGAAGACCTGAAACCCAGGTTATCACATTTCTATCTATAGAAAGGGATCCTGGGATGATGCAAACTGTTATGCACTCGGCTGCTAACTGGAAGGTTGGAGATGCCACCCAGAGGCACTTCAAAAGAAAGGTCTATTGATCTACTTCTGAAAATCAGCCATTGGAAACCCTGTGGAGCACAGTTCTACTCTGACATACATGGGATCACCATAAGTCTGAATCAACTACACATAACTGGCTCTGTTGTATCTGTTTTATCTACAGAAAGAGAAACAAGCAAATATATCATCCTCCAGGTAACACAGGAAGTATGGAAACTCTCTATGGAGCACCCAAGGGTTGGACACTTTAGTACGAGGATCCTTATGTTCCTCTAGCCATACCCAATGAAACATTGCGTTTGAATTGATTTCGACTCACAATGACCCTATAGGGACAGACTAGAGATGCTTCACAGGGTTTCTAAGACTGTAGTTTTGAAGAAAGCTCCATCTTTCTCCTGCGGAGTGGCTGGTGGCTTCCAATCATTGACCTTTAAATTAGCAGCTCAACTCTTAACTACTGTGCCATCAGGGATTCTCTCCTCTAGCCATAAAAATTCTAACACACTGCTATCAAGTCCGAACTCATACTCCCCACTCCTTGGGTTTCCAAGGCAGTATCACTAAGGAAGTAGATTGCCCAACCTTCCTTCTGAGGAGAGGCTGGTGGGTTTGAACTGCCTACCTCTGCTTAGCAGTCAAATCCCTTAGGCACTACGCCACCAGAGCTCCCATACACCACCAGAGCTCCCTCTAGCCATAGCTGCCATCAATGCATGTTGAAAGATTGACATGTTTATTAACTCATTTCAAGAAGCTCTGGTGGCGTAGTGCCTAAGGCACTTGACAGCTAACCAGAAGGCTGGCAGCTCAAACCCACCAGCCACTCCTCGGAAGGAAGACCTGGCAATCTACTTCCTTAAAAATACGCCTCAGAAACCCCAAAAGGGATCGCTATGAGTCTAATCGACTCTAAGGCAGAGAGTTTGTTTGTTTGGTTTAACCCATTTCAATGCCCTACCGCCCTATTGGTTTAAAATCAGGAAAGGTGTGTGTCAGGAGTGCATAGTTCCACCACACTTATTCAGTCTGTATGTTGAGCAAATATCCAAGAAGCTGGAATATATGAAGAAAGCAGCATCAAGGCTCCCATTGGGTTTTCCAGGCGGTAAATCTTTACGGAAGTAGATTGCCCGGTCTTCCTTCTGTGGAGTGGCTCGTGGTTAAAACCGCCAACTTTCTGACTAGCAGTCAAATGCATCAAGCACTGTGCCACCAGAGCTCCTTTCCTTATCATCAATTCTAAGCTCAGAAATGCCTTGTAAACTGCAGCGGCAGACACAATTGAGCACGCACAACACTCAATCCCTAAACGTTGGGCAGTGCTCTTTAAGACCACGCCTCCTCATGAGTGGCCAAAGCAGGGGGCGGGTCCCTTTTGAAAGAAACCAAATTCCGGCTTCCCCCTTTCAGAGGTCCGAAGCCCCGCCCCGACGCTGGGACCAATCAAGCAACAGATTGCTGAAGCTCGAGACCAATGCACAGGGCTGTCCTTAATTCTTCTCTGCAGTTTGAAACTGTCAGGTTGCTGCTAAGGTAGCAGTTGTATTTTGTGGCACGCGACGCGGTGTGAAAAGGCGAAGTGGAGGCTGGAGTCTGTTGAAAGCCAGTGAAGGTGAGTAGCGGCGCCCGGGCGGGCCCTGCGTTTCGCACTTAGGTAGTCGAATGGAGGTTCAAGCTCCTCAGGCCGGGTTTCCGCTGCCGGGCTGCCACATGGAAGGGCTGGAGGCATCTTCCTTAAACGCGAGCTATTTAGCTGTTCTGCCGGTACCTGAGGTTCGAGACATTTTCTCCTCCAATGTGTCGGAAGAGACAGCGGGAGTAAGGGCCGCCTCAAGTGTAGCCACAAGGTTCTGGTAATTTAAAATGTAGGGAAAAAATAACCATGCATAAACCTTTATTGTTTTTAAATAAGAAGTTGATGAAAACAAAAATGGATAGGAAAGGAGATTGAAGAAAACTTCTAACTCTTTGCTTACTTGCAACTGGCTTTTCCCTCCGAGGTGGGGAGGGGCTAGCGTGCCCCTCTCTATACTTGATGCTAGACCTGCAAAGGACACAGGGGACATCTCCCTGCTGCCAGCTTGTCCGTTGATGCACTCTTCCTCTGCTTCTTGGGATTACAGTTGAATTCCCAAACCTCTCTCCTTACCAGCCAGATAATTAACAAGATGTAATTTGATTTCTTTGGCAGTAGAGAAGCACTCAAAACTTAATCTTGTGTTTTCCGATACCTTGGGTTAAAGAATACTGAAAATTTAGTGAACTTATCTGCCATTCGTAAAGCAAGCTTCATTTTTCTCCTTTGTTTCTGAATCTAGCAACAGTAAAGAAAGTGATGCTACTGCAGCAGGATTTTAAATAAACTGTCATACCTTGTTGGCATGAAAGCGGGAGAAATGGAGGATTTCTAGCTTATTTTCCAAAAGAGCAATAGTTGTTTTGGGTCCTCAGTATTTATATTCAGAAATATTTTTGATGTCTGATGGTACTCTGCATCCCATGTGTTTATTTTTTAAATAACAAGCACCACCTTATCCCCATTTCTGTGACCTACCCAGTCTACAAATTCTGAAGGAAGAAGTGAATGAAAATATAAATAAACCTAGTTACCACAGTAAGGGATATTAAGTCAGTGAGACAGCCATTCCTTTTTGCAGATCTATGTGCTTATTTTATCTTTCCTAATTGGCTTAAGGGGGAGCTCTGGTAGCATAGTGGCTAAGACACTTGCCTGCTAACCAGACGGCTGGCGGTTCAAACCCACCAGCCACTCCTCGGAAGGAAGGTTGGGCAATCCTACTTCCGTAGTGATACTGCCTCGGAAACCCAAGGAGGGGTCACTATGAGTCGGGTTTGACTCGACGGCACATAACAACAACAACAACAATTGGCTTAACTAAAGGCAGTCATGCTGAGATTTAGTTTCCTTATCATGTATTAATATATACCCAGTAATACTCAGTAAATAAAATTGAAATTTCCTTTTAAGGTCTTCACAGTCTAGCAGCAGTCTGTTTCCTTTCCAATTTTGTACTCTTCTCTGTATCAGCCCCTTCTATCTCTGTTTCCTCATCTCCTTTGTTCTTCTTTATCCCACTGTGACTGAGATCTGTTCCACTTTCACTGAAATTGCTCAAATTGCAGCAACTTCTTGATTGCCAAATTCAAGGGACTCTTTTCACTCTTCCCCCATCTAACTCTGATTACTACCTTCTTAAAACTTGTGATTTTACTCTCCTAGTTCTGCTTTTCTGACAGCTTTTCAGTCTTCTTTGTTGGCTCTTCTCTTTCAAAAGTTAATGGTTTTAACTTTAACTGTCTTTTCACCCAAAGTGCTATGTGCCGTCGTCTCCAACTCATAGCAACTCCTCCTTGGGTTTCCAAGGTGCTATCTCTATGGAAGTAGATTGCCCAACCTTCTTTCCAAGGAGTGGATGGTGGGTTTGAACTGCCAGCCTTCTGGTTAGCAGTCAAGTGCCTTCGGACCACCAGAGCTCCCTCACTCAAAGTAGTGGTCCTTAATTTATTAGGGTCTCCTGTGAACACATGGGTAGCTCTAGTGTCATAGTGCTGAAGGCAATTGACAGCTAACTAGAAGGCTAGTGGTTCAAACCCACCAAGCACTCCTTGGAAGGAAGATTCGGCAATCTACTTCTGTAGAGATATCGCCTTAGAAACCCAAGGAGGGTTCGCTATGAATCAAATTGACTTAACGGCAGTGAGTTTGGTTTGGATTTTGGTTTATGAACACGTATTAAAAGGTAAGATCCTAGAGAAATGCATAGATGCATTTATACTAAAAAATACTGCATGTAATTTGGGCACATGGGTCTCAGGTTAGGAACTCTTTCACACTCTTTTCCCTAGGTGATCTCATTTACTTACTTGTTTCAATAGTCCTTATTATTTTGATTCCTCAAATTATATGTCCAACCTACACCTTCTGTATGGGACTCTTGTACTGTGTAACTCCAGGAAGCAACACTGACCTTTTAGCCATTGTGAATGACAGTCCTTGGAGTTCTATAGTATATAGTGTAACTGTATGCTGCATACCTACAGCTTCACCTTTCTCTCAGAAGCACCTCACACCCAACATATCTGATATTAAACTCATTGCCCTTCCTCCCAAAGAGCTCATCTTCCTACATTCCCTGCTTTGGTGAATGACACTATCATTTATGTCATCCAAGCCAGAAGTCAGGAACCATCAACAGTTTCTTCTTTTAACCCCTTACCAGTTATTGATTATGATGGTGGCTCATGGTTGTTGTACCTTCCATCCTTTTCTCGTTGCTGCCTCCTAGATCCAGGTCCTTATTTATCACCTGGATTACTGCAGGAGGGAACATTTATATCATGAACTACTGCAAAAGGCTCACGATACATCTTCGGCATCCCACTTCTCTAATCTACCATCAAATCTGCTGATTCAAGATTGATCCTTCTAAAAGCCAAGCTTAATCATGTTATCAAGCTTCCTAGAAAGAGCTGTGGTGGCTCAGTGGCTAAGCACTCAGCTGGTAACCTAAACATCACTGAGTCAAATCCACTACTAGCTCCAAGGGAGAAAAGACCTGGCAGTCTGCTCCTGTAAGGATTGTTGTGTGCCATCAAGTTGTTTCCAAGTCATAGTGACCTTATAGGAAAGAGTGGAAGTTTCCCATAGAGTTTCCTAGGCTGTAATCACAGAGCAGATTGCCAGGCTTTTTCCTCCTGTGGAGCCACTGGTGGGTTTGAACCACCAGCCTTTTGGCTAGCAGCTGAAGCCTTAATCATTGTACCACCAGGGCTCCTTCCTGCAAAAATTACAGCCTAAGAAACCTTGTACAGCAATTCTTCTCTGTCACATAGGGTCACTGTGAATCACAATTGATTCAACCACATACAACAACAGGTGGCACAAACAGTTTGTGCTCATCTGCTAACAGAAAGGCTGGTTGTTTGAACCTGCACAGTGGTACCACAGAAGAAAAGGTCTGGCAGTCCACTTCTGTTAAGATCACAGCCAAGAAAACCCTGTGGGAGCAGTTCTACTCTGTAATACATGGATTCAACTCAATGACAGCTAGTAGCAGCTATGATGTTTAAAACATTTTAATACATGTTTCAGGATGAGACCTGCTCATCATGTGGCTTTCAACTCCTGGGTCATTCATCTTTTCCATAGAAACTTTTTCTGGCTCCTTTTTCCTTCATAACCCTAAAGCCCCACCTCAGGAAAAATGGCTACTTCCATTTACCTACTTTCTACCTTTACTGTTTTAAGTTCTAACAGTACCTTTTGTCATCAATCAGTCATTTATATTATGTACATTTCTGGCCCTAACTACACATTGCAAATTCCTTGAGGACGAAGACTTTCTTCATTTTATATTCCTCACCAGTGTCTTACGTAACTGGTGTTCAGATATTTTGAATAATCACTGTTTGTCTTTTAAATAATTTGTTTACTTGTTAGAGAATACTTTCATTATTTTTATTTTTTAGGTTAAGACTTTCAACAATTTTTCTGTATATGTATATGAATCTGCTGTTCTCTATGAGCTTAATCACATTATGAAGCTTCTAGAACCAAACCAAAGCAAACCTACTGCCACTTGGTTGATTCCAACTCCTAGCAACCCTAAAGGACAGAGTAGAGCTGCCCCATAGGGTTTCCAAGGCTATAAATCTATGGAACTAAGCTTCCTCATCTTTCGCCCAAGCTTCTTAGAAGAGCTCTTAAAATAATATTCCCAAAGGATTAGTTGATAAAATTGAGAAATTATTTTTTCCAAAGTTGGCCATGCATTTGAACTAGTAACAGCAGCAACACCACAACCAGCACCCATGAAAAAACACACACGAATTCAGTGTTATTTAAATGGGTTAATTTTTTTCCTCTTCTCTCACCAGTTGCAAAGGATAGAGTGCTAGTTATTTGAACACTTTTTGCTATGTAATATGAATTAGTAAATTGATGGAAGTTTGATTCAGGTGATTTTAGTACTTTATTTAGTTATTAAACATCCAGTTTAGACCTAAGGGATGTAACCTGTCTAAACTTGTATGATCTTCTTAGCAAAAAGGTAGGCCGGGAAATATATCTTTAGCTAAAGACCATATGCCAAATTAAAACCATTACTATAGGAAGAATGGGGGAACAGATGTTATAGGCAGCCAGCAGTCTACCATACCTATCAGATGCAAAGATATGTTACCTGAGATATTTTCACCCCTCTGCCTGAAAGTGAGTCTTTAGGAGAATTCACAGTCTGTCACCCATAAGTTAACATTGTTTACTCTGATTTTAAGGGTGGGGAGGGAAGGTAGCAAATGACAAGGGTTTTTCCCATAGCCAGACCTTTGCAGGGAATGTGGGGCCACTACTTCAACCAACTGAGGGTATTTTGACCCCTTTCTGCCTTTCCTGGATCAGAGTTTATGATCTCCTGGGGGGTTTACCCCCACTCTTACTGAAACCCCAGGACTTTTCTTGTATTATTTAGGAACAGGAGGGCTCTAAGCAAAGAATTTGCACAATTTTTCATTTTCCTTTGGTTCATTGTCTTACAGGAAGGTGCACAACACCTATATTGTCACACATCAATTAAGAACAGTGATCACAATCTTCTGTTCTCAACAGGCCCCACCGGGGACTTTTCTAAGGAACTACCTTTTTTCTTACCCATTCATGCATTTGTCTTGTCTCCTTGACTATGTTATCAACTCATTAATGTTGAAGATTGAGTCTTTATTTTGTCTTGTCCAGTGAGTTTTGCCTACAGGTGCTCAGTATGTTGAATGATTTTAACCTATCACATGATGATGATTTGTAGGTTAGGATGCTATTGCACTTAAACGTATCTAGAAAGCATTTTGTTTTAAGTATTGAGGGAAAAAACTAAAGTTAGCTTCTACTATTTTATAGCATTTGTGCAGAATGTCAGCAGATGAGCAGAAATTCTCACCTCCAGTTTTGCCAAATGACTCCGATCGAGGCAGTTCTGTCTCATCAGATCTTCAGGTAGGAAGAAATGTCTAAACTTGTCATGACTTTTTTCTTTTCAAGAAGTAATTCTATAAGGGAAAAGTTGAAACATGTTTTTTATTTATTCATTTCATTTACAAAGGAGTCTTTCCAATAATATCAAACTTTAAGAATTGCTTTATTAACTTTGGGAATTACCTTGTATACAGTAGGCAACTAGTGCTGCCATATAAACACCAACAACAAAAAGCCCACAAATGGGTGGCTTTAAAGAACAGAAATTTATTTTCTCACCATTGTGGAGACTAAAAGTCCAAATCAGGGTCTTGGCCATGGGGATTCCTTCTGTGAGCTTCTCTCCTAGTTGTCAGTATCTGCTGGACATCTTTGGGATTCCTTTGCTTGTAGACCGGTCCTCACATGGTGTCTGTCTTCCCCCTGTGTCTCTCTATATATCTATTCTCTTTTTATAAGACAGCTGCTCAGAGGTTATGCGGTTTAGAACTTACCCTTTTCCAGTATTTCCTCATTAGCATAATAAAAGAAAGTCCCTATTTCCGGGCAGGGTTATATTTTACAGGTACAGGGGTTAGGACTTCAACATAACTTTTTTGGGGGGGACACAATTCAGTCCGTAACCTTACATTCTTTTAACCTTTTGGGAAATAATCATGAACTCTTCAAACACTTTTTGTAAAACAAAACAAAAACCTTCAAAAAACAGTGGGAGAAGCTAAAAATTTCAAGAAACATTTTTTTCTTGAAATTTCTTCATTGTAGCTGGCTCTTATGAATCAGACTTTTACTTTTAATGCAAATTAGTGCAATGTCAAGCCATCCAAAGTCCTGGGGCCCTAAATTCCCAGTGTTCTGCTCTCCGGGGTTCTAGTTCCTGTTGCCACAACATTAACTACATTCCTCTGCCCAGGATCTGGATGTTGACAGATAAGTTGGATGAATTGATGATAGCAGGTGTGGTGAAATGCTTTACATTTCTTTTATTTCTAAATGTTTTATTATAAAAAATATGGATGCAAATTTCTACAGTAAATTTTAAATGAGAGACTGCTGATAATGTCTCAAGTTTTTTAATAAGATCACTTAAGAGGGAAAAAGCTAGAAATTATATTTCTATTTAAAAGTAATAAGATGTTATTTTCACTATATAATGTGAGAAAAGCTATAGGAAAATGTTTTTTGAAAAAACTATATTATTTTCATTGAAATTTTATACTTAGAAATTAGAAAGGTATTGGGAAAACAATGAGAAGAGAACCTTCTCAAGATATCAGAAATCATTTTGTGTTATTGTTTGCCTGCTCATAACCTCAGTCCAACAGACTCTTTTTTTAGTAACCCTCAACTTAAGCCTCTACTAGTTCTTGGACAATAATTGAACACCTGCCCACGATTCCTATAGGGATAATTTTATGATACAGGGTTCTATTTCTGGAAACATTTCAAAATATAAATACCAAAAATGATAGTAAAATAACAAAATAAATATATATGGTTTTACAAATATAATAACTATATAAAACAAATATTAATATAAACCAAAAAACCAAACCAAACTCACAGCCATCAAGTCAATTCTGACTCATAGCAACCCCCTTTGGGTTTCCAAGGCAGTAAATCTTTATGGAAGTAGATTGCCCAGTCTTCCTTCCGTGGAGTGGCTGGTGGTTTTAAACCACCAACCTTCTGGTTAGTAGTCAAATGCCTTAGGCACAATGCCACCAGAGCTCCTTATTTAATATAAAATGTACTGCTGTCAAGTCAGATCTGACTCATAGCAACCCCTCCTTGGGTTTCCAAGGCCGTATCACTACAGAAGTAGCTTGCCCAACTTCCCGAGGAGTGGCTGGTGGGTTTGAACCAGATGGTTAGCAGTCAGATGCCTTAGGCACTACGCCACCAGAGCTCCTATTTAGTATAAAAGCCCCTCATAAATCAATATTCCCCTTAAGAGATTCCAAGTTACCCTTGACCTCAACTGGTTCTTAGTATGTATGAGTTGAGCTATACTTTACAGATGTGTAAATTATGGGGTCAAAATTACAAGTTTTGGTTGTTACTTGAGAATTCTTGTTTAACACAATAGGTTATTTTTGACAATTAAGAATGGTAGTATCATTTATTTTGATCCCCAACAATGTGATAGTCTGTTTAAATATCTGATCTTTAATTTTGAATATTATTAATATATATCTATTTAGCTCCACTGTGAGTCAGAGTACTTATTGTGGGAACTTTGAAATACATGTTTGGATCTTTTCTTTTTTTCCTTTTTCAATCTAGAGCAGAGGTCTGACTAGGGAAGCTACAAATTAAAGGCACTGACTTCCACTCCCTTCTTCCCTTCCTCCCAGGCTGGAAGTGTTTAATAAGCAAGCTCTGACTGCCACCACTAGTTATAATTGCCTCCAGTGAAGGAGACTCTAAAAAAGTTTCTAGACCTCAAAGTATTAAGATAACCACACTTTTATAGGCTCTTAGCCAAAATCAAATGTTACCTTGGCTGTTTGGGAACTATAATAGGATATTGTTTTGACTGTTTGACAGAAATTGAGTAAGAGTGACTTAAATGTTGTTTTTCTCTCTTGTAAAAATCTGAACTGGTACATTGTTCTGAAGTCATCTGAGGACCCAGTTTCTTCTCTCTTGTTGCTCTGCCATGTTTTAGGGTGTTGGCCTTGCTTTCATCATCAGAGCTGGCTCACTACCACCTCTAGCCCGCCCATCAGAAGAAGAGAACAGGAAGTAGAAAGCAAGTAACTTCCTTTTAGGACTGGAACTGAAGTTGTATGCAGTTATTTCCATCCAAATCCCATAGACCAAAACTTAGTTACTTGGCCACAGCTACCTGCAAAGGAAGACAGGAAACCATAGCTAGATGGCCATTTGCTCAGATCAAACCCTGGAGGTGTGTTAACTGAAAGAAATACAGAGAAAGTGGATGCTTCTGCACAGTTTTCAGCCTTTACTACAGGAAATTATGGCACTTGAAATTTTGTATGTTAGTTAGCTTGTAAGGACTGACTCACATTCAGATTACAGGAACCAGTGAATATCTTGGCTCTCATTTATCAAACCATTTAGGAATTATCTTTTAATTACTGGAAAACTAATATGGTCCAGCAAAATCTATTTTAACAATTTAAAGAATTTTGTCAGATAACAATTATATGTTGTATTTATGATATTCTAAACGATTTTTTTTCTAGTAAGAGCCTTCTGTCTCAGTGATAACCATCATGTGAAATACTTTTATTTTCCAGCAGGAAATATAAATTTAAAGTTCAGACATTTGTTAATTGTCAGAAAGAAGACATCACTTAGTAAAAGGATACAACTACAGCAACATGATGGTTCAAACCCACCAGCCACTGCTCACAAGAAAGATTGGGCAATCTACCTCTATAGAGATGCCGCCTCAAAAAGCCAAGGAGGGGTCTCTATAAGTTGAATAATAGACTCGATGGCAGTGAGTTTGGTTTTGGTATAGAAATATGATGGGATTGATTTAGACAGCATTTCTGTCAAATTAATTCAGCAGCTATGTATGGAACACTCACTTCAAGAGATAATTTTGAGCATCAGTTAGCATTATACTTAAGATACATCCAAATACTAGGATAGTTGTGGCTAATAAAATGCTGTGTATTGGACTTTTCTATATCTAAACCAAACTTTCTGTGGAGAAAAATGAATACATAAGACCCTTCAGAGTAATAACATTTCCCATTTTTGGAAACCTTGCCCCCAGTTTTTTTAATGTAAGGATATTCTCCGAGCCCATGCTGTAAACCTTAGAAATGACCCCTTTTTGTTAGGAATATTTGTTGCATCCATCACCAAGCCCTTGTGAATGTTGACTAAATTCCAGTGTTGACTGTTTTCCAGTATACCTCACTAATAGATATCATTTGTCATTGTGGCTAAACAATGGTTAAATAATCATTTGGAAGTCCCCCCTTTCTTAAAACAACATGCAGTATTCCTATAAAATCTGCAATAAGTGACTGACTTTTTAAATTAATCCTTTCTCACATGCCATAATGATGCTAGCAAGTAGAATAGAATAGATTGGCATTCATATTCTTTTTATATCTTCAATATTTTTTTCTTTTCCAATGTTTCTCCTATGCTCTTTCCATTCTTATGTGTAAGAGAAACTCAGAGTTGTTGGAGGGGTGACCATAGCCAAAACTTTTTGTTATCCCTAACTTTCCTGTTGTGCAGTCTTTATGGGCAATACCTTTGACCTAAATCTTAGAAAAAAAGAAAAGAAATGGCTTGCGTGTTTTCCCACCTGCCAGCTTCCCCAGCTGGGGAAGAGCTCTCCTGTGTTGCAGATGTTGATATGGTTTAGGGAACTATGCTACATAATTTGGATGTCACTGTTGTGAAATAAAGAAATCTGGGTAATAAGACACTTATCACTGGATGAAATTTGGGTAGGTACATCTTCGGTTTGTTTTTTCAGAAATTTAATTGCTGTAATAGAGTCCTGATGATGAATGAAAACAAATCCAACGTATGCATTCCTTATCACAAGGGAACACTGTTTTGAAAACTGAAGTAGAGAATGTCTTTGACTGTATCTTTATCATTCTTTTGCCTGACTGTCCATTATGACAGTGTTACACATAATTGACTGTTGGCTTCTTTAGGAAGAGTATGAAGAACTCCTTCGTTATGCTGTAGTGACACCAAATATTGAATCAAGTACTCCACAGTCATCTCATCCTAAGGGAGAAGTGGTGCCAGATGTTAGAATTCCTACTATAATTGATGATATTCTTCATGATCAAGGTTATGTATATTTTTCAAAATATCTCTTAATTTAAAATACTATTTTAAAACTTATTTTAAGCTTATTAATGATGCTGACTTATGATTGTAAAAATGCCTCTCTAGATCAGTAATTCCTCTCAATCAGACAGCAGTGTCTGTCAGTATCACCTGAGGTCACGTTTTACATTTTAACCTGTTATTTCTGGTTCTTAAATGACTCTGGATGATTATTTGAACTTCATTTGACTCTTTGATGGAAAGTAATAAAGTAATGCTGTAGCAATTGCATGCCTTTTAATGGAATGTGTTGTATCTCTATACTTGTTCTGACAGTTGTGTGCCATAATTTTCTGGGAAACTGAATTCCCAAGCCTAAAATTAGAGATGATCCATGGATAGCCTTCAGAGTCCACTAAGATTGTAAACCATGTACTAAGACATTGCCAGTGATGTTTGTATAGAGGATCGTCTAGATTGTCATCATAAGGTGGACCCTTTTGTGGACCATGCCATTCTGATTATTTTGTGCATTAACAAGGTATTGGGCATGGCAGCAATGGCTGAAGAGCATCCCTTCGTTTGACTGTGGTCTCCAGGCAGCTTCCAGGAAGCTGGGCCACACTGCCCATGCCATCCATTCCCTCTTGCCAGAGAGGGTGTGGTGGCCAGCTGCCTCCTTCCTGGCCACAGCCTCTGAGCTGGTGTGGAGGTAGCATTAAGCCAGCAGACACCTGTTCCCAACTCCTGTACTGCTTGTGGCCCTTCAGCTCAAGGGCCTTAATGGGTGAGAAGAGAGGAAAGAAAGAGGCATCAGAGAGGGTGCTTGGGAGAAATACATGTGAGTTTCATGACATCCCAAAGTGAGCTGATCTGTGCCTTGGTGGGGCTGGATGCTTGGCCAGGTGCCCAGCACCCTTGCAGGATGCCCAGAGCCCTAGTGACTTGCCAGGCCTGGAGGGCAGAGCAGGCTTCAGAATTGTGAACCCAGGGCTTGCAAGGATAGGAGTGGTACCCTGAAGTTGGCTTCTCAAGGTACATTCTGACCCAGCGTAGGAGGAAGGTCAGTGAAGTAATTAAGCCATGGGCCCTTTAGTCACACAGACCAGCCTGTATCTAGCTTTGTCTTCTCCAAGCCTCCTTTTCCTCAGAGGAATAATCCATAATTGGATCATCACAGAGATGAGCACACCAGAAAATCTTATTTCTTTGATCATATTTTCTAAGTAAAATCAGACAGATAGTCTGAAAGCCAAAAATCTTCTTTTTTCACATATTGCCAATTTTCACATAATGATCTGATTTTGGAAACCTTACCACGTCTCTAAGCGAGGAGTAGGTATATAAGGGGAGCTCTGGTGGTGTAGTGCCTAAGGCATTGACTGCTAACCAGAAGGGTGGCAATTCAAACCCACCAGCCCCTCCTCGGAAGGAAGATTGGGCAATCTACTTCTGAGGAGATACCACCTTGGAAACCCAAGGAGGGATCTCTGTGAGTCAAATCAACTTGACAGCAGTGAGTTTTAGGTGTATAAGATCCCAGGCAACTCAGTGTAAATAAGTCTTTTTTCAAAGAGTACATACTTCCTATGGAAACACAGAAAGCCCTCCCTGATATTCAACAGTTCCATGCTATCAGCCTAACTACAAGGATCCCTGTGCTTGAAGGCACATGACACAGCCCATTCAGTCAAAAAACTCCTGAGTTTCTGATAGGTCACAGCCGTAGTGTCTGTTGCTCTCTCCCCCCGTAGGCATGGAATTTTCATTGTGTTTAGTCTTTAGCCTACTGGATTGGATCAACAAATTGGACCAGAACCTTCCAAGAATCTTTATTCTACTACTGAAACACTTTCTACCCGAATGTTATTTATCTTCAGGAGACATGAATCTTGGATTTATCCACAGTACATCAGTGATCTAGGTCATGTTTTGGTTACCTGTTGGGTATCTTGGCATTCAGTATCCTTACTGAGCAAATCCAAAGTGCCACATACTCTCTTGTATTATAAATGTAAACAGGCAAATCAGCATTTTTAGCCCTGTACACCTGTGCTCTTCAGGTGATTACCAGAAGCTTGTTTCCCTTTCCATTGCCAACAGTACTATGGTACTGTTGTTCCCACTGGCCCAACACAGGAACCCTGTCCTTCTCTAAGCTCTTGTACATTTCAAAGTAATCACCTGGAATTGATGACCACAGCTCTTTTTTAGCATGTAAGATAGTATATATTTGTTTATCTCTGCCTTTTCCAAAAGAAGGATTTGAAATTAAACATAATTATCGTATAGTGATTTTCATCTTTAGATATTCTGATTCACAAGCAGATGTTGTTAGAAGGTACTATGTAAATTTATCATCACATTCTTTCTATTTTTGGTATTGCTGTTGCTTAGTATAAGCAGGGTGTGTTGAAATTGGCAAAGTATAGATATGTCTCTTAACACAATCATACTGGGAGGTTTTTCACAGTTTCTTTTTTACCATATATTAACTAAAGGCTCCTGAGTGGAGGCATGGAGGGCCCTGTTTTGGGGAAACAAGTGCCACTTTTGTCTGGAGTTAGAGAAAAGCAGCAAGGCCCTGAGAATATTCAGTGTTATAAGATAGCATGTCCTTTTCTAAATTGATTTTTTTTAATGTTCTGTGGTTATTCACCTACTTATTCTGTTAGCATGAATTGTAGGCCTCAGTAGACATAGTTTACTTTCACCCATATCTGATGCCCTACCCTGAGGAATGAGTATGCTTTCTCACTCTCTTCAACTCAGGCATGGACATGAAGTTTGCTTTGTCCATTGAATTGTGAGCAGAAATGAATTGAGGGCACTTCAGGCAGTGTGGGAACATGATTTTCTGTGTTCTCTTTTCCACTTTACATAAACATGAGAACTGGCAGTATTCAGGAAGGGACTGTTTTGTCACCTTGGGTCCCAGAGGAAAGACAGTGTAAATGATTATTACATATGTTAACATGAGGGACAAATACATATTTGTAAGCCATTTTAAGGGTTATTTGTTCATGCAGCAAAACCTGACTTTGCTGTGCTGACACAAACACCTACTATATGTATGTAGAGGATCAGTAAGTGCTATGGGAGAAAGAAAAAAGAACATGAGCCTTCCTGTCAGTAAGTTTATGTGGTCTTTTTAGAAATTCTAGATATGAATATATGATGAATTAATAAATATTTTAAAATAATAGAATTCAGATATACAGACACATAAAGATAGGTTGGATTCTTTAGAAACAGTCTTGAAAAGGACTTTAAGGTAAAAGATGTTATTCGGGATCAGTATCTGTGAAGGGAAGGAGGACTGGGTGAAGGGAGAAGTCTATGATGTAGACCATCAGCATTCCCGCCAATCCACCTAAGAGCTCTGGAGTGAGTATTGCCCGTCAGAATGTCCCCAAGCAGGCTGAAATGGCCAGACCTTTGTCCTCTCACCTGGTCCAGTGACCAGATGTGTGCTGCTGCTCCAGAATGAAGCTGGCAGAGGCAGTGTGCACTTGAACAACAGGTCCTTCCTGAAGGGGGATCTAAGCAGAACATCTCTATGTCAACCGAAGACAGTCTGTGCTGAAGTGCTAAATGAGTTCTGTAAGTTCCTAGAACTGTGAATTCAGTGAAGGAGTGGTCACTTGGGCAGAAGTTACCAAATAATCTAAACCCTGAAAGTATTGGTAACATTGGGAATGTCACTGGAAGGGCACTCCAGTACAGAGTTGGGACTCTTGACCTATGTGACTAAAGCAGATCAGAAAATAAGTGGAGATAAAAGTAGAAAGACAGATTCAGGGCCAAATTTTGAAGAACCTTAACTCCAGGCTAGGAACTGTCATCTTTACTTGGTGGTGAGAGTGGGGGTTCTATTCAAAGTTCGTGTTCTTTGTTAAGAAAGAACAACTGCAGTTTTAGATTCTCAAAGCAGTTCTTTGTTCTATCCTTTTGGAGTTGACTGGAGGAACCAACCTTTTCCTAATCTGAGATTTTTTCTTCTTATTTATTGCCTTAATGTTACTGTATCCCCGGCATATTGCATTTTATTTGTTGTAAAATCTTATTCATGTACTGCAACCTTCTTAAATTAAGTATGTGTGTTTAGACATCTATTTAAGAATGGTCCCATTTAATGAAAAAATCAAATCCTTTTTTTTTAGCAGGAAATAACCTTGTAGCAAGAGAAACTGGGATGGAAATTGGAAAAGGATGTGATTTAAGTGCATCAAGTCATTCAAAGACAGATGGTATGACTTTTTCTTAGCTTGTTTTTATTAATATATATTTTGTGTTTTGATTGTGTACAAAGTACAAAGATAACAATTCCAGCATATTGACAGAATTTTAAGATGCCTGTTGTTTGTAATGACTATAAATGGTAATATTTAAAATAATTTTGTAAGATTCCAAAATAGAACAATTAAGATGAGTTAGTGCGTAATAGGGAGCTCTGGTGGCGTAGTGCCTAAGGCATTTGACTGGTAACCAGAAGGCTGGTGGTTCACACCCACTAGCCATTCCTCAGAAGGAAGGTTGGGCAATCTACTTCCGTAATGATACTGCTTTGGAAACCCAAGGAGGGGTCGCGATGAGTCGGATCCAACTCTATAGCAATGGGTTAGTGTGTGATAGTGTGTGGCAGACATCCTTTCTTAAAACTGCTCAGTTAGAGGGCAAATATTTTAGAAGATTTAAAGGATATAGGAAGGTTGGACAATTTAAACCTTTCATGAACCAATACACTGTTTCCCAGCTTTCAGGTATTTGTGTTTCAACTTAATGATTCTTCATCATATCTCTATACTTTTCTCTTATTTGGTGTTTTCCTTTTAATATGCTAAAGGAACCTTTATGTTATTTACTACTAAATATAGCATACAACTAGTGTATAGCTGTTATAAATAGAACTAGATGAAAATAATGCAACAAAAACAAAGTTATTAAATTTTGGTTAAATATTATTGTATTCTGCCCGAGTTCTGCTGTTTGTTAAAAGAGGAGATTAGCAAGTATTAAAGAGCTTTTAAAACTATATAACACCATATTGAGACTCTTACCTTGATATAATCAGAATGATTAAAATAATAAAAATGGGAAAATATTTTTAACTTTGTGATTCAGTGTAATTTATGTGAGAAATCCCTCTATCCTTTATGAAAGTTTGGGACAATGTAATCTTTGAGGGCCCTTCTGAATTCTATTTCTTATATTACATGATTCAGTTTTTTAAAAGTGAATGTATTTATTAAAAATAAAAGAAAGCAGAGCCTATTGCTTTTCCCAAGATTAGTAAAAGAAAAATAATATATTTTTTTTAATTTTAGGCTTTTCATGTAATTTGTCATTCTGCCTTGTTCTTTGGGTACTTTAACCATCTTTAGAACATGCAGGTGTTATTTCAGGTATTAATGTATTATTATATTTCTATGCAAAACATATATTTAGAAATGATTTTCCCTTTTGGAAAAAATTCTTGATTTTTTTAAGTAACAAGTTCTATAATAGATGTATCTTTTTCTGTTGTTGTTAACTTTTTATTGTGATTTGGGTAGTTTTACAAAGCAGATTTTTTTTATATCCAACAGTTCATACACATTTGCTTTCACAACACTGATTATAATCCCCACAATGTAACAGCTCTCCTCCCACCTCCTCCCTGTGGTTACCCCTTCCTTGTGTCCTTCCCTTTGTGTTCCTGCCTGCCTAGCATTCTCCTGTGCTAATGCTGCCTTTCTGATCTCCTATGTTCCAAGGAGTGCAAGGTATTGTTCAGCTCATAGACCTGTCTGTTGTTGAGCTGAGAGTTAAGCCATGGGAATGAGTCTAATTCCAGGCCCAAAGGGTAACTCAGGGCCATAGTCTCAGGGGTTTCACCAGTCTCTTGATGACTTTTTTTATGCTTTTGAATTTTATCCTACATTTTTCTCCCACTCTATCCAGGATCTCCAATTTTTGCCCCTTTCCAAATAGATTTATCTTTGATTAATTCATTAAGGAAGAGAGAAAAGCTCTTCAGTTTTGGTTTTTAGGACCCTCACAAAAAATACATGTGAGAAATGATGATGAATAGTCTCTAATTCTAACGTAAGTATGGGATCAAATTTTTTAGCTTTTTTATTTTGTACTTTTTAGAAATAGATAGCAGTTCTCTTTCTGGGTCTGTCTTTTCCCATCCCATCCCCAGTGTACTTGGTCAGGGCATGGGGATTATGTGTATATGTATAAACATGTATATATATATATTTGTTTTTTAACAATATACAATTGACTTCACATTTTCAATTTTTTATTGTGGTGAAGTATATATAACAAACCATTTGCCGTTTTAACCATTTCTGCATGTACAATTCATTGACATTAATTACATTTCCTCATGTTGTGCCACCATGTATTTCTTACCTATATATATTGAAGGCTAACAAGGTACCTTACAACTGATTATCTGTTAAGCTAAATTATTAGTCTTTTTCTACTCATAATATTGAATTTCAGTAGCATTAAGATCCTTCTAGTGTTGAAGATTTAGTAATAATGATCTATATACTGCTACTCTGACCTTGGCCATTTTAAACCTCTATGAACCTTAGTTTTCTAATCAAAATTGGGATAATAATACCTATTTCTTTGGGTAGCACAGTGCCTAAGGCACTTGACTGCTAACCAGGAGGCTGGCGGTTCAAACCCACCAGCCACTCCTCGGAAGGAAGGTTGGGCAATCCTACTTTTGTAGTGATAACTGCCTCAGAAACCCAAGGAGGGGTCACTAGGAGTCGGGGCCAACTCGATGGCAAATAACAACAACAACAAATTTCTTTGGGTAGAGTATATTAAGAGAACTAATCTTTACAAAGCTGTTTCTCAGGAACATAGGAAGCACTTAGTGAATGTTGATACCATGATGTAGATGGTATTATTTATAGCAACACATACTGGACCTGGTATATAAAGCATCTTTATTTGGAATTGAAGTCACTTGGAGGCTCTGTTGGAGGTATCTCAAGCAGGTCAGGTTAGTCCAAATTCTAGATTTAGATTAAAAATGGCCAGTATACTTTAGGTAATTGCTTTAAATTTTTTTTAGCTTCCATGGGGAGCTAATATTTTGTAGCCTTTCAGTATGTTAACTGCTTACTAATTTGGGTTATTTTCAATTTGGCCTGACTGCTACAACTTTTTTATTTTTAGGGTCATCACCAGTGTCATCACCAAGGAAGCTCATTCACCCAGTCATGGATTTTTTCAGTTCACATCTTTTAGATGACTCTTCCTCACCAGCATCCAATTCTAGTCATGTGACACACGTCCAAGAAGTAGTTGTGAATGATTTTCTTATTTCTGATGAAAACCTTCAGAAGATAGAAAATGTGTTTGATCTTTGGAGTTCAAGTCTTAAGGTATTACATTTGTTCAATATATAGTACAACAGTTCTACTCTTGAAGTCATTGCTTTTTGTTTTTTAAATCTTTTCTTTCCTGAGATTAGTCCAGTGTCTTACAGCTATGCTTCTCAATCTTTAATGTACTTACAAATCACCTGGGGATCTCGTTAAACTAGTTTAAACTCGTTAAACTACAGCTTCTTATCAACAGGTCTTGGGCAGAGCCTGACATTATCATTTCTAACAAGCTCCTGGGTGATGCTATGGGTTCAAGTTTTAAATAGTGGAATAGCTTTGTACGTTCTATTGAATTTCTCAGATGTTTTGAAAGGCTTAGCCTACATGTGGTTAAGACATGTGTTAAGCCTTTACATCATTATAGTTATAACTAATGGAAATGTCTCCTTTTATGTGAAACACAAGATGCACTTTTAGCAATCTGTCTTCATTGTATAGTCGTTCTTATAGCAACTACAATATATAAATGATAAATCTCTAAAAATGGGTGATGTTATTGGCCTCTAAATAAAACAGATACTGTAGAAATGCAAAGTTGAACTCCATGACATTTATATTTCTCTTTTATTTGGAACATTAAATTCTAGAAATAATCTTTTAATATAGCTTCTATTATATTTTCCCCCTGGTGCAGGTTTATACTTCTAATCATAGTGTTAGTCCATTGGAGTAGTGTGCCACCGACCACTTAAACTGTTCTGTATTATGTAAACCATATTGTTAGCCAGTTTTCTTAATAGCAAATGATTATTTGGTCTTTTTACATATGCCAGTCAGTAGAGTAAAGAGGGATTTATAAGTACAAGTTTGTACTTACAAATTTTTGTAATTGGTCATTATGGTAAATGGTTGAGGGGAAAAAAGCATCAACTCCCATCACTGCCACCTCTTCTAAATAAATTTACGGCTCAGTCTAGGTTATGGTCCTACATTACTTTTTTCCTGATCTTTAATACAGACATTTTAATTCAGACATTTAAGTTCTTGAATAAACAAAGGCACTTGGTGAATTAATTATGTTGTTACTGTTGTTAGGTGCCACCAAGTCTCTTGTGACCCTGTCTCTAACAGAACGATATGCTGCCTGTCCTGTGCCATCCTCACAGTCATTGCTATCTTTGAGCCTATTGTTGCAGCCACTGTGTTAGTCTATCTTCTTGAGGGTCTTTCTCTTTTTTACTGACCCTCTACTTTAGCAAGCATGATGTCCTTCTCTAGGATTGGTCCCTTCTGATATTATGTCCAAAGTACTTGAGACGGAGTCTAGTCATCCTTGCTTCTAAGAAGCATTCTGGCTGTACTTCCAGGACAGATTTGGTTGTTCTTGTGGCAGTCCATGGTATTTAATATTCCTCACTAACACCATAATCCAAACACATCAATTCTTTGGTCTTCTTTATTTATTATCATCTTGTATGGAGGGAAAAAAAAAAAAATCCCCTTAAATGTGAAGTAAAAAGAATCAAGGTTGTCAAACTGGGACACATTTTCATCAGTATGTTCTGGCTTTTTAAATAGATTTTGGGTGTTGATTGCCTGTTCTCATTTTTTTTTAAATAATGTTTCTTAATTTCAGGATCATTTTAAGAAGTGGTATGAGGAACAAAAGAGCTCTGGTAGCGCAGTGCCTAAGCCATTTGACTACTAACCAGAAGGTTGGCGGTTCAAACCCACCAGCCACTCTTCAGAGGGAAGACTGGGCAATCTACTTCCATAAAGATTTTACCACCTTGGAAATCCACTGGGGGTCACTATGAGTCAGAATCAACTCGATGGCAGTGGGTTTGGGATTAGGAACAAACTAACAGTCAGTATCGTTATTTTTCAGACAAATGTCATATCTGAACTAAGTAAGTGGAAACTTAATTTTATTGACTGGCATCGAATGGAAATGAGAAAGGAGAAAGAGAAACATGCAGCACATTTAAAACAATTGTACAACCAGATCAATGACTTGAAGGAGCTGCAAAAAACTTATGAAGTCTCCATTGGGAGAAAAGATGAGGTCTTTTTTTTTATATCTCTGTACCGTAGCTCAGATTAATAAATGTCTTGCTAGATAATGAATGCCAGGAATTGGTGGTGGTTTACAAAGGAGTATCACTTCAGAAATTGATAGAAAAATAAATGCATAGACATAGAATTAATTCTTCCTATTAAACATACCAGTATAATGTCATTTTATCTTTGCCACCCATTTCAATGATCAGGTTTCTGTTATCTTGATATTTTGAGAATGTGTATACTAGTTATTTCTTATTCATCTCTTCTTTCTTCCTAACTGCCCTTGAGAGAACATCAGGAAACCAGCATCACTTAACATTTTAAACTATCTTGTCAGGGTTCATTTTAAGCATCAATATAATGATAGTCTTTCTTCATGTTATTGATTAATCCAGAAAACACCTATTATTTAGCCTTTTGTTAGCTTCTTAAGAACTTTGAAGATAGTGTTCGAGTTGGTATTAATTTTATGTCTCCCAGCAGTACCTTAAACAAGGCAGATGGGCAAACAGTCTGTGCCTCTCTCTCTTCCCCTTCTGATGCCCTTATCCATATGGCAGTGGCTTTCAGAGAAGAGGGTCTTGTAGCAGACACCTCTGCTACTTGTCTGCAAAAGCAGCACTCAGATATTTTAATGAGCTAATAAATGTTATGTTTTTAAAAATAATACATACTTTTTTTTTTTTTAGTTTTGCAGGTTGTAATACAGAATTGAACACTTAACATAGTTTTCTCACTTGAAACAATGATTCTAATGTCAGCTGTTTTCTTTATTACTTTCAAAACCCTGTTGTAATGTTTTAAAATATTTTACTTTATGTTGAAGTATTAATCACAAAAAGAGTGCATATACCATGTTCCTTTAAAGTGACCAGCCATGTGCCATCATCCAGCATAAGAACTAGAACATTTCCAGTATCTTAGAACGTCTGCCTTTTTCTTCCTTTGGGAATCATGTAAAGAACCAGAATAAATGTATCTCGGTAAAAATACTCAACAAAGTGTCTTTCAGAAGTGGACATTTAAAAATAGATACTTCAGTTATTCATTTCTTTATAAGAGAATATTATTGTAGGATTTAGAAACTTTCATAGATTTATTTTAAAGGACAGGGTTAATACCAATTAAGTACATCAAAATATGATTATTAATTATTTGCTTTTATAAGTTTGTTGAATGCAAAAAATCTTGCGGTCATTGAAACACTTCTATACCCAATAGCAGGGACTAGAAAGAGAAAACATGGTCTCTGCCCTCAAATTAAGTGAATAAAGAATGTATATGTAACAAAAATTTCAAATGTATAATTATTTTTCTTGAATTAAATATTGATGACCATATAACTTTATGTTTATTGAAACTTTTTGTTGATTAGCAAGACAGACACATGGTGAAACTTTTTTCTCCCCTTCATTCATTGATATTTAGTGTATTCATGTGGGAAAGTTTTTGGTCTTTTTCAAGATAATAAAGAAGTATATACCAGTGATCAGCAAGTATTCACTCTAGTATTTTTTGATATATGAGAAAATCACTTTACCAATTGCTGTTATTGTAATATAATAATGTGTATAACCAATCATAATAATTGGGTTAATTGCTATTTATAGGTGATATCTAGCTTGTCTCATGCCATAGGCAAGCAAAAGGAAAGGATAGAGTTGATGAGAACATTCTTCTACTGGCGAATTGGCCATGTCAAATCCAGACAGGATGTGAGTATGAAAAAAGAGAAGACCACTGACACATTAGTAGACTCTGAACTCAAAAGTGTTTAGGATTACTTATTATAACTGTTTTTAAAAGACATCAATTTATTGTGATTATTCATTTTACAATCAATCAAAATAAATTTACAGCATATTGTTGCTCTTATTTCAAAGGAATTTGATTTTGGTTTAATTTGGAAAAAATAGCTTAGATTTTTATAGACCTGTTGATACATCATTTGCTACTCATAGTGGGTTAGTAAATTGCAAATGCTGTGACCATGGAAACTTGATAAGCAAATTTTACCTCAGATGTGGTTAGGTAGAAAAAGAATTCATAATCTCTAATGTATCTTATGCTTCCTACTTCTAAAATGCCTGAATGCAACCTCTTCATAAGGAGGAAGTACTATATTTCTACATTACAAAATAATACACGTTTCTTGGGTGACTTGCCTTATGGTGAGAAGCAAAGAAAACCATACTTATATAGCTTTATAAAAAATTATCCTTAGTATCACAATAAAAATAAGTAACATAATCCTTAATTTGTGTATCAGTTAAACTTCAACACCTATTATTTTAATTAAAGAAGACCTGATTCAGTATGTCAGAATAAATAGTGAACACAGAGAAAAGAATAAACAAATTCCGGCATCAGAAGTAGGAGCTCTGGTGGCATAGTTCCGTAGGCATTTGACTGCTAACCAGAAGGCTGGTGGTTCAAACCCACCAGTCACTCCTCAGAAGGAAGGTTGGGTAATCTCCTTCCATAGTGATACTGTTTTGGAAACCCAAGAAGGGGTCATTTTGAGTCAGTTCCAATTCCATAGCGGTGCATTGAGTTTTGCATTGCATCAAAAGTGGAAAAGCATCAGAATATGTACATATTCCAGAAGAAAATGGAAATAGAGAGAGCATGTATGGGGTATGTATGTCTGTATGTATTCTTGTGTGATGTCTGTGCACGTAGTTTTCAAAAGATTAGTTTGCTATATCTTTGATGGGAGCTCTGATAGCATAGTACCTAAGGTACTTGATTGCTAACCAGAAGGCTGGCAGTTCAAACCCACCAGCCACTCCTCAGAAGGAAGGTTGGACAATCTACTTCCATAGTGATACCACCTCAGAAACTCAAGGAGGGGTCGCTATGAGTTGGGTCCGACTAGAGGGCAGATAACAATGTATCTTTGATGCACTTGTCTTATCATTTTGTATAAGTCAGCATTTAAGTATATATTTAAGAAAATTATTATTTCTATGGAATAGAATTTCTCCTTTAAGAAAACTTAGATTTTTTTTCACTTTTTTATTAATCCCGCTAAATTATATCATATTAATACTTTTAAAGAGAGTTGTTTAAAAATTATCTTTTATACCGTATTTTGAAAGTAATTTATTAAGTGACATAATGGGAATACGTAATCTTTTTAAGTATTAACCAGAATGGTTAAAACGGCTGTAATTTTTTATATTATCTTTTCAAATTTAAGAAAGTTGAAAATGGAACTACTTCTTCAAATGAATTTAAATTAGTTGATGAAAGAAAAATAGCCTATTTACCTTTTGGATCAGTTTGGCACTATATATGATGACAAGATATGTAAATTAATCTTAGCATGGTAGCTGCCAAACTGAAGAGAAAACTGTCCCATCAGAAGCCACTTTTTTTTTTTTTTTTTTTGTCTTCTCTCTGTTATTCTCCTGGTCCAAACTTTAGTTGAAAGGTCAGACAAATTGGTAGCTATAATGGCAACTAGAGAGTTACTTATTTTCTTTCATTTTGTGTTTTGTTTTTCCCATACTTGATTAATTGCATAAAGCAATGATAAAAATGGCTAAGAGCTCAGTCTCTAGGATCAGGCAAGTCTAGCTTTACCTTTGCTGCCTGTGTGACCTAGGTAGGTAGCTTCCTTAACCTCTTGAAGCCTGTTTGGTCTGCAAAATGAGAATAATAAGATTACACAAGATTAAATAATATAATGTGTGTAAACAGTTTACCACAGTTATCATTACTGCCATAGTAACTGCCAGTACACTGTGTTTTTGAGATTTTATATTACTTTCATTTAGGTTTATGAAGGTAAACTAGCTGACCAGTACTTCCGGAGAGCTCTATTGAGAAAAGTCTGGAAAGCCTGGCATTCCACGATACAGAAGCAGTGGAAAGATGTGGTGGAACGAGCTTGTCAAGCCAGAGCTGAAGAAGTTTGTGTCCAGATTTCCAATGATTATGAAAACAAAGTTGCTATGGTAAAGTTCTTTTTAGTTAAATTTTTCCCTTTCCTTTAATAACAATAAAGAAGAAGAGTAACACTAACACTGCTTACTATTAGTTTTCATTAGACAGAGTAACCCATTTTTCCAACCCCTTTAAATACAATAGAGCTTCCGGTGAGACTGTTGGGAAAGGGCAACACTGAGAAGGCAGACTTACAGACTTAGCTATTCCTTTAAATAATTAGGATTCTGGCCTCCCAACATGTGTTGAATCTTTTGTATGTACATTTCTTTGGAAATAAAAATCACCCACAGATAACGAACATCGCTAAGATATTCTTCTAAGTTTGCCTTTTATTCAGCCAAAAATGAAGATCAAAAACAAATATTTATCTTCATGTTAATTTATAAGCTATTTTCTTATAAGATTGATAACAGTTTTATATATATTAAATTATTTTTTCCATTGACATTTAATAATAAAATTAACATTGTTTCCCTAGGAAAATAGTTGGGTCTAAAATGAATAAAAACCATACTGAAGATTTCAGCAGGCCTCTTGAAATCAAATAATGAAAGGGGAAAAACAATTCATTATTATAGCATTAATTAATATTAAAAAGAAGTGTTTTTGTTTGTTTGTTTGATTCCGTGAGGAAGGTTTCAAAGCCATTTTAGCCATTAAAACGTGCCTGGGTCTAATAAGAAAACAGAGGATTGAAGCAGATTAGGAGATGTCATGGAGAGCTGGGAAGAAACTTCCTGTAGAAAATGCCCAAGTTCCCCAGGATTCTGCTTCAGTGGGGCTGAGAGCGAGCACACGGGTGCCTCAACATCATTACAGTTAGGCTGTTTAACACGTCAATTATTAGTGTGTTTACCACATTAAATATAGCATTCTGTACTTCAAAATGACATACAAAAAAGTTCAGTCTCTTTATGTTTGGTCTATGTTAAAGTGTGCCATACCTACTATCACTTTGCATTTTAAATTTTGTTCGTCATATTAAGTAGAGAAAAATTCTGTTAATATTTCAGGCATTTAGTCATTTTTTTCTGAAGGGTTGAGAGCTGTCTGTGACTGTAATATATTTTTTTTAATACCCTACATAAAAGTTTTATGGTAAGAAAGGACATATCTCTTAATTTGCATAATGAAAACACATCATAACCTGCAATAGAAGTGGTATAAAATTCCCTGTGTTTAATCCTTGACTTTATGGTTATGAATGAAAATCATTTGTTGATGGACACAACAGAGATAAGATGGACACTTAGGAGTGTTGTATGGCAAGCTGTTTTTAGTATTTCACATAAAAATGATTGTATTTAAATCTATTTTAACAAATAATATTCTTCCTTATGTTTCAAAACTTTATCATTGTTATTTTTTAAAATTATCCTTATTTTAGTTATCTGGAGCTTTAGAGAATGCAAAAGCTGAGATCCAAAGAATGCAGCATGAAAAAGAGCACTTTGAAGATTCCATGAAAAAAGCTTTCATGAGGGGTGTGTGTGCATTAAATCTTGAAGCCATGACTATGTTTCAAAACAGAAATGATACAGGTTAGTATTTTATTTTAAGATTCTTTGTCAACTCTCAAAAAGTATTTGAGGAGATTTCATTAATCAGTATGATCTGCAGTGCTGATTTTCTGCAATGGACATGTCTCATCTAAGCGTTAATATTTCTGATTTTATGGTGTCATAGCTAGTTGTGTATCTTCCATGTAGCTCAGTCATGTTTACTTAGGTTATCTTAGAAATGATCACATAAACTGCCAACTCTCTATTTACGCTCAATACTAAAATAATGCTTTTAATGTAGAACATAAATATAAGTCCCTTTTAGCTTATACTTTCAGTGTTTTTAAGTGCAAAATTCTTATCTTTGTTTTTCTTAATTGGCAAATTTCCTCATATTATATTATTGGTTAAGCATTTCTTATCTAGTCATAAATTCCCATTTTAGAAACTGGGCCTCCTGTCTTTGTTTAGGAGAGACCCCAACTCAAACTGTCTTCAGTAGATATAAATACAGGCCTACCTGGAGAAGTCAAGTTAAAGATAGCCCAAGTAATGACTGGGAGCTGAGTGGTTTGTGTAGTAGTTTCATCATCATGGCTTAGAAGAACACATGTATATTCATTCAAGAGAAAGTTTCACAGTCTCTTCTGACATCCACTTTGGTCTTTTCTTCCTTTCCTGTCTTTTTAATGACCTTTTGCTTTTTTCATGTATGATGTTCTTGATGTCATCCCACAACTCGTCTGGTCTTTTGTCATTGGTGTCCAATGCATCAAATCTCTTCTTCATATGGTCTCCAAATTCAGGGGGGATATATTCAAGGTAGTATTTTGACTCTCATGGGCTTGTTTCAATTTTTTCAGCTTCAGCTTGAACTTACATATGAGCAATTGGTAGTGTGTTCCACAGTCAGCTCCTGGCCTGCCTTGTTTTGACTAATGATATTGAGCTTATCCATTGCCTCTAGTTGATTTGGTTTCTGTGTGTTCCATTTGGTGAGGTCCACATATGTAGTCACCGTTTATATTGTTGAAAAAGGGTATTTGCTATGAATAAATCATTGGTCTTGCAAAATTCTATCATGTGATCTCCTGCATCATTTCTATTGCCAAGGCCATATTGTCCAACTACCGCTTTGTTTCCTACTTGGACATTTCCAGTCACCAGTAATTATTAATACATCTTGATTTCTTCTTTGGTCAGTTTCAGACTGCAGAAGTTGGTGAAAATACTCCATTTCTTCATCTTTCACTTTGATGGTTGGCACATAAATTTGAACGTTTTTGCAGTGTTCTCTCATATTAAACCCTCTTTGGGATTCAGACTCTTTTATCAATGAGACAGTTTCATTTTGTAACATCATTTACAATATTTAAACCTGGTGAATAACTTCTCTGTGCTTGTCATGCCTTCATTTTAAAGCATCAAAAATATATTATTTAAATTGTAATTGTGGATAGTAGAAAGTTCAAAGCAAATCATTTTTTTCTGAAGCAGTCGTGGTATGTGGCCCATATGCAGGTTAGAAATTTAGAATCATAAACTCTCGAGGCTAAATAGTTTATCTTGCTAATACCCAGATGAGTGCTTGATTTCTCCCATAAATGGTCCTCTATTTAAGTTTGTTTAAAAACAGACTCACCTCATCCAATGACAAAATAGTCAGCTTTCAATTCTAATTATTAGCAGGTTGTATGTATTACATTGAAGAATTTAATTATCTACTTGGAAGAGATACTAGATTTCACAAGTAACAAACTCTTATCATGAGAACTTACATTCAGTTATAAAAAACTTGCTCCTAATAACCTACTTAAGGAAGCTATGAATCAATTTAAGATAGTGTTATACTACCTTAATAAATTTGCTGTCTTAAATTTTAGACTCACATGCAGGTGTGTCCTGTAGGCAAATATCTATAACAGAATTTGGAGAAAATATATTCTGATAATGAGACAACATAACTTGTTTTGCTTCTGTTGCTTTTAATTCTCTGTTATCCAGAGCTAATGCCAGGTTCTAGCAACCCAGCTGCTTTGAGTTGTCATCTTGTATTAAGCAATCGTGGTAAAGATGACAGGAGTAAAACACACCCTAGTGGTAGTGTTGGTAGAGCTATGAAAATCCCAAACTCACCGCCGTCGAGTCGATCCGACTCATAGCAACCCTTCCTTGGGTTTCCAAGGCAGTTTCACTACAGAAGTAGATTGCCCCATCTTCCTTCCGAGGAGTGACTGGTGGGTTTGAACCTCCAGCCTTCTGGTTACCAGTCAAATGCCTTAGGCACTGTGCCACCAGAGCTCCTTGGTAGAGCTATAGAAAGCAAAAATTCAGTATAATCTAATGCTGGATTTGCTCTGTGATACTTAGGTTTTTGTGTCATTAACAGCCATTTAAAAAAAAAAAAAATTCCCACAAGAGGAAAAGTACTCTGGCTCACTTTCTTGATTAAACCAAGTGTTTTTATAATGCAGTTTTTAATGATGCAAGGTTTTTATTTGTCCTGATTTCTCTGCTAGCACATCTTCATTGCCTTTCATGTTGTACAGTATCTTAAATCTTATAGATTATAAATCAGAGGCTTCTATAAAGAAGGCAGAACATGACCATAAAAATAACCTTAAAATGTTATTTATTAAAAAACCACTGCCATCAAGTTGAATCCAACTCATAGTGACTCATGATAACATAGTCACTCATCACTCTCTAGGTATCCCAGGACCAGTTCTAATCTCTGTAATGATTCCACTGTTCCACATCTTTTATACATATACATAGGAGCTCTGGTAGCGTAGTGCCTAAGGCAGTTGACTACTAACCAGAAAGCTGGCGGTTCAAACCCACCAGCCACTTCTTGGAAGAAAGATGGGGCAATCTACTTCCGTAGTGATACTACGTCAGAAACCCAAGGAGGGGTCGCTATGAGTTGGGCTGACCAACAGCACATAACAACAACAACAACAACATACATATATATGCAGCTGGTATACTGCCTGCCAACCTTGAGTTCAATGAGTCAGGAAAAGCCTCCAGCTTGACGTGTGTGTACACACACACACACACACACATACAAGTGTCTGCCACTGATCTAAAAAAGAGGTGATCAGAATCACTTTCTATAAACAGGTTAAGACTCAGAACGGGAACAAGGATGTTTTGTTTTAAAAGCAAAAGCATTATTTTATATTGAAGTAGTACCTTTCATCAGAGGATATTAAAAAAAAATATGCACAGCAATTCTCTTAAATATTGTTAATGAGGTAACTATTACTCTGCCTGTTTTACATAAAGGTTGTCTTAGAAAAGGACTTTAGAAGCCCAGCTTTGTGGATGGAAAGAGGATGACATAGAAAACCATTTAAACATGTTGTTGTTAGGTGCCGTTGAGTTGGCTCCAACTCATATCGACCCTGTGTACAACAGAACGAAACACTGCCTGGTCCTGTGCTAGCCTCAACAATTCCTGCTGTACTTGAACCCATTGTCGCGGCCACTGTGTCATTGAGGGCCTTCCCGTTTTTTGTTGACCCTCCACTTTACCAAGCATGATATCCTTCTCCAGGGAATGATTCCTTCTGACAGCACGAGCAAAGTAGGTGAGACACTGTCTCGTCATTCTCACTTCCAAGGAGCATTCTGGCTGCACCTCTTCCTGGACAGATCTGTTCACTCTTCCTACAGTCCATGGTACTTTCAGTATTCTTAGCCACCACCACAACTCAAAAACATCAACTCTTCTTCAGTCTTCCTTATTCATTGTCCAGCTTTCACATGTATATGAGACGATTGGAAACACTACGGCTTGGGTTAGGCGCACCTTAGTCTTCAAAGAGACTTCTTTGCTCTGCAGCACTTTAAAGAGGTCTTTTGCAGCAGCTTTGCCAAGTGCTATACGTCATCTGATTTCTTGACTGCTCTTTCCATTGGTGTTGATTGTGGAACCAGATAATTTGAAATCTTTGACAACTTCAATCTTTTCTCCATTTATCGTGATGCTGCTTATTGGTCCTGTTGTGAGGATTTTCATTTTCTTTATGTTGAGGTGTAATTCATACTATAGTCTTTAATCTTCATCAGTAAGAGCTTCAAGTCATCTTCACTTTCAGCAAGCAAAGTTGTGTCGTCTGCATATCACAGGTTGTTAATGAGTCTTCCTTTAATCCTTCTTCATGTAGTCCAGTGTGGTAGTTAAGCTTGTGTGTCAACTTGGCTGGGCCTGTTCAGTGGCTGGGCAGTTGGATATAATTATTCTCCATGGTGAGATTGGTAATTTACTTCATGGTGGAAGCTACTGGAGCAACTCGGTAGCTGCTTTAGGGATGTGATGTGCTTCCTGTATAAAAGAAGCAACTTTGAGGAAGGTCTTCAGCTTTTTGGCATACTTGAACCCTGCATGTAGCCAGGTCTTCAGCTTGCCATGTGGTTTGGTAATATCAGGATTGTGCCTTTTTACTTGCTGACCTTGGGTTTGTCAGCCTCAGCAGCCAACAGCTGCCTAAGTGAAGAAAGCCTTCAGCTTCAGTGAGCTGGGAGCAAGAGGCAGAGCTGAAATCCAAGGTCAAGGGACTTTTCACCTAGCACCTCAAGCCTAGCACTTTGAACTCGTACTTCTAGCCTCCAAAGCTGTAGGAGAATAAATTCCTGTTTGTTCAAGCCATACCGTTTGTGGTATTCTCTGTTAGAGTGGCACTAGATAATGAAAACAGTCCAGCCTCTTGGATTATTTGCTCAACATACAGATTGAATAAATGTGGTGAAAGGATGCAACCCTGACGCACTCCCTTCCTGATTTTAAACCATGCAGTATCTCCTTGTTCTGTTCAAAGGACAGCCTCCTGGTCTATGTACTGAGTACAATTAAGGGTTCTGGTATTCCCATTCTTCTCACTGTTACCCATAATTTGTTATGATCCACACAATCGAATGCTTTTGCATAATTAATGTGTTAGGCTGGGTTCTCTAGAGAAGCAAAACCAGTAAAGCTTATAGAGAGAGAGAGAGAGAAAAAAAAAAAAATTTTTATCTTAAGAAAATGGCTCACACACTTATAGACGCTGGTAAGTCCCAAGTTCTTAGATCAAACATCAAGCTGGAGGCTTTTCCCAACTCACAGCTGCAGGGGCTGAGGAGCTCAAGGTTGGCAGGCATTATACCAGCTGTTGAATCCAACGAATGATGAATCCAAGATCTCCAGGATGAATGGTAGATTGTTCGCTCATGGACAGTTGTAGGCAGCATAACAGGATCCCAATCCACAAAAGAGTGTCTCTTTTTTCCAGGAAGTCCATAAATATATTGGAAGCAGGCCACACCCCTAGGGAAACTCACTTTCAATGGATTAGCTGCTCAAAACATATACATCCGATCTCATTACGGAAATAACCTTCATCATAACTGCTTTAACCACTCAGAATTGTGGTCTAGCCAAGTTGACACACAACTCCAACTATCACAGTCAATAAAATACAAGTAAGCATCTTTCTGATATTCTTTGCAGTCAGCCAAGATCCATCTGACATCAGCAATGATATCGCTCACTCCACATCCAGCTTGCATTTCTGGAAGTTCTCTATCAATATGCTACTATGACCATTTTTGAATTATCTTCAGCACAATTTTACTTGCATGTGATATTAATGATATTGTTCGATAATTTCCACATTCTGTTGGATAACCTTCCTTTGGAATGGGTACAAATATAGATCTCTTCTAGTCAGTCGGCCAAGTAACTGTCTTCCAAATTTCTTGGCATAGACAAGCGAGTGCCTCCAGTGGGGCATCCATTTGTTGAAACATCTCAGTGAGTGTGCCTTCAGTTCCTGGAGCCTTGTTCTTCACCAATTCCTTCAGTGCAGCTTTGACTTCCTCTTTTAATACCATTGGTTCTTGATTATATGCCACCTCCTGAAATGGATGAACATCAACTAGTTCTTTTTGGTACAGTGACCCTGTGTATTCCTCCCATCTTCTTTGATATTTCCCTCATCATTTAATATTTTGCCCATAGAATCTTCCAGTATGGCAACTCGAGGCTTAAATTTTTTCTTCAGTTTTTTCAGCTTGAGAAACACCGAGCGTTTTTTTCCCCTTTGGTTTTCTAACCCCAATTCTTTGCACATTTCATTATAATAATTGATTTTGTCTTCTTGAGCTGCTCTTTGAAATCTTGTTCAGCTCTTTTATCTTGTCATTTCTTCATTTGCTTTAGCTACTATCCACTCAAGGGCAAGTTTCAGAGTGTCTTCTGACATCCATTTTGGTCTTTTCTTCCTTTCCTCTCTTTTTATTGACATTTTGCTTTCTTCATGTATGAAGTTCTTTATGTCATCCCACATTTCCTCTGGTTTTTGGTGATTGGTGTTCAGTGCATCAAATCTGTTCCTTAGATGGTCTCTAAATTCAGGTGGGTTATAATCAAGGTTATATTTTGGTTCTTGTGGACTTGTTTTAATTGTCTTCAACTTCAGCTTAAACTTGCATATGAGCAGTTGATGATACTTAAATTTAAACATAGGGCATACATAATGTCCTCTATTCAGATATTCTGAAATATCTCAATGAGTGAATTTTAAAGCCTCACCCCATTGTTTATACCACATAGATAGTGGTTGTTAAGTAGAGACTTTAACCAAATTTTAATCAGGGATAAAAAATCTAAAATTGGAAGAATCTTTTGTCCTAGCTTCATTCCTAAAGTTTGTTATATGTCACTACAGTCAGTTAAATGTGGAAAATGCAATCTTGATTCTTGACTTACATTATTTACCTGCAAGAACACATTTCTTTTGCACTGTCAAAAGTGAAGATTTTAGTTTTACTTACTGATTTATTACTGTTTGCTGAAAAGTCGAGAATAAATACATTATTTTTGTGAGGATAGGAGCAATAGAAGGAAGAGAGTGGGTACAGTGGTAGAAAAAAATAATTCTAAAGATCTCAATTTCAGACCATTTGTCAGTATAGTTTTATGAAATAATGTTTAAGAATATAAATCCTCAGTGTGACTGTTGTAATGGTAGTGATGGTGATATACCATTCTGAGGTCCCAGCTGAGCATAACATTTATTTTTGTCTTTTATTAAGAGCAGATCATGGAGAGCAGAGCTTTTCCATGTTGACGGAAGTCTGAACCCTTCAGTGATTAATGCTGACATTAACCTCCAAATAGGGACAAACTGTATTATTTGAACATTGTCTCCAACATTGGACAAATTTCTTCTTTTTTGTTAAGACCAAATTTTACCTAATATGTGGTTTCATTGTTTTGAGAATAACAGTAATCTTAGAAGACTTTTCATGAAATTAATTTGTGATTTATAGGGCTGGACATCACAAGTAATAAAAAGGAAGACCATGGTTCTGGTGTTCAAGTGAAAGAATCTTCTGCTCATTTGGATTCTTCAGCTCCTCTCATGCCCTCTATGGTTCTGCCACCACCATGGCCGCCAACACCAGCAGCAGCAGGGACGGTAGGGACGGCTAATACTGCTGCCATCCCATCTGCTGCTTCCATTACTTCTGCTGGGGCTGCTTCTACCTCTTCTGCACACGTTCCTGTTTCTATTCCTGTTGTCGCAGGCTCTGCAGCTCCTGCTGCACCTGAAGAAATGGTGAGTACAATTACTGCGAGTGCCCATGTTGTGAAAATAGTTCAGGAACCTGTTTGTAAATTGCATATTTTGAACTCTGAACATATTTTCCCATGGAGAGAAGATGGTGCACAGTATTTAGGCCAAGCAACAGAAAATACTTCATATACCAAATGGCCAAACATTACTTTTATAATAAAAAAAAATAATAGCCAAAATTCTTATTACAGTAGTGGCAATCAAAGCCAAAATAACTGTTTGATTTTCATTTTTTAATATGTTCAGAAAACATAGATTTAATTAGAGAGTTGGTGACAGAATTTTTTTTATTCTGAAAAATTTTTGAATATTTTCAAGGGCTTAGGAAGTAAGTGGCTTTTATGTATTTTCTATTCCATTGTAATTTTTCCTTTTGCCTGATACAGGAACATTACTAACATTACTCTATAGTGTCTCCATCTTGATTAGATTTTCATTCAAATTCGTCATTGTGATGAAATTAGCAGTGGTTTTTCCTAGAGTCACTCGGCTGTGATTAGAGAGGTACATAGAAGAGAGTGTTGAATGGGGATAGAATATTTGTGTGAGAACTTGCCTGAAGTGAAATTAACCAAGATATTAATATGGTAAGAATCACAGACCACAGAGAAGCACATCTCTAGCTCCTCAGCCTCTTGTTATTAAACCTGCATTCTTCAAACAGTGTTTTTCAACAGAGTAGGATTAGGGACACAAGGCAAGTTTGTGAGATTCACCTCTGCAGGGCTTTGTTTACCAAAAAAAAAAAAAAAAACCCTTCTTCCCTTCTCTGGCTGGGCTTTGACAGAAAGGCATGTATAGTTTTATAAAGCTCCTGAGATGATCTAGATTTTCTTATTTCCTTTTTCTCCCTAACCACTGACATAAAAGGAAGGAAGATGACAGGCTAAGGTTTAGGTCTTAAAAGTTCTGGTAGGCCGTGAGAAGGTGTCATTGCTCTGGACAGCTCTCTAGGAGGCCTTGAGTCAGCCACACAGTTGGTTATCTTTAATATTCCAGCTTACTAGAATGGCTTCCAGTTTCTGCCTTACAGTAGGTACTGTTGTTGTTGTTGTTGTTATGTGCCGTCGAGTCTAGCTTTGTTGAAATCTGTTATTTATCATGTTTCTTCTTGACTTGAGGAAGTTAAAGAAATACTGTGTCATATGGCACGTGGCTGGTAAGAGAAATTTGAATGTATTGAGGAATTTTACCTTAGAAATAAGACACTTACAAAAATTCACCCTGACATATACTCAGCTGTGGCATTTGACTGCTGACCAGAAGGCTGGAGGTTCAAACCCAATAGCCACTCCTTGGAAGGAAGTTTGGGCAATCTACTTCTGTAATTATACTGCCTCAGAAACCCAAGGAGGGTTTGCTATGAATTGGAACCAAGTCAACGGCAGTGAGGTTTTTTTTTTTTTTTTTTAAACACATTTTAAGAGTAATCCTATACAAATGATCTCATTTAAATAAACACAGTGTTTATTTAAACTTCTGGTTTGTCATTCACATTGCACATTCAAATAACACATTCAGCTAGATTTTTCAAAATTTCCTTCTTAAAATGTGACTGCACTATTTGTACATGTGGGTTTACCTATATACCTGAATATGGTTGAGAAGAACTAAATTGTTTACCACCCTCTTTGTTTTACCGCCCTTTTTGAAATAATTTGATCATCTGGAATACTTCTGAAATCTTGGAAGCCTGAAAAACAGTATTGTATAGAGATAGTCCTCTCCTCCACTACCACCCCCACACATACTACATCCCCCCCATTTAAAAACATATGTTTTCAATTTTACTCACATGAGTACAGCTTTTAGGGCCAAGGAGAAAGGAGAATCACGAGTTAGTCAGTCAGTCTGCAAATAATGCTCGTGTTCTTCCTTATATGACTGAACTACTCCAGTTTACCTCAAATATCTCTTGTGTTTTAAAAGACCCATAATAACAAAAGTAGAAATAAATATATTAGTAGGCTAACTTACTTAATATGAAGCCATCATTGTTGGAAATAGGAAAACAACGACTTTTGATCCAGACCAAGATTTTGTTGTTGTTACTGTTTTTTCATTTTCATTTTAATCACAAAGGCTTCCTATGAACATTTAAAATGTTTTCTACTCTTCTTAGTGTTTCCAGTAACTAAAAGGAGCTATGTGCAGAAAGTAAATGATAGAGCATTGTAAAGCAAATATCTGAAAAAAGATCATCATTCTAATGACATAAGATCTTTATAAAATTATTTTCTTTTCCGTAAACATCCACAGTACATTAAATACCAGAATTTCATTGTGGAAAACATTTTTCAGAAAAATAGATTAGGACAAGAAAATATGTTGCAGTTCACCAAGTTGAACAATAGATGGCACTTTAATCCTTTCCTAATTTACTGGAATTACTGAGGGAAAATCCTTTTGATTTTAAGCCAATAGGCTTAAAATTAGTTCGATTTCTAACTTTACTCTTCATCTGAATTGAAGTTGAAGGGGTATCATTAAGCAACTAACAGTGTTTTATTCGTTTTATAAATGAGGAAATTGAGTCTTAGTGAGAGTAACTTGCCGTGGACACAGTTAGTAAATGTATTAGAGTTGGAATTCGGACGTTGACAATCTGACTTCAGAGTTTGGCCTCTTGGCCAGTAATGTGTACTTTACTCTTAACCAGTAATCCAGAGTGTGTCTGCCAAATATTAAGATCCAAACACTGGGATTTTTCATGTCATTTCCCTTTTTTTTTTTTTAATATTTATTTTGATTATGTCACTTATGTAGCTAAGGCTTAAAATGCTAGAATTTTTTATAGCATTTTCTAAGTCATCTAAGCTGATAAATTTAATAAAACCCAACATAAATGCAACCAGTAATTAGGATTTAATCAAAAAAGTCAATTCGAGGAGGGAATGATTTTTTTTTTTTTTGATTTGGGTGAAGATTTACAGAGCAAATTCGCTTTTCATACAGCAGTTCACATATACTTTGTCTCATGTCATTGACCACAGTTTACCACAATGCAACAGCTCCGCGCCCACTTCTTCCCCCATAGTTACCTCTTCCCTGTGTCCATCCCTCCATGGACTCCTGCCCCCTGAGCTGTCTCCCTGTACATAAGCAGCCCTTACTTCTCCCATGATTGTTCTCTCCAGGGCGTGTGTCTACTTGAGGTAAATGT
>NW_006921691.1:8415052-8418577 GCF_000298275.1 Orycteropus afer afer | reverse complement strand
GCTGACTATAGGTCGATGGATCTATATCTGGGTTCTCAATTCTATTTCATTGGTCTATGTATCTGTCATTGAACCAATACCAGGCAGTTTTGACTACTGTGGCTGTATAGTATGTCTTGAGATCCGGCAATGTGAGACCTCCTACTTTGTTTTTCTTCTTCAGTAGTGCTTTGCTTATCCGAGGTCTCTTTGAGGAAATGATTTTTAAAAATGTATATGCATACCTTACACCTAATTTTATCCTAAAACATAAATTTGTATTATTTTCGGTTTTAAATGTGGAGCCAAACTGAATATGGGTCCACAAATTGTATTAACTCAGGTTTTTTATTTTAGCCACATGGACAGTGTATTTTCTGTGATTTCCAGTTCCTGTCTCTACAAAGTAAAGCATGAACCTAACAAAACTTACAAAGCAACCTAATTATAGAATTCTTCCGTGTTTTAAAAAAATTCTACTCCAGCTGATTTAGCAGCAGTTTTTCTTATAACTTAGTTTTATAAATTCTTTTGAAATATCCATATTGATTTTCAAAACTATTCTTTTATTAAATCAATTTATATAATTTTTAATTAAATTACGTAAGTATTATTAATGATACAAATGCCACAAACTTTGAATATAAACAACTGACTCTTGGCAGATGTGCAAGTCATTTAAGACAACTTCTATTTAAATCAAATAAGTTAATAGAAATGTCTTTTAAAAAGTCTATCTGTTTACTGGAGTGTATATTTCCATCTTATTGAAGGTATTCTATATCAGTTCTCAGCTGGGATTGGTGAGGCTTATTATCATCTATGGGCATTTTCCAGCCATCTCTTTCAGTCCAAACTTCTCTAAGTGTTAGTGCAGTCATTTACCCTCCATCTGCAAATAGTCATCATGATAAGAGTGTATTACAGGCAGTCCTTGGGTTAATAAGTTGATCCGTTCCTAACTGTGTCTGTAAGTCTTTAAGTAGAATTTGTAAGTGAATTGAAATAGGTGCATAGCATTCTTATTTAGCCTTACTTTAGTGCAATAAGGAGCTCTGGTGGCATAGTGCCTAAGGCACTTGACTGCTAACCAGAAGACTGGCAGTTCAAACCCACCAGCCACTCCTAGGAAGGAAGATTGGGCAATCTACTTCCATAGTGATACTGCCTCGGAAACCCAAGGAGGGGTCACTGTGAGTGGGATCCGACTCAGCTCAAAGCCTTTTCAGTGATTTAAAAGCTGCGTATGCAGTAAGTGAAGCTGATGATGATGAAGAATTGGTTGTGAGTAGGGGTTAGTTCGATTCTTTCAAAGTGAGGGCAAATGTACATAACATTAAAGGGCAAATAGTTGTCCTTAAGGCAGGTGTTTGTAACCCTGGACACCTGTGTACCCTTCAAGTGTGATAAGGCAGGAGTAATCAGGTTAAACATTCAGTTTTCGATTTTTAGTGAAGAATTTTCTTGCTTTAAATTTTTATTTTATCATTTAAGAATCGTCAGCAGTTTATAAACTCTTCTTTTCTACCTTATTTTAATAAGAAATAGGAAGAATGAAGGTTCCTCAAGGTCAGAAGCATGAATTTAGTCTACAAAATGTATTTGTGGTATTTTAAAATCTGATATTTGGTTTTACAAATTCATAAGATCCAGAAAAGCTCATAGGTTAAAAAGCAAAGTAATTTCCACAAGTATTATAGTGAGAACAGTTCTCTAAATCCCTCTCCTAAGCTCTGTTAACTGTTTCTTCTATTTATCTTTTTTTTCTAAAGACTATGTTCTTATCATTATTTCTACATTTATCAATTTCAGACATTATCTCCTGATGTTTTCTTGTGGATGAAAAGGGTTTGGTTTTCTGATACCACGGTACTCCCTCTCTCTCTCTTCCTTTCTGCCACCTTCCCTATACATACAAATAGATAATAAATGGAGATAGTCTCACTTTTGATTAAATCAGCATCTGGTGACTGACAGTCTAATTAGGCTCTGAGTGCACACTATAACTACATTTCCTTTCTACTACAATTTTTTGGTCCTAGAATTAATAATTATTTCTTTTTTTGGATTGGTTTTCTATGCATATCTAATTAATTCTTTCCAAAATCCAAGTTGTTACAAAACATCACTAATGCTGTTTTCCCTGGGGTCCTCTAAGCACATCAATATTCTGTCATTTAAATTTTTACAGCGACTTGAATCATGCAGCCCACTCTCGTTCTGTTTCAGCATAAGGCTGTGACCATCCATCTACGACTAGATCCAAATGTGTGAATAATTTAATGAATGACAATTTAGATGAACTATAACAATGGGGGAAGCTCTGGTAGCATACTGCCTAAGGCACTTGACTGCTAACCAGAAGGCTGGTGGTTCAAACCCACCAGCCACTCCTCAGAAGGAAGGCTGGACAATCTACTTCCATAGTGATACTGCCTTCGGAAACCCAAGGAGGGGTCACTGTGAGTCGGGGCCAACTCGACAGCACATAACAACAACAACAACATAACAATGGGAAGAAGGTGAATATTTAATAAATGCTTTCAGAAAAACTATATTTGGAGAAAAAAAATGAATTTAGACCAGTACTTCACACTGAAACTTTATATTTTTTTAAATAAATCAAAAGAATCAAATATTAGAAGATAATAAGAATAAGATTATCACAGCTGTTCAAAGCTAGTTGCTTTTGTTTCAATTGTGGAAGAAGAAATTAATGACAGAGTTGATGACAATTTTTAAAACTTAATGTGCATTGAAAAATAGAACAGGTGAAAATCATGAAATGAAGAAAATATTTATACTATTAGATAAGTATCTGTTTTAAAGGACCTTAATACTCATCAGAAGCTATTCACAAAAATCCTGTTAGAGCAAAAACAGTCCTTGCCCTGGCAAAGTTAAAGAACATGGGTAGTTCATAAAATGGGAGAGAAATATGAAACATTAATAAAGAACTGAAAATGAGATCATATATTAGGCTCTACCCCAGACATAAACTAGCAGCTGTTGTGAGTACAAGCCTTACTCTTGACGTAAACATTGCCTTTCTGCAGTATCCTCCAGCAGTAAGCAACAGAAGCTGTGAAAACCGACATTACTCTTTGATAGGTGATCATTCTGTTTTGGGCAATATAGCCTGTGGAAATAACTCTCAAAAGAAAAGGGAAACCCTATTTTACAAAAGAGCACTATACAGAATAGGAAAAGAATATATGTGCCCAAGAACTGAGAATGTTAGACAAACTAATTCATCAGTATAAAAAAATATATAGCAGTTTTCTGTATTACTTCATGAAAAATGTATTAACAAAATAAGGTAAAAAGATAACACAAAAGCATATATTTAGTAATAATATTAATTATGCCTAAAAATTCAAAGGGTTTAGATTAGGTATGTCTATGAAATGGGGAGTGTATCTGCGATGTAGTAAATTACTTAGTGTGGCTCTTCTACCCATAAGTCTTTGTAAACTCCAAGGTGGGATTTTGTATGAGCAACTGAGCAGCCCCTGATTGCTGAAGCTATCCACCTGGGTTATTTCT
>NW_006921691.1:8400070-8413772 GCF_000298275.1 Orycteropus afer afer | reverse complement strand
TCCAACTAAACAAAAGACAGGCATATGAGTTGAACATTTACCTCAAGTAGAACATTTACCTCAAGTAGATACACTCCTTGGAGAGAACAATCATTGAGAAAGAAGGGCTGCTTATGCACAGGGAGACAGCTCAGGGGGCAGGAGTGCATGGAGGGATGGACACAGGGCAAAAGTAATTATGGGGAGGAAGTGGGAGGGGAGCTGTTGCATTGTGGTAAACTGTGGTCAATGTCATGAGACAAAGTATATGTGGACCGCTGTATGGAAAGTAAATTTGCTCTGTAAACCTTCACCCAAATCACAATTAAAAAAAAAAAATTAAAAGGGTTTATAAAACAGTTTAGTAATGGTTGCCAGAAGTTAGGGTGTGGGAGAGGGGATGGGTGTGAGACTATGAAAAGATAGCAGGAGGGAGATCTTGTGGGTGGAGTGGTTCTGTATCTTGGCTGCAGTGATAGTCACCTGAATCTGCACATGATAAAATGGTATAGGTCTGTGCACAGCCTTATACCAATATCAGAAGTCCTGGTTTTGATGTTGTATTATAGTATAATTATAGAGACTGGAATCACTGCAGGAAACTGGGTGAATTGAATGCACACAACCTGGCCATACTATATTTGGAATTCCCAATGAATCTGTAATTATTTCAAAATAAAAAAGTTTTTAAAAAAAAAGTTCACAAAATCCTATGAAATAATGTACTAACATAAAAAGTTTTGGGGGTGTTTGGCTTTAGTTTGGGGTTTCTTTCTCATTGTGTAAAGTGTTATTTTTTTCACTTTAAAGTTTGTTGAATATATTTATTTTCTTTATATTATAGAACCAAAAGTACTATCAGTTTTGCTGTGGATTTTCCACCCACTGGATATTTCTTTACTTTTTTTAGTACATGCCAAGAGTTGTGACATCTGCACAACAGAAAGCTGGAAGAACAATTACAGCCCGAGTCACGGGGAGATGTGATTTTGCTTCAAAAAATAGAATTAGTAGCGGTTTAGCTATCATGGGAGTTTCTCCTCCCATGAGCTCAGTTGTTGTGGAAAAGCATCATCCGGTCACAATGGTGAGTCCACATTTGATGACCTTTTGTCAAAAATGTTTTTTCCTGAGAGTTTGTAGACTAAAAAACACTTAAAAGACATGTTGGGGAGGGGGATCAAAATTCATGATTACTGGTACTTGTTTTGCTTTTTACTATTGTAGCTTTTATATGTTTATGATCATCAAACCTGCTCTAAATCTACCTTTCCTTTGCAGGAAATTAATCTTGGAAACATTACTTCTTCCAAATAATGTAAAAATTATCAAATATAAAAAGTAACCCAGTGTGTCAGAGGCCATATGGGCAAAATATATAAATGATTTCTCACTAATTTGAAAAAGAGACAAAAAATGTTTGTGTAGCAGGTGTTTGAATACAAAAAAACACTTGCCTGCTTTTTGAGTTTTTAATTCTACCCTTTTTTTTCCCCTCCTAAGTCTTCTCCTTTTCTTAAAACAATCATCAGTGTATTTCTAGGTTCTTGGGTTTTTTGTTAAATTTTTATTGTGATTTCGGTGAAAGTTTACAGAGCAAATCCATACAGCAGTTCATACACATTTTGTTTCATAACATTGACTGCCATCCCCACAAGGTAACAGCTTTCTCCCCACTTCCTTCCTGTAGTTACCTCTTGCCTGTGTCCTTCTTTTCTATGCATTCCTGCCCCCTAAGCTACCTCCCTGTACAAATACTGCCCTTCCTTCCTCCCACGATTGATCATTCTAAGAAGTATATCTGCCTAGTAATGTTCACCCTATATGCCTGTCAATGTTTGGCTGGAAGCTATGGGAGTAAGTTCAGTTCCAGGCTTGAAGGGTAACTAGGGGCCATAGTCTCGGGGATCTTACCAGGCACTATAACACCAGTAAACCTGGTCTTTCAGTATATTTCTAGTTTTGTTTGTTTTTTTTTAAATGTTGGCAGTAAGTTCTTGTGATGTAAAGGAAGCTGCATGGAATTTGAAGCAAAAATGAAAAAGCCTGAGTTAGTGTCCCAACTTTGCTACTTACTGCCTTTGTGATTATACACAGATCAAGTAAAATATTTGAGCCTCCATTTTCTCTTCTGTAATGGGAGTGATAAAGAGAGGGTTGTTGTCAGGATTCAGAATTAAATGAGATAATGTGAAAATTAAGTGAGATATGTAAAGGCGCTTTGTAAATTGTAAAACCATAAGCTAATTTAACTTACTAGAAGTTAGTAGAGAAAGTACGTGGGATCTCTTTATATTGTTTTTTACAACTGCATTTGAATGAACAACTCAAAGTTTAACTTAAAAAAAAGTTATTAGAGCAAATTCCTAAGAGAAACTGATTGATTTTTAAATGGAATGCCTTGTATACAAATCCTCAAGGTTAGACAGTGTTCCTGTGTACTTACTATGTCAAGGTATTAACAAAAAAGGTATATGGATGATTTTGAATCTTTTTCTTCACTGCCATCAAGTCAGATCCTACTCACAGAAACTCCTCCTTGGGTTTCCGAGGCGTTATCTCTACGGAAGTAGATTGCCCAATCTTTTCGAGGAGTGGCTGGTGGTTCAAATCCACTGGTAGCAGTCAAATGCCTTAGGCACTACGCCACCAGAGTTCCTTGGCCTGTGGTACTAGATGACTAAACCAAGAGAAGCCAGAATGGTACATATGACCGTAGTAAGGTAAAAGACCAGAGATGGAGGCACAAAGTCCGGTTAGAGGACATGGAGGCAACCCTGAATGTCCATAGATGATTTTTCTATACATTTTTGTATTCGTAGGATTAGTTATCAAAAGTGAGGAGAAGTAGATCCATTTGTCATCAGCACATATATATAAAAAGATAGAGACTGAGGTTAAGAAGGAATAAAGAGGGCACATGTGTATTGTTTATTTTTAATTTACATAGTCTTTTGGTTTTGTACAATGATAGGAGTTTATATTTTACAGAAGGAAAATCAAGGAACTGAAAACCTGAGAGCGTTTTTAATATATTTATCTTGCAAACTGCCATTGCTTGTTCAGTATGTACTGTACTTCTGTAGAAATTGATATGTATTATATAGCCATAAACCGCATCCAGTATTACCTAATTTGGATTATGTAATGGATACAATGGCAGTCCTATGTCTTCTTTAAAATTTTTTCCAAGGAATGGAGGTCTAGACTACCATAAAATTGGTATCAATAAATCGAGAGTCTGATTGCAACACATTAGCACCATCTGCTGGACAACTGCTTGCTTCTAGCGTTACTTCATTCTCTGTGTTGAGTAGGAATTGACTCTATGGCAGTGGGTTTTTGGGGTTACTGCGATTGGTAACTTTAATCTCTTTCTACATTTCCTCTTACCTTTCCTTCCCAAGGAGAAATAGTTCTTTTGATAGAGTCAGATTTTTTGTTGTTGTTATGTGCCCTCGAGTTGTACCCGACTCATAGTGACCCCTGCTTGGGTTTCCGAGGCAGTTATTACCACAGAAGTAGATTGCCCAACCTTCCTTCTGAGGAGTGGCTGGTGGGTTTAAACTGCCAGCCTTCTGGTTACCATCAAGTGCCTTAGGTACTACCACTTGCAAGAGTATCATCTGTTTTGAACGGTTACCCAGTAGTTTATGTACAAAGAAACATTTGTACAGAATGCTTTAAGAAAGATTGTTTTTTCCATTTCTCCAAAGAGTTGTTCTGTTATTTTGAAAGTAGAATTTGACATAAAGGTTTCATTCATTATTTAAACAAAAGCTGTATCTTTGAGTTTTTGAAATATGTAGTGAATGTTTTGATCAAATATCTATGTTTTTACTTCAAGAGTTTTTAAGATTTTTCTGAGAGAAAGACCTTAATAGAAATCTGTATGTACTAGTCAGTGACATGGAATGAAAACTTCACTGATAACAAATTCCGCCGCTGCTGGCTACTAAGAAGCTGTATCAGGTATAATACAGGAAAGCCTTGTCCTTAGGAAGATACTGAAAAACTAAGTCAATTGTGCCCTGACTTTAATGCTTCATTGCTTATGTTCCAAGATGTTCTCCTGAGCTCAGAAGTAATGTATATATCCTTTCCTCAACATGTTCCCAGTATCTAATTATTTCCTCTTTAGAAAGTTGAAGTCCATATCAGAGGACCACCAACCTCTGGCAAGACTTCTTGTCTGACCATAGAGGATTCAGTCAGATTTCAGTAATTGATAATAGCTCGTCTGAGAAACCAGGTGAAATATGGGGCTTTGCTTTACTCTAGTTTAAGGACCAGACTAGATTCTCAGGACTTCCCCTTGTGCCTCAGAATTGGACTCCATGTATCAATAGTTATATACAGAGAGAAGGAAGGTGGATGGAATGAAGGGATAACTTGAGGCTGACCCTTCTTCCAAACACCACAGAGTCCTTTTCTATACTTAGCCTCTGTAAACATTATAAGATTCCACTCGATTCTTCTTTGAGGAATGGCTCCCATGACTCTCTTTATGGTCCTCTGAAATAGAGCTCTACTATGAAATTATGATTGTTGAACACATCAGTCTTAACTGAGTGTGGATTCCTTATGGAGAAAGATCATATCTTATTTGTTTGGATGGCTATTTCATCCAACTCACTGCTTGTGTCTTCTGAGTGCTAAACTAATGGTTGTTGGGATAAATTATAGATGAAGTCATAATTAATATATATAATTTTGTGAGATTATTAAAGTAAATTTGTATCTTTTTCAGCAAACCATTCCTCAAGCTACTGCAGCAAAATATCCCCGGGCCATTCCTCCTGAGAGTGGTACCTCGGCGTCCAGATCTCTGGGAACCAGATCAACTCACACCCAGTCTCTTACAAGTATACAGTCCATAAAAGTAGTTGACTAGTGGGAGTGTGTTTTTATTGAGGTCTTTTGATTCCTCTGCTTTTACCAAGAATTAGAAGTCTTTCGTTTTAAAATTTTCCATATTCTTAGGACATTATGGATACATCATGTTCATCTTTTCAAAATTACAAGAGATTTTTGTCAAGTTCTCCCATACTTTGTAACTATATGTAGAAATTATTTTAATGTTATTTTTTTTTATTTATGCAATTAAGTAAAACTTTTTAAATTAAAAGAGTAACCAGACTTAATGTTTTGTTTTGTTTTGTTTTGTTAATGTGTTCAGCCTGTCACTGATTATATCATCAAATGCATAAATCCCATTTTCTCTATATTACTTCCAAGGCTAAAAAAATCATTTTCAATGTTACCATGCAGTAATTTACATGAAATTTTGAGAGGAACATTTACTTTAAAAAAAATTATTAGAACTAATAAAAACGAAGGAATTTTCATTATAAATTAAAAAGATAAAGATCAAGAGAAATGAGTTTTCTTTGTGACTTTATTGTATTAGTCTTCATCTTCCCAGGGCTCTTAACAATTTAAAGTAGGAGGAAAATGGCAAAATTTATAACTACTTTTTAATATTAAAGGAGAAAATATCTTTTACTAATAGAACAAATACAGGGTTATAGAAACATCAAAAATGATCCTATTTCTGATCTTCTTTCTTGCCATATTCAAAACACTGCAGCACTGAACCTACCTACCTCTTCTCCTTGAACTTCCAGGCTTTGTCCTGTGGTGGTATAGCCCTAGGCAACACAGCAAAGCCTTCTGGCCTGGGTGGAAATTTTTCAATGGCTGGCCAGTATGAAGAAACTATCTGGGCAAAAGTGTGATTTAAGAGAATCAGATCTGGCTTCTAATGGTGTTACTGCTGGCTAACTGTTATCATGAACCAGACACTTAATATGAATGAATCTCAGGTTCCTAATATATGAAACAAGAATAAGTTGTCCCCTGTATGTTTTCCAAAGTACTTAGGAGTTATGTGTCAGCTGGTAGATTCTGAAGAATCTGTCTAGGGCCTCAATTTCTATATCTTTAATAGAAGTGGATGGATTTAATGATCTGAAGCCTTTTCTGATTTGAACATGATCTAGTCCTGTCCTCTTATAGGAAATACTTTTTCTTCCTGCCTCACATTCTTAACATCAGAATAAATGTGATGTAGGTAAATATAATCCTGTTTTCTACAACAACACACGAACGCTGTTTTCTGAATTACAGAATTACCTGGCCATGTCTTAGGAGTCCCTGGGTGGCATGAATGGCTAACTGCTCAACTATAACAAACACTTGGTGTTATATCCACCCAGAGGTACTTTGGAAGAAAGGCCTGGCAGTCTTCTTTCAAACAATCAGTCTTTGCAAACCCTGTAGAACACAGCTCTGTCCTGACTCACACGGGGTCACCCTGAGTCAGAGCTGACTTGGTGGCAGCTACTTTGGTGTTTGAAGTTTCATTTGGCAATCTTTTGAGGCGTATCAGATGCTTCTTAGTTAGCACTTGTTCTGGCCCAGTTACTGTTGTGGCAGACAACTCTGTGATCCACATGGGCTTCAGGAAGTTTTGAATGAGCACCAACAAATAGCACTTCATCTTGTTCCCCTTACTGTGGGCACGCTCCTCCACAGGGCTTCCCTATGTACTCAGAGTCATGAGAGACTGGCAGGCTCCATGAGGAGCCCACACATGACATCCTAGAATTAACATCCTCATTATGCTAAACCACTTCTTTCTTTCTCCCCTTTATTTGTACTCCCAAATTAGGCAGTTGCACATAAACTTTGGACTCAGACTGCATTTTTAGGGGAACCTAGACTATAACAAAGAGCGCTGGCAGCACAGTCATTAAAGTGCTCGGCTGCCAATCACAAGGTTGGCAGTTCAAACCCACTAGACACTCTGCTGTAAAGATTTACAATAAATAAAATATTTACAACCTTGGGAATCCTATAGCACAGTAGTTCTACTCTGTCCTAATGGATCAGTATGAGTTGGAATCAACTTGACAGAAAAGGGTAGGTTAACAACAAGGAGTTCCTGAGTAGCACAGATGATTAAGTGCTTGACTGCTACCCAAAAGGTTGGCGATTCAGACTTATCCAGGGGCACCTCAGTAGACAGGCCTGGTGACCTGCTTCCTAAAGGTCATAGCCTTGAAAACTATGAAGCGGTTCTACTCTGCATACATGGGGTCACCATGAATTAGAATCAACAGCAACAAACAACAGATTTCAACAATGAATGGCTTATGAACAAACTAGAGTGGGTATGATAAATATTCTAAGACATATTTTTAAGCTTTACCTGAATTCTAGAAGTACATTGTTTATAAAGCACCAAGTAATTAGTGTAGGCCTAAATTAATTCAGACTCAACAATTAGAGTATCTTACACAGTAAGAGGGGAGCTCTGGTAGCATAGTGCCTGAGGTACTTGACTGCTAACCAGAAGGCTGGTGGTTCAAACCCACCAGCCATTCCTCGGAAGGTTGGGCAATCTACTTCCATAGTGATACTGCCTCAGAAACCCAAGGAGGGGTCACTATGAGCCAGGTCCAACTTGACGGCACATAACAACAACAACAACATACACTAAGAGTATGGAGTCCCTGCGTTTATTTGTATTTGTGTATTTTTGCATAATAAGGTTACCTGGATTTGTTTTTGTTGAGAGGGTAGTGAGGTCAGTGTAAACAGCATATTGAGGAACAGATGGGAACAAGACTTCTCATTGAATGCCTTTTGAAAAAAATCTGTGAACCATGAACATACTGCCTGTTTTAAACATTCATAACATTAAGTGGGTCATTTACAATGAGCAAGAGGCAAAAATGTAAAACTGCAAATTCATGATAGTAACTGAACTAAAACTGTTCATGATTTTATTACTTTCCTCACAGATTTAGAGCCAAAATTTGAGAATGCAGAGCTTTAAACTATAAAAAATAGTTACACATAAACTAATACAAACTCTTACTTGATTTCAGATTTATTTCAAATTTTCTCAGTTTACAAAAGTAATGCATGTTCATGGTGAAAAAAATTGGAAAGTACAAAAAAATACAAAGAAAAGTCAAATCACCTGTAATTATATCACCAAGAGATAAATAACATATTGATGTATGAATTTCAGTCTTTTCTAAATAATACATTACACATACATATTATTTAATGCCAGCAGTGACTATAAATTCCCAAGCTCAGATTTTCTTATAAAAGAGAAATAATAACAGTTAATGATTTCCACACTAGGGGCTGAGGACAGGCATTTCACTGGATTCTCACTTCCTCCTCACTCCAACCCTGTGGAATAGGGGGACAGTTCCCTTCATTTTGTAGAGAAGGAAACCAAAGAGCTGAGAACTTTAATATTATTGTGCCCAAAGTTTTGCCACAGCTCATAAGTGGCAAAACTATTCAAAAGCATGTCTGTCCTAAAATCCTTAATTTTTCCATATGCTGCCCCCATCTCATTTTCAAAACCCTCCTAGATTATGCTCTTATGTTTGTTGCATCAAATGACAGAAATGAGAACATGATGTACAACTTGCCTTAATAAGCAAAACCAGAAAGGATAGTCAGCTTTTCAATTCAGTGGTTGGAAAGGATAAGGGAATTACTCTTTTTTCATCTGCTAGAAGATCCTGCATAGTTGAGAGGAAAATCAATACCACTTCTAGATCTTCATGGCATTAAAGAACTGCATGCTGAATGGAAAACCGTTTGAATACAATTTCTCTTTAGGCATTTATGAAACTGCACATTTCTTGGAGCTTGAGTCAGTTTTGCTTTTGAATTGATGGATCTTTTCTGGACATAAAAAAAATAGAATAACGCTTATTGTTAATAGGTAACATTCATTATATACTTAACTGTGTACCAGGCGCTACTGACTCATTTAATCCCACAACAGCCCTTTGCAGCAGACACCTGTATTTTCTTCCCTAGTTACTAAATAAGATTACTGGCACAGTGAGGTTCTATAACTTGCCCATGATCACAGAGCTGCTCAGTGTTGGACTTCAGACATGAACCCACACAGTCTTGCTCTGAATCACATACCCTTTACTACTTCAGTGGACTGCCTCTTAGACTTCCCTGAAAGCTTCTATGGGCACTCTTTTATAATAAAAAATAAATTCCAAGTTGAGGTGACAACCCCAGTGTTATGAGGATAGTGTCACAGAAGGTAAATATCATCCATGCGGGCTATTCCTTTCACATACTACTGCTTGAAACAATAGTGGATCAGTGATCTGATCCATGTATTCAGGTTACCAGCTTCAGGTAAAACTACACCAGTGAAAATAATGGCAGATAGCCCTACATTTTGCTTAATGGTTATTATTAAATGAGAGTTATAGCAGTGTCTAATTTATTGATAGGAGATCTAGTAGTGTAGAGCCTAAGGCACTTGACTGCTAACCAGAAGGTTGGTGGTTCAAACCCACCAGCCACTCCTTGGAAGGAAGCTTGGGCAATCTACTTTCGTCGTGATACTGCCTCAGAAACCCAAGGAGTGGTTGCTATGAGTCAGGTCTGACTTGACAGCACATAACAACAACAATTTATTGATATTTCAAAGCATCTTTCCCACTAATATAGTCTATTAGTAGAGTAGGTTTCAGCAATAGCCTCAGTTGGCAAAGTAAGAGCTAATCTGGCCTTTCCTCTCAAACTACAGATAACATATTTTCAAGAACTTGCAGAGTTTGGGGAAATATGGTGGTGTAGTGCCAATGGCATTTGACTGCTAACCAGAAGGCTGGTGGTTCAAACCCACCAGTCACTGGACAATCTACTTCCATAGAGATACTGCCTCAGAAATGCAAGGAGGGGTCACTGTGAGTCGGACTCCACGGCAGTGAGTTTGATGTTTTCTTTGGTTTTGCAGTTTCCCAACAGGGACATGATGGCATTTTGAGCAAGACAATTCTTACTTTTGGGGAACTTATCCTATAACCTTACAAGATGGTTTAGCATTCCTTGTCCCACCCATACATATAAGCAAAAATATTCTTCAAATGACTTATAGGGGAATAGCTCTGAGAAATGCCAGGCTACACTGTGACCAGTACTGACAAGGTCACTCACTAAGAACCTGCTTGCATCTTATAAACCCCTTCCATGACTTCAGATCCTGTATGAGCCAGAGTTAACACCAAGCTGGTACTACTGTTTGCTCAAAGTTGGTATTATTTCTGTTGACCATCCCCTGCCATTTTAAGGAAGAAGGAGTTGATAGCTGTTTGTTGAAAACTAACTTATCAGCTAGTTCTGGGAAACCTGCAAGTCTCAGCTCTTCATAGAAGTGCTTGACTGGATTGACCTGCGTCATCAGGATCCCATGCAGCCAGATGAGCAGAGCTCTGTGTCCTTGTTCACGGAAGCTTTCATTTCCTAGCCAAGCACAAAAGGTCAGAGGTAAGACAGCATGAGCTGATGTCCCTTTGTAACGATGGTCTTGATTCTAACTAAAATTTCTGTATAACTATGGTTGCAAAAACATTCAACTGTGTGGGTCATAGCAAATTATGGATAACATTCAGAAAAATGGGAATTCCAGAACACTTAATTGTGCTCATGAGGAATCTGTACATAAAGCAGAAGGCTGTCGTTTGAACAGAAAAAGGGGATACTGCATGGTTTAATATCAGGAAGGTAGTGTGTCGGGATTGTATCCTTTCACCATATTTAATTAAATCTGCATGCTGAGCAAATAATCTGACAAGCTGAACTATATGAAGAAGAACATGGCATCAGGATTGGAGGAAGGCTCATTAACAACCTGGGATATGCAGATGATACAACTTTGCTTGCTGAAAGTGAAGATGACTTGAAACACTTATTGATGAAGATAAAAGACTAATTACAGTCTGCAGTATGTTTTACACTTCAGCATAAAGAAAACAAAAATCCTCACAACTGGACCAATAAGCAGCATTGCGATAAATGGAGAAAAGATTGAAGTTGTCAAAGATTTCATATTACTTGGATCCACAATCAACACCAATGGAAGCAGTAGTCAAGAAATCAGTTGACATATTGCACTGGGCAAATGTGCTGCAAAAGACCTCTTTCAAGTGCTAAAGAGCAAAGATGTCTCATTAAGACTGAAGTGCACCTCATATGCATGCGAGAGCTGAACAATGAATAAGGAAGACTGAAGAAGAGTTGATGCTTTTAAGTTGTAGTGTTGGAGAATACTGAAAGTACCATAGACTCCCAGAAGGAATAAATCTGTCCTGGAAGAAGTGTAGCCAGAGTGCTCCCTGGAAGAAACAATGGCCAGACTTCATCGCACCTCTGGTCATGCTGTCAGAAGGAATCATTCCCTGGAGAAGAATATCATGTTTGGTGAAATGGAGGGTCAGAAAAAAGGGGAAGACCCTCAATGAGCTGGATTGACACAGTGGCTGCAACGATGGGCTCAGGTATAGCAGGGATTGTAAGGATGGTGCAGAACTGGGTAGTGTTTCGTTCTGTTGTACATGGGGTTGCTATGAGTCGTAGCCGAGTCAACTGCACCTAACAACAACATGGTTGCACATTCATTTCTCTTCTGATAGCTGTTAGATAAAAATGCCCAGTGGATGAAAGCCCTTCTAACTCACATCACTGGTGTTTCTTTAAAATGACTCACGTTTGGACTCACTACAGCCCTTACTGTGCACTTTCTCTGCTTTCCACAGACCCAAAGATTTAACAGGTACGTTCCTGCCCTGTGCTCATGTGCAATCTGAGTGAGATTTGGAGCTTTTCCATAGTGTTCAGGTAGCACTGCTATAGACTTATTGTTGTTGTTATGTGCCACGGAGTCGGACCCGACTCATAGCGACCCCTCCTTGGGTTTCCGAGGCAGTATCACTACGGAAGTAGATTGCCCAACCTTCCTTTCAAGGAGTGGCTGGTGGGTTTGAACCACCAGCCTTCTGGTTAGCAGTCAAGTGCCTTAGGCACTAAGCTAGTACTTTCTAAACTTTAAAGTGCACATTTCACCTAAGGATTTTGTTAAAATGCAGATTCTGATTTAGTAGGCCTGCGGTGGGGCCTGAGAATCTGCATATCTGACGAGCTCTCAGGTGATGCTGCTACTGCTGGTCTGTAAACCACACTGAGTAGCATGTTGTTGTTAGGTCTGCCATCCAGTTTCAAGGGAAATATGTTGATTGAAGTCTGCATTCCCCTTGTCAGGGTTATTCATTCAGTAAATCTAACTAGGTGTTGGTTCAGGGTTGGAATATGGAGGGGTTTGGGTTCTCAGGTGGTGCTGTAACAGAAATATCACAAGTGGATGGTTTAAATACAGGAATTTATTCTCTTTCAGTTCAGGAAGGTAGAAGTCTGAATTCAGAGTACTGGCTCTAGGAGCTGAGTGAAGACCCCACCACCTTGGGCTTTAGCTCAGCCTCTTCTTCCAGGCCCACTGGAAGCTTCTTGTAACTCAGGCAGCTGCTGGCTGCTAAGGCTGACAAAGCCAAGGTTGGCAAGTAGAATGGCACAATCCCAAGGTCAACAGGCACACAGGAGACCCCTGGATCAAGTCCAGGAAAAATCACAAGATCGGCAGGCAACATGGCAGGCCAAGATTTGGCCAAACACAGGGTCCAGTTGTGCCAAAAAGCTAGAGACTTTTCCCAAAGCTTCTCCTTACACACTGGAAACGGACCACACCCCAAAGGCAGCTCCCTTTCCACTGATTAATGTCTCACAGCAGATTCCACCATGGAGGTGATTGCAGTCCCGTCATGGGAAGTAACTACATCCAGCTGCCAAGCCACCCAGGACCACAGCCCAGCCAAGCAAGTTGGCACACAACCTTAACTACCACAGGAGGTTAGAAGCCATTGTCACTCCTGACAGGAGTTCACAAACAACAGGCCCAGGACTTTATCAAAGTGTATTCAGGAGCAGAGAGATGCCATGAAAAGGAGAACCTAAGCTGGAGTTGGGGGGGAGGGGGTGACTGCCTGCACAAAGGATGTTCTCCTAGGCAAATGTCTTATTCATAGCAAGGTCTCAAACCCCTGCTGAGAATTTCTATATCCCTCTAAGACAAACTGAATCAGAATCTACATTTTTACAAGATCCCCAGGTGACTCTTATGGTATACATAAGATTTACTTAGTGATCTATAAATATCACCAGGGGATCTTGTTAAACTGTAGACACTGATTCAATATGTGTGTGTGGGGGGGGGTACAAATTCTCAGCAGAGTCGACCCTGAATGAACCGGTTCGAAGCCCTGATTTCTAGTGCCTCCTAATCCTGCTTCTGCCAAACTAACTTTTCTTAAATACCATCATCAATATGTTACTCCTTTGCTCAAAAGCCTACAAACATCCTAGTGCCAGTGGCATTACCATGGATTACAATATAATTAGATCATAAATGTTATCACCCCAACTAGATTGTAAAGCCCTTCAAACATGCACCATGGCTTAGAGGGCTGATGTAGCCCTCATCTGGCAGACATAAGCACACACTATGCACTTGACAAATGTTGGACTGAAAATACACTATAGAGAGAATCATAATGTTCAGGATGCTTAGCAGCATCTTTGAGGAGGACCCATTCTTCTCGCGGGGCAAGATGGCGGACTAGGCAGAAGGATTGCACAGACCCTCTTCAACAAAGGAAAGGGAAACCAATTAACACAGATACAGAAGATAATCTTGGACCACTGAGCCTTGAAGGAAAGGATGCAGATTTGGACTGAACCCCAACTAGCAGAAGAATTTGCGTGAAAATACCAAAAAAAAGGAGACCTACGGAGCTGCGGTCTGACAGCGAACTGAGTGACCCTGACGATA
>NW_006921691.1:8366691-8385237 GCF_000298275.1 Orycteropus afer afer | reverse complement strand
ATGAAAAGTGAATTTACTCTGTAAATCTTCACCCAAATCCTAATAATAATTAAAAAAAAAAAAGAAAATACACTATAATTTTCAGGTCATTTCTTCAGATCAAGAGAGATTTCCAAAAGGAAACTCAGTTTTCCTAAAAACTTCACATAACTCTATATGCCTAATTAGCAGCAATTAAAAAAAAAATTCAGGAGTTACAGCCAATACTCAACGTTTTCAATGCATTAGCTACCATTTTTTCACATGAAAATGTATCCTTAGAATTAGCAGTAAAAAGCCCCATGACATACTTGTACGTGGTAGAAGCAGTGTGGTCTCCTGGGGCCGTGGTTCTGCCATCTACAACTCCCAGCAATTGTTAAAGTGAATCACCCCCTGAGCAGGGGACATGCTTATGTCTCTCTGAATAGAAAGGTGTCTGAAAAGTGTTTGCTCCTTTGTTGTTGTTGTTTTTATTGTTTTATTATTTTTTTATTGTGATGAATGTGTAGTAACAAAATATTTGCCATTGCAACCTTCTTCACATATACAATTCAGTGACTTAATTATATTCATGGTATTGTTCAACCATCACTACAATCCATTTCCAAATTTTTCCATCACCTTTAAAAGGAGCTCATTGTCCCCTAAGTAAGATTCTACCTTTCCTCCTTCTTCCCACCCCCTGTGGGAACCACTAATAAATCACTAATAACAATGGTCTCTATACATTTAAAGCTAACTGATTAATGCCAACCAAACTCTTTTTAGACTTCCTAGGGTCTGGTCAAGAAACAAAGAGCCCTGGTGGCGCAGTGGTTAAGTGCTGGGCTACCAACTGAAAGGTCGTAAGTTGAAACCCACCAACTACTCCGTAGGACAAAGATGAGGCAGTCTAATTTCTATAAAGATTTACAGCCTTGGAAACACTATGGGGCATTTCTATCTTGCCCTATAGGGTCACTGTGAGTCAGAATCAACTCCATGGTAGTGGGTTTTTGGGGGTCAAGAAACAAAAAAGCAAAGCTAAAGGAATACAGCTGAGCTGAGCTCACTAATTCTGACAGCTGGAGTCTGGCCGAAATGATCCCAACACTTGGAATCATTTAACTGAGAAAGCCCACTGAGTCTGTATCCCGTGTGTTTCTCATGGCATAGTCAGGCTCTGCCAAGCACCGAGGGCATAGGGACCATTTGCTCCAAGTTTTCCCTGCCCCCAGCCTGGATAAAGAGATTTCTGCCTGGAGTGGAGCCCTACACAGTGAGCACTTTGACTGGGGAATAAACTCATTCACCCAAGACAGTGTCACGGAATATTTATTAAGAGAGGTTGGCTTCCACATAACAAGCCAGTTGTTAGCTTCTTGCTTTCTTAGTACTCATACAGTTGGGAATATTAATTCCTTTCTAGGCTAAACGCTACCTTTTAAATACGGCTCAATAAAGGAAATCATCTTTTGTAAACCTCAGCTTACTACAGAGTCCCATGAGCGTTAACCCTCTGCAAAGGTCCCAAGCACCTTTGTGACCCAGCCAACTGTCCCTATTCCTTGGTCCCTTGGGGTTGGCCAAGTATCATGAGTACCAGGAACCTATGTGGAAGACCCTGACACCAGGAAAGACTGTTTTAACACAAAATATCTCCCAACTCTAGTGGCTGAACTGTTCACCTGAAGACTGCTCCTAAATGCCTCGGATCTGGTCATCTGTGAAGTTCCACAGATGGGTCAGCTTCTGCCACTCATTGGCCTTTAGTTGATGGTAAGCCAGGTTTCAGAGGCAAGTGCGAATGTGTCTAGTCTCCAGACTGTGATCTTGTTTGAATGATAAATGAGTAAACCTGATTGAAGAGTCCTCAATGTTCTCATGATGGTCCTAAATTGAAAATAATTGTATCAGATGATTTCAGACATGTTCTACTTATTGTCTCATTGATTCAGGGTATATATTTACATTTTTCAAGGACCTCTAGTAGTGCAATGGTTAAACACTTAGCTGTTAACTGAAAGGTCGGCGGTTCGAACTCACTGGCCACTCTGCTGGAGAAAAGACCTTTTGATTTGCTGCCATAAAGATTACAGCCGAGAAAACCCTACAGAGCAGTTCCACTCTATCATATAGGAAAGTTAGGAGTTGGAATTGACTCAATGGCACACAGCAACAACAGATACCTTGTCAGGTATAACTGGTGAGGTAGTAATCCAGACTTTTTTCAATTTCATCGATCATTGGATCATTTTTTTTTTGTCATCCAAGATGCAAACAAATGTCTAAAGCAAAAAGCTTGAGTACTATCTGACATAGAAAATAAAGGCTTCTATATCAGCCGGCTGACTGATATCTGACACCCAAAAAGAGAACAGAGGGGATTTCTGGGCTAACAAATGTCACCACAACAAAAATGTCTTAATGGCCTTCCTTTCAATCTCTTGCCCCTTTCCTTTTTTGCAGTGTTTAATTTTCTCATATCAAAGCTTCAGTGAGTCCCAGATAAAGTGTACTCTTAATAAGACCATACAGGGGGTCCCTTGATGTATCCTGCTCTCTGGTATGTATGAGGAGACCAGACTAGGAACCTAACTCAGAACAGGCCAATGGAAGTCGGTATCATTTTGGTTTAAGCCAGTTTATCCTGGCTTAGCCGGATAGCTCTCTGCCTGTATTGCCATCTTATTTTCTGGTTTTTCAAAGTTTCCTTTTTCTCCTTCTGCAGAAATTACCAGAGCCCTACAGAATCAAACTAAAAACCAAACCAGCAATCAAAAACCTGGAGGAAATCTCAAAGGGAAGCAGGTGCTGTGGTTTCCTAGAACTGTTTCTGTCATATATTTAAAAAATAAATAAATAATAAAAAACCTATTGCTGTAGAATTAATTCCAACTCATGGTTGTTGTTGTTGTTGTTGTGTGCCGTCGAGTCGGACCCGACTCATAGCGACCCCTCCTTGGGTTTCCAAGGCAGTATCACTACAGAAGTAGATTGCCCCATCTTCCTTCCGAGGAGTGGCTGGTGGGTTTGAACTGCCAGCCTTCTGGTAATCCTGTATTACAGAGTAGAACTGACCCTCATGAGATGGACTGACACAGTGGCTGCAGGAGTGTATTCAAACACAGCAATGATTGTGAGGATGGCACAGGACTGGACAACATTTCATTCTGATACACATAAGGTTACTAAAAGTCACAACTGATTCGACAGTACCTACAACAGCAACAGATCTTACAGAGCAGATCGCCATGCCAGGCTGTTCTTCCACAGTGCTACTGGGTTGATTTGGGCACTAACCTTTAAGTTAGAGTTGTTAGTGTTGTTGTTGTTGTTAGGTGCCATTGAGTCAGCTCTGACTCATAGCGACCCTCTGTACAACAGAACAAAGCACAGCCCGGTCCTGTGCCAACCTCACAATCCTTTCTGTGCTTGAGCCCATTGTTGAAGCCACTGTGTCAATCCATCTCGCTGAGGGTCTTCCCATTTTCACTGACCCTCTACTTTACCAAGCATGAAATCCTTCTCCAGGGAATGGTCCCTTCTGACAACATGAACAAAGTAGGTGAGGAAAGGCCATTATCTCTTCTAAGGAGCATTCCTACTGCACTTTCTCCAAGACAGAATTGTTAGTTCTTCTAGCAGTCCACAGTACTTTCAGTATTCTTCTCCAACACCACAATTGAAAAGCATCATCTCTTCTTCGGTCTATCTTATTCATTGTCCAGCTTTCACATGCATATCAGGTGACTGATAATATCAACGCTTGGGTTAGGTGCACCCTTAGTCTTCAAAGTGGGAGCTCTGGTGGCATAGTGCCTAAAGCATTTGACTGCTAACCAGAAGGCTGGTGGGTCCACAAGCCACTCCTCAGAAGGAAGACAGGGCAATCTACTTCCATAGTGATACTGCCTTGGAAACCCCAGGTGGGGTCACTATAAGTCGGATCCGACTCGTCAGCAGTGAGTTTGGGTTTTTTTGGTTTAGTCTTCAAAGTGATATCTTTGCTTCTCAAAGTATTAAAGAGGTCTTTTGCAGCAGATCAGCCCAGTGCAATATGCCATGTGATTTTCTGACCACTGCTTCCATGGCCATTGATTGTGGATCCAAGTAAAATGAAATTCCTGAAAACCTCATCTTTTCTCCATTTATTGTGATGTTCCTTACTGGTCCAGTTGTGGGGATTTTTGTTTTCTTTATGTTGAGGTGTAGTCTTTGATCTTCATCAGTAAGTGCTTCAAGTCATCTTCACTTTCAGCAAGCAAGGCTGTGTTATCTGCACATCCCAGGTTGTTAATGAGTCTTTCTCCAATCCTGATGTGTGCTCTTCTTCATATAGTCCACCTTCAAAGATTATTTGCTCAGCATACACATTGAATAAGCATGGTGAAAGGATACAACCCTGACACACTCCCTTCCTGATTTTAAACCATGTAGTATTCCTTTTTCTGTTCAAACAACAGCCTCTTGGTCTATGTACAGATTCATCATGAGCACAACCAAGTGTTTGGAAATTCCCATTCTTTACAACTTTATCCATAATTTGTTATGATCCACAGAGTTGAATGCCTTTGCATAGTCAATAAAACACAAGTTTTATTGTGTGGTATTCTTTGCTTTCAGCCAAAATCCATCTAACTTCAGCAATGATATCCCTCTTTCCATATCCTCTTCTGAATCCAGCTAACATTTCTGGAAGTTCCCTGTCAATATACTGCTGCAACCATTTTTGAATTATCTTCCACAAAATTTTACTTGTGTGTGATATTAATGATATTGTTCGATAATTTCCACATTCTGTTGGATCACCTTTCTTTGGAATGAGCACAAATATCGATCTCTTACAGTCAATTGGCCAAGTAGCTGTCTTCCAGATTTCTTGACACAGATAACTAAGTGCCTCCAGTGCTGCATCCATGTGTTGAAACATCTGAGTGGGAAGTCCATCAATTGCTGGAGTCTTGCTTTTCCCCAATTCCTTCAGTGCAGCTTGGACTTCGTTCGACACCATTGGTTCTTCATCATATGCTACCTCCTGAAATAGCTGAGTATCAAACAATTCTTCTTGGTATAGTGACTCTGTGTATTCTTTCCATCTTCTTTTTATGTTTCCTGCATTATTCAGTATTTTGCACATAAAATCCTTCAATATTGCAACTTGAGGCTTGAATTTTTCTTTCAGCTTGAGAAATGCTGAGCATGTTCTTCCCTTTTGGTTTTCTAACTCCAGGTCTTCGCACACTTCATTATAGGAATTTACTTTGTCTTCTTGAGCTGCCTTTGAAATCTTCTGTTCAGTTCTTTTATTTCAGCTTTTCTTCCATTTGCTTTGTTGTTGTTGTTGTTATGTACCATTTGCTTTAGCTACTTCCTTTTCAAGAGTCAGTTTCAGAGTCTCTTCTGACATCCATTTTGGTCTTTTCTTCCTTTTCTTTTTAATGACCTTTTGCTTTCTTCATGTATGATGTTCTTGATATCACCCAAAACCTGGTCTGGGTTTTGGTCACTGGTGTTCAATGTGTCAAACCTATTGTTTAAATGGTCTCTAAATTCAGGTGGGATACAATCAAGGTTGCACTTTGGCTCTTACAGACTTATCTTAATTTTCTTCAACTTCAACTTGAACTTGTATGTGAGCAATTGATGATCTGTTCCACAGTCATCTCCTTGCCTTGTTTTGACTGATGATATTGAGCTTCTCATCACCTCTTTCCACAGATGTAGTCGTGTTGATTCCTGTATTCCATCTGGCAAGGTCCAAATATATACTTGCCATTTGTGCTGTTGAAAAATGGTATTTGCTATAAATAAGTCATTGGTCTTGCAAAATTCTATCATGTGATCTCCAGCGTCATTTTTATCACCAATGTCATATTTTCCAACTACCGATGATTCTTCTTTGTTTCCAACTTTCACATTCCAATCTCCAGTAATAATCACTACATCTTGCACATTTGGTCAATTTCAGACAGCAAAAGTTGGTAAAAATCTTCAATTTCTTCATTTGGCTTTAGTTGTTGGTGGATAAATTTGAATAATAGTAATAGTAACTGTTCTTGATCATAGGGATATGGATATTATCCTATCACTGACAGCCTTGTACTTCAGGATAGATCTTGAAATCATCTTTTTGAGGATGAATGTGACACTATTCCTCTTCAGTTTGTCATTCCCAGCATAGTAGACCATATGATTTTCTGATTCAAAATGGCCAATACCAGTCCATTTCAGCTCACAGATGCCTAGGATATTGTTTATGCATTCCATTTCACTTTTGACAAGTTCTGATTTTCCTAGATTAAGACTTCTTACATTCCATGTTCCAATTATTAACTAATATTATGTTAGTAATTGAGTGTAAACTGTTCATGCCACCCATGGGCCCTGCATATGCCATTAGGGCTCAAGATAATCATCTATCAAGAGTGTTTCAGATTAGTTAAGGACATGCAGGAGACACAGCCCCAGGAAGATATTTGGGACCTCCTCTTATATATTCTCTCCTGTGTAATGACTTCTGTTTTTATCTTTTATTTAAATGAAAACGAACGTTAATGGAAGACACTCTGAACAGCAAGAAAGGAGTCAATGCCGGGGTATGAAGTGGGTTGGAAAGGTATGTGGCCCTGATTCTCAAAACTTGTGAGAAGAACATGAGTGGGCCTGCTACTCAGTCCTCCTCATGGATCATGATCCACCCTGCATGGCATCACCAGCTCCTGGGATGTGGGGTCAAAGAGAAAGGAAAAATCTTTCTCTACTTGCTGGGCTTGGTGAAGAGAAGTTGGAATAGGAATGGAAGGTGTGAATACCCTTAATCTCTTTGTGGATTATAAAATGCAGGATCTTCTCTAACCCAGTCTCAGCTTTATCCCACAGTGTCTAGCTCCCAGGGAATCCTAAAAGAGATAAGGCAAATGATAGAAAAACCCAACCAACTAGGGAGCCATAGGCACTTACCTTTTTCCTTTTCTCCTAATTCCATCTCTTGAAACAATGATGAGTCCAAAACCCCAAACACCACAAGGAAAGAGGAAAGTGCAAAATGCCTCTGCCTGCATCTTGGTACTATTCTATTTTTATTGCTTTGAGAAACTTGGATGCTTTGTTCACTCCAGGATTGGACTGGGCCATCTTTCTGACTTCCATTAGAAAGTGCAGGGGATCAACATGGCATTGAGGGAAGAAAAAAAACAGGGGCAGGGTATTTGGAAATCTCGGATCTTTTCAGTAGTCATTGAAAGCATTAAATAGCATGTCTGCCAAAACACCAACCCATTTGCAGGAGAAAATCAAGCCAGAACTGTTAGGAATTAAAATAGCATAAACCAGATTTTAGGAAGCTCCCGTTTGCCTCTACACCACTGAATCTAATGATGGATGATTGAATGGTTTAGTTAGAAGGTGTTCTGGCTACCTAATACCACTCCAACAAGAATATACCACAAATGGGATGGCCTTAACAAACAGGAGTTTATTCTCTTACAATTTGGAGGCTTTAAATCCAAGTTCAAAGTGTCAGGCTCTAGGGATTGGATGAAAGCCCTTCAGCCTTGGGCTTCAGCTCTGCCTTCTGCTCCTGGCTCACTGGAGCTAGAGGCTTTTCTTCACTCAGACAGCTACTGACTGCTGAGGCTGACAAGCCCAAGGTTGACAAGTAAAAAGGCACAGTCCTAATTACCAAACCACACGGCAGGCCATTGATTCAAGTCTGCTGAAAGTCCCAAGGTCGGCAGAGCATGATGGCAGGCTACTGAACAATTACACAGCTACATGCAGGGTCCAAGCATGCCATAAGCTAGAGACCATTCCCAAAGCTGTTTCTTATATGTGGGAAGCAGACATATCCCTAAAGCAGCTACTCAGCTGCTTATGGTAGGTTCCACCCTGGAGGGTCGCCAGTCTCATCACAGGGAATAACTACCACCAGCTGCCCAGCCACTCAACCAGGCCCAGCCAAGTTGACACAAACTTCAACACCAAGATGGATAAATGGACATAATAAGAGAGAAATTTTCAATCACCTCTTTAATCTTTTGTTAGGAGACATTTTATATTAGTGAGGATATAAACTTGTTCAATGAACTGAGAGAATTTAAATAATAAATGCATTTGGTAAAAAAAGAAATTCAAAGGGATTTACATTTAAAAAATAAGTGTTTCTCTCACCCTAGATCCTGGGCCCCCACTTATCGCCAAGGTTAACAACTCTAAACATTTCTGAGGGGTTTCTCCAGCTATATGCATGCATTATATATGATTTTCAAAGTTCATCTAATTCTTACATCTTAAAGATATCTTAGGAGGAAAAGTAATTTATTCTCATCTAGCCAAAAGAATCTAAAAAAAAAAACTTATAAGCATTAAAAATAGAACCAGGGAAAATTTCCATGTTTAAAGAAAATGTGAGTATAACAATTTAAAGAGCAAAAGGAAAGGAGGAACTTGATAAAACTGTGTTCAATAAAACATAGTGATGATTTAAGACAGGGAGAATGAAGATGAGAAGAGGAAAGAGGAGGAGGAACATTGAAAGAAAGTGGAAGAGGAGGATGAAGAAGAGAGAATATAAAGAGAGAAGGCTGTTAAAAAAATGTTAGAGGTGTCTTGTTTTATTTTAGAGGAAAATAAGAAAAGTTGCAAAGAGGACAGTATGGCCATTAAAATGATGTATGTATATATGTGTGTGTATATGTGTATATATGTATATATACACACATACACACACATATACATACACACACACACATACACATATATATGAGCTCTGGTAGTGTAGTGCCTAAGGCACTTGACACTTGACTGCTAACCAGAAGGCTGGCAGTTCAAACCCACCAGCCACTCCCAGGAAGGAAGGTTGGGCAATCTACTTCTGTTGATACCACCTGTGAAACCCAAGGAGAGGTCGCTATAAGTCGGGTCCGACTTGACAGCACATAACAACAACATAGAGAGAGAGAGAGAGAGAGAGGGAGATTAAACTGAAACGAATAATAATAAAAAAAAAACCCAAACCCATTGCCATCAAGTCCATGTTGACTCATAGCGACCCGCTTTGGGTTTCTGAGGTGGTAAATCTTTACAGAAGTAGATTGCCCAGTCTCCCTTACGCAGAGTAACTGGTGGGTTCAAACTGCCAAAATAAATGCTTTTTGCTTCAAGATTTGAAGAGAAATTTCCTAAAATTGGTAATCTGGACAGAAATCCAGTCTTGAGAGTCTTCACAGGTAGAAGCCTGAGCAATTAAGGTCCAAATTCTGACGCTAAGTTGTTGGAACCATAAACCCATTCCATCGAGGAGATTCTGACTCATGTTGTTGTTGTTGTTGTTGTTGTTATGTGCCATCGAGTCAGCCCCAACTCATAGCGACCCCTCCTTGGGTTTCCCAGGTGGTATCACTACGGAAGTAGATTGCCCAACCTTCCTTCCGAGGAGTGGCTGATGGGTTTGAACCGCCAGCCTTCTGGTTAGCAGTCAAGTGCCTTAGGCACTACGCTATCAGAGCTCCTATTCTGACTCACAGTGACCCTATAAGAGAGTAGAACTGCCCCACAGGGTTTTTAAGGCTGTAATCTTTACAGAAGCAGATTGTCAAGTCTTTCTCCCACTAATCAGCTGGTGGATTCAAACTGACAAGCATTTAACCACTGCGCACCACGGCTCCCACCATGGAATTGGAATCGGGTGGCCCTTCAGCCAGAGTGGGAAAGACACATTCCTTGAAATTGAAGTTGGTGTTTGGTAATGAAATTCCTGCCTGAGGGCACAGACTTGACTCTTAGGGAGAAGGTTACTCTATCGAGTTGCTGCATGAGTGATAGACATCAGAAGCAAAAATAAATGAAAGGTAGAAAGAATTACTTGGAGATAAGTTTGTGTGTGTGTGTGTGTGTGTGTGTTCCTAAGATAAGTAACGTTTTAGTGACTGTCGCTGAATACTTGAGTGCTGGAAAGCCAGCAAATGGGTGTACTGAAAACTACAGGGCCATAAATATGAGCTTTGTTACCACTTATTAGAATGCTAGTCTGGAGGCTTCTAAAATGGATCATGGCCAGAGACTCCAGGACAAAGGGCACAAACAAGGAGTCAGCCACCAATGGCATTCATGCTGGACCCACCAGAGCTCACATGGACTGGGCTGCTTGGACCAATGGAGCTCTATCACCCTCTCATTTCTGATTACCTACTGACACTGCTAGGGAATGGTGGTGGTTCAGAGGTGGAATTTTCACCTTCCATAAGGGAGGCCGGATGAATTCCCAGTTAATGTAGCCACTACCCAGCTGTCAGTGAAGGCTTGGGTGATGCCATGATGTTTCAGCAGAGTTTCCAGACTAATATGGACTAGAAAGAAAGGCCAGACTATCTACTTCCACAAAAGCCAATGGATCACAACTGTCTGATCCCGTTGTACATGGGGACATCATGCGTGAGAGCACATTCAAGGGCAGGTAACAGCAACACTGATGCCAGCAAAGGAAGGGGAGGAAGGAAAGTGAGTAATTCATTTCATGAATGAGGGCAGCACAAGACGGAGAGACAGCTATAACTGCACTGAACAGGACTCTAAGTTAGAGAGAGGGGGTGGGAAATCATTACATAGACCCCACATTGCCTTGTAAGAAGACTGGGATTGTCAGAGAGCCCCTTGTTGTGCTGGAATCATCCTTCCTTACCTCTCTCCAGGCATAGTATCTCTCTGCTTTAATAATCATGTCCATAACAAGGCTGTGGTTGCTCCTGGCAGCCACGGCCATAGCCTTCTTTCCTTGCTGAAGTTAAAAAAGAAAGAGTCAGGCAGTATTGTCTAGTAATTAGCTAGCTTTGGAACAAGAGGGCCTGGGATCAAATCCTGAGTCTTCCTTGCTGGGTGAATTTGGGCCAGTTTTCAGCTTCTCAGGATCTGTTAAATGTGATATTGTAACCAAGCTCCTCAGTACAGGGCCCATGGTTATTGTGCTGTGTCACCTGGAGAAAGAAAAACTGAATAAGGGACACAAAGAGGAGCTTGGTTGGATATCCTTTTAAAGACTGGAACTACTTCGCAAGTTTTTCCAGGTTCAGATTATACCTCCACCAATGCCCCTAAGACTTAGATAACAACAGTTCATTGTTTTAGGGTGGGGATCTACCATCAACAGATGATGTTTTACACATGATCTATCAATGAGAAGCCAAACGTTTCGCCAAGACCCCCAGGTGTCTTCCTGACTTGCTTGCACAGTGAAGTCATCAGCAAGTAGGTAATAGCATCATACATTTTTTCTCCTGAGGGATGACACCATCTGTGGCACAGGTTATAAGTGCCCCCCAATAGCCTTTTCTTTTTTCTTCTAGCAAAGAGCCCTCCTGAGTTTTAGGTGGGCACTTGGCTACCCCCAATATTGACTGTATTTCCTAGCCTTCCTTGCAGTTAGGAATGCGACTCAAGTTCTGGTCAATGGTAAATGGAAGTGGTCCATGTGACTGCTGGAATGATCTTTAAAGACAGAAGGGATGTTGTTCTCCTTCCTTTTCTCCTTCCTCTTGAGTACAACGCTGGCATGAAGGCTGAAGCTTGAACAACCAGCCACCTTAGAGCATAAGGTAGAAGCTTTGTGTTGAGGAGAAAGACAGAAAAGGTATAGATCTATTAAGAGTAATAATAATAATGATGACACTACAAATCCATGGTATAGAATTCAGTTCACTGGGCTACTTTCTAGAATGTTTTCTATTATACCATGCTGCCTCTAACCAAAGGGAAAGGGTTGGAGTCTTAAGCAAATGGAATGAGTAGCAAAGACTGTTCTGGACTTTATTTGGGGTGTGAGCTACCTGGAGCCTATATGGTACTTTATACGAATTACAAAAAGGTATACTTTTCTCAAGATAGATATAGCTCAAAGCCAGAGCACACAGCTCAACCAGCAGAGTACCTAGATTTTATGTAGTGGATGACCTGTACATCTGTATGTTTTTTTCCCTAAGCAAAGGCATGTTGGTTCTCGTTTGCTTTTCAAATGATCCATGAACAATTTGCTCAGGGACCCCAAAGATAATTCATAATAATGGTCAGAAATAACTCCAAAAGAAGTTACAGTCTTAGAAATCCTGTTTCTATTCTTAGGAATCCAGAAATTTATCTCAGTAATCCTCTCACATGTCTGGATGTTTGCAACAAGGACAATTCCCACCAACACAAATGATCTGGCTATTATTCTAGGCACTCAAAGTCAGGTGAGCCTGAAAATCAAGGCCAAAAGTCATTAGCCCCTGCTCAAAAGAGATAGTAATGAAATTAGGAGGAAATGCATGTTTCAGGCATTTAGCAAGCCTGTAATTGTATACCATCTAAATTCTGGCTTATAAAGACATTTGATTCACCATAATTAGCCTATTTTGGGAAGGCAACATTCTGAGAGCAGGGTTTTCAAGCTCCTAAGAAAATCTTCCAAGGGAGTGTTTGCAGGAATGGAAGTCCAGGTATCTCTGCCACCTGCAGGGCAGGGGAGAAGGGGGTGAACTGGACAGAGACATCTAGGAGCTTTGTGATGCCACAGGTCGAGAAGATAGGTTTCCAGAAGGTCAAATTACACCAAATCTTGCCTCCATTTTTTCCCATTTGACCTTTATGTGATCTTAGAAACAGTCTCTTATCTTTAATAAAAATTGTAGTGCAGGTAGAAAAGGTACTTTTTATTCATTAGTTAAATATGCATTGGGTAACAACCAGGTAGCAGACCCCTGAGAAGAAAGAGAAAGGAGGAAAAGGAAAATCAAATTGTGAGGCCTTGTGACAGTTGGAGCTGTGTGTCAACTTGGCTGAACCACAATTCTGTGTGGTTTAAGCTGTTGTGATGTGGTTATTCCCATGATGGGATCAGATGATTATGTTTTGAGCAGCCAATCTGTTGAAAGGGAGTTTCCCTAGGGGTGTGGCCTGCTTCCAGTACATCTATGGACATTCTGGGAAAAGAGACATTCTTCTGTGGATCGACATTCTGTTGTGCTGCCTACAACTGTCCGTGAGTGAACAATCTACCATTTGGCCTGGAGATCTTGGATTTGTCATTCGTTGGAGTCAACAGCTGGTGTACTGCCTGCCAGCCTTGAGCTCCTCAGCCCCTGAGGCTGCAAGAGTAGGGAAAAGCCTCCAGCTTGACATAGAAAAGCCTCCAGCTTGACGTTTGATCCAGGAACTTTGGACCTGCCAGCTTCTGTAAGTGTGTGAGCCATTTTGCTAAGATAAATTTCTCTATATATACATATATATAAGCTTTACTGGTTTGTTTCTTTAGAGAACCCAGTCTAATACAGGCCTAGCGAACTGGGGACTTTGTTTAGAGTGTCATGCCCACTAGCATCAACTGTCCCAACACAGATGCCCTGCCCAATGCTATAGATTCTCCACCCCAAAGATTGCCTTGGAGGTGCTAAGTAGAATAAATTACAAAAAGAAAGCATAGGAAAATACTGGTAGCATGGTGCCTAAGGCACTTGACTGCTAACCAGAAGGCTGGCGGTTCAAACCCACCAGCCACTTCTCAGAAGGAAGGTTGGGCAATCTACTTCTGTAGTGATACCACCTCAGAAACCCAAGGAGGGGTCGCTACGAGACAGGTCCAACTCAACGGCACATAACAACAACAACAAATGTTAGTAGCAGTTAATGAGCCAGAACTGGTGGAAATGGTGGAAGTGGTGGCATACCATCCAAGTGATAGAATTATGGATGGACATTTTTCCTTCCTTAGGCTTTTCTATGTTTTCCACATAGTCCATAGTGGGATTACATTATTTTTATGATTTTTTTTAAAGAGTTAATTTTAAAACTGACTTATAACAAAAAGTAAAAATCCTACTACTTTAGGTCCTATAAACATAAAAGGAATGACTCTGAAATAGACAAGGGTGGGCTCAGGCTTGCACTGTGAATTAGGGATGTGCTAGGCTAATAAGTAGTGTAGTAAAGGCAAGGCAAGGAAAACATTCAAATTTGGAAGCAGTCATCTTCACCAACAATTATGGGAAAACACTGGGTGACCGACCAGTCAGTACCCTTGGGTGTGAAGCCCAGCTCTGTCTCTTATTATGTATGTGACCCTTTTGATGTCATCAAAATCTCTCACATCTTCTCTCAAATTTGTCCACCTCTCAGAAGAGATGGGAAAGTTTAAATAAGATAGTGTTATTGTGGGGGTTCTGGTGGTGCCATAGATAAGGCATTTGGCTGCTAACCAAAAGGTCAGTGGTCAAACCCAACAACCACTCTGGAGAAGGAGGAAAGCTTACAGCCTCAGAAACCAAATGGGTGTCACTATGAATTGGAATCAACTCGATGGCATTAGTTTGTTGGGGATTTTTATTTGTTTGTTTTTGTTTTTTGAATTGCACAGCACAGAGGCACTCAAAGTCTCCTCTTTCTATACCTTTCAATAAAGCTGGAACCTTACCCAAGAGCCCTCCAATGGGTTAGTCTGCATTATTTAGTCTTGAAAGGAACAAAATTGTCTTTCTTTAAAAACAAGTTTAGACACATGTGCAAGCAAATCTTAGGAACAACTTAAATGCTATCAGCTGAGGACTGATTAAAGAAATTATGATCTGTTCATATGATAGTATATGGTATGAGCTGTAAAATAAAAGAATACAATGTAATAAAATGAAGAAGAAACTCCATTTCTTTGTATGGAAAGATCTCCCTCCATTTTCTATCTTAAGTAAAATACAGAACATTACGTATAAGAATGCTACCATTGTGTGTAAAGGATGAAGGTGTGAAATAAAAGTCTGTGTTTATGTTTCCTTGTGTAGATGCACAAAGGAACTCTGAAAGGACATTATAATAATGGATACCTGTGGAAAAGGCCCACTGCTGTCTGTCAGTTTGTCATACTATGGTGGCTGCAGGTTGCTATGATGCTGGAAGCTATGCCACTGGTATTTCAAATACCAGCAAAATAACCCATGGTGGACAGGTTTCAGCAGAGCTTGCAGACTAAGATAGACTAGAGAGAAAGGCCTGATGATCTATTTCTGAAAATTAGCCAATGAAAAGCCTATGAAGCACAACAGAAGAGTCTCTAATAGTTTTGGAAGATGACTCCTTTAGGTTGGAAGGCACTTAAACCTACCAACAAACAAAAGGATTGTGCAGGACTGGGCAATATTTCATTCTGCTGTACATGGGGTTGCCATGAGTTGGAGCTGACTTCATTGCAAGTAAAAACAACAACATGACAAAGGTAGTATGAGAACAGGACAAATAACAACTAGGAACAGGGACTGGTAGGAACATTTTACTAAGTCTTTACTATTTATATTTTTGGACCACAGGATTCCATAATTTATTTGAAAATAAATAATGTGAATTCTAAAAATATATATTTCATTATTCAGAGTAAAAATTCTTCCTGACATATCTCAATCAAAATCAGAACGATCTACTGACTGTGAAGATACAAGGTTTCTCCAGTTCCCATCCATTTCACAAAGGCTATGTTAATGTTGCTGCCCACAGTTGACAGCCAACAGAGAGAGCTTAGCAACCTCCCACCTGAACAGAGTGGAGTCGATAGAATTACCTTATCAACAATCTTCAGGTCACAGCCTGCCTTCAGGAGGGTCTCCACCAGTTCTACATTTCCAAGATTGGCAGCTACATGCAAAGGAGTTTGCCGCTGCTGCAATGAGAAATTTAAAAATTGTAATCCAAGTGCATTTGAGAAGGAAAAGACAAACTTGCATAGTGAAAAGACAAAGGAAAGCTGAGATGTCTTGCGTGGGCATAAGGGAGAATGAGGAGCTCTGGTAGCATAGTGCCTAAGGCACTTGACTGCTAACCAGAAGGCTGGCGTTTCAAACCCACCAGCCACTCCTCGGAAGGAAGGTTGGGCAATCCTACTTCCATAGTGATACTGCCTCGGAAACCCAAGGAGGGGTTGCTATGAGTCGGGGCCGACTCGACGGCAAATAACAACAACAACAACAACAACAAGGGAAAATGGAAAAGATTATTTATTTTTAAACATGTACAGAGAGCATTCCTTGCAATGTTCTTTATAAGAGGAAGAGTTGAAAGGAAATTACATGTTTAACAAGGAGAATCTAGATAAATCATGGTATGTTCATATACTGGAATATTAGGCAACCATTAAAAATTCTCTTTAGAAAATTATTTCAGAGAGTACTTAATGAAATGAGAACTGCTTATCATATAACGTTTAAACCTTTAGGAAACAGCACTGTAACTGAGCTCAACTTAATTAAAAACTACATATAGAAAGAGAAGGAAAGACATCAAAAATATTAACAATGGTAATGTCTAGGTGGAGGAATTAGAGGTTATCTTTATTGTTGATGTTTCTATTTTAAAATTTTCTACATTATAATGTTTAAAGGAATATAAGACTTCTAAATTCTTTCTGAAGTTGTTAAGGATTACAAGTAAAATGAAATTGTCAAGGATTACATTTGACTTGGATCCACAATCAATGCCCATGGGAGCAGCAGTCAGGAAATAAAACAGTGTATTGTGTTGGGCAAATATGCTGCAAAAGATCTCTTTAAAATGTTCAAAGCAAAGATGTCAGTTTGAGGACTAACGTGCACCTGACCCAAGCCATGGTATTTTCAATAGCCACTTCAGGAGCTCTGGTGGTACAGTGGCTGAGATATTCAGCTGCTAACCAAAAGGTCAACACTTCAAATCCACCAGCTGCTCTGTGGGAAAAATATAAGGCAATCACTTCCATAAAGATTTAAATCCTTGGAAACCTTATGGGGTAGTTCTACTCTATCCTATGTAGAGTTGGAATCAACTCAATGGCAGTAGGTTTGGTTTTTGATTTTTGACAAATTCAATATTTTCTGTTTATCATGATGTTGCTTATTGGTCCAGTTAATGATGGGTTTTGTTTTCTTTATGTTAAGTTGTAATCCATACTGAAGGCTGTAGTCTTTGATCTTCATCAGTAAGTGCTTCAAGTCTTCTTCACTTTTAGCAAGCAATGTTAATCTCTCATCAAAATGAATGCTGATGTGAAAACTTTTCTAAAATATCGAGGAAAGGAGCCTTGAAAAGTGGTAGAAACACATAACCAAAACCAAAAAAAACCCACTTCCCTAGAGTTGATTCCAACTCATAGAAACCCTACAGGACAGAGCAGTACTGTCTCATAGAGTTCCCAAAGCTGTGAATCTTTATGGACGCAGACGGCCTCATCTTTCACCCATGGAACACCTGGTGGGTTTGAACCAATGCTTTAACCACAGCACAACCAGAGCTCCTCTTACCATGTAAAACAGTAAGAATTTCTAAATTCTCTATATGTAACAGTGGGTGGGTGTTACAACATTTTAACTGGATTTAGTACATTTTTTTCTTTTTGAGCTCCTGCAAAAAATTAAACTTGTTACTTGAGTTTTTAGTTTTACCCAAAAAGATATCTGCAAGATAGAATAGGTGCTGAACAACCCTGTGAGTTCTTTAAGTCATCACATTCACTCCCAGAAAGAGGCACTGAGCATCATGCTAAAATGCACCTGAACACTCTTATGGGTATATCTTTTGGCACAGTGCCTGGAGCACTTGACTGTTAGCCAGAGGGTTGGTGGTTCAAGCCCACCAGCTGCTCCATGGAGGGAATATGAAGCAATATACTTCCATAAATATTTACAGCCTTGGAAAACCAATGAGGGTCACTATGAGTCAGACTCAACTCGATAGCAGTGGGTTTGGGAAGCTACTTTTCTAGATCCCTTCCTTACGCCTGCATCTACTTCTGAATTTCTTAGCTGCTGATAGCTGCTTTTTCTATATTTTCTTGTTTCTCTCCTTTCTTTGGTCTTTGAAATTTCATGATAAATACTATTTTTCTATCTCCAAATTTTCTCTCAATGTTACTCAACATGGCTAAATTTCCTCTATTTTGATCAACTGTTAAGTCCCTATTTTAGACCATCTTTAATAAGATAACATAATTGATCATGATATAAAAATGTGCCAGTGAAGAAAGACAAATATGGTTTGGGGTATGAAGATTACTATAGTCACAAAGTGTACAGTACATGGTATTAAGAAAAAGGGTAATAGTCTCTCCCTAAAAAAGAAGAGTATTAAAGAATCAATTTCTAATTACTCAGTATACATGGTTACATGTTCTTATCAAATAAATAAGATGTTATTCTATAATTCTGTGATCAATTATATTTTATATAGTTTTTTAGGAGGAAAAAGTCTCTCTCTTTTTTTTTTTTTAACAACATATATTTCTGAGTGCGTTAAATCCCATGGAGAATACAGATAGGGAGAAAGTATTTCCTAAAGAAATTATTTCTAGTCAGAAAGAACTTACATTCTAGCTGATGATGGTTAGGGACACATAGAGACATTCATACATACTCAATGTGAGATAATATTGAGTGGAACTGATAATAAGTATTGTATTATTTTAATAAGGATAAATATCACCAATGCCAAATTATGGTTCTTAAGGAAGAGACAGAAATTTATCTATGCAGGGGTATCTGAAGAGGCTCCCTTCCCAGGTTCTGTACAAATTGAAAAATAAAACAAATAGAAAAATGGAAAAAAAAA
>NW_006921691.1:8343627-8366561 GCF_000298275.1 Orycteropus afer afer | reverse complement strand
GCATAGTGCCTAAGACATTTGACTGCTAACCAGAAGGCTGGCAGTTCAAACCCACCAGCCACTCCTCAGAAGGAAGACTGGGCAATCTACTTCCGTAGAAATACTGCCTCAGAAACCCAAGGAGGGGTCCCTATGAGTTGAATCGACTCCATGGCAGTGAGTTTGGTTTTGGTTTTTAGTTTGTATGTGTGTATATTTAATAACAAGAGGTTTTATCCCCAAAATTTTAGGATAATAAAAGATGGAGAAGGGCTCCTAGAAAAGTGGGTTGGGGTGGACAGAAGTGGAGATAAGTCTCCATTCAGCTCAGACTGAAAATTAGCTCACAAGTTAGGGTTGGAGGAGACTGCAGGGATCGGACTCAATGCTGGTGCAGATAGGGGAACTGAGGGCCACCCAGCTTTGGGTTATCGGGGTAGGACTGGCAGGCCCACCTTACCGTGGCTTCTCTTTAGCTTAGAGAGGGCTTAGAATTTTCTGAGGAGAAGCAGCCAGAAGGTTGGCGTGGGTTCTCCCTCCCACATCAGGCACCTCGCCAGGTAAGGGTCTGAGCCAGTAGAAAGGGCCTCTGGGAGCATGGAGACTTAGCCCGAAGCCCCAGAGAGCAGACCCTTAGTTCACACACCACCACCCCTTTCCTTGTTATTATTGCAACTGGGTACTTTCAATTTCAGCCAGGGATGAACTCCTTTTATGAGGCATTTGATTCTGCTTCAGCTAATTGAATTCGTGGAAAGTTTTTATATCAGGAGAGGTTTTTGTTTTGTTTTGTTTTTACCTTCAGGCAAAAGGAAGACATATTTACCAACTCTAATACAGAAAAAAAATCCTTCCTTCTTGTGGCAAAGGGCTCCCTGCCAATTACAACATATCACTCTTGGGGACTGACTTTTGATTTAAAGAGCCTCTGGTAATTTACCTCTGAGCTACTGTTTATCTGTCAAAAGTCCTGGGTCTGTTGGAAGTAAGCAATTTAATACTATACTGGGCTGAACCCCAGTTGTGCATTTCAGTAAAAGCATGTGAGTGGGAGGAGGGGTGAGGGTTACAGGAGAAATATAATGCACTTATCCCTCCCACGAATTTTTAGAGCACCTTGAACTTGATCAAAATCACCACTAAACAGACCCTGGGAGCTCTGGTAGCATAGTGCCTAAGGCACTTGACTGCTAACCAGAAGGCTGGCGGTTCAAACCCACCAGCCACTCCTCGGAAGGAAGATGGGGCAATCTACTTCCTTAGTGATACCACCTTCAGAAACCCAAGGAGGGGTCGCTATGAGTAGGGTCCAACTCGATGTTACATTAACAACAACAACAACAAACAGACCCTGCATTTAAATATAAGAAAATAGACTGGGATCATTAGCTATTAGAGAAATGCAAATCAAAACAACAATGAGAGACCGTCTTGCTCCAGCACTAGTATCAAAGTTCAACAAGACAGAAAATAACAAATGCTGGCGAGGTTGTGGAGAGATTGGGACTCTCATACACTGCTGGTGGGACTGTAAAATGGTACAACCATTGTGGAAAGCAGTATGGCGATTCCTTCAAAAGTTGGAATTAGAAATACCATTTGACCCAGCCATCCCATTATTAGGTATATACCCTAAAGAAGTGAGAGCCATAACAAGAACAGATGTATGCACGCCGATATTCATCGCAGCACTATTTACAATAGCCAAAACATGGAAACAACCTAGATGTCCATCAACTGAGGAATGGATAACCAAACTATGGTACATACACACAATGGAATACTATGCAATGCTAAAGAATAATGTAGAATCTGCAAAACACCGCATAACGTGGATGAACTTGGAGGACATTATGCTGAGTGAAATAAGTCAGTCACAAAAGGACAAATATTGTATTAGTCCGTTATTGTAAAAGTTAAGGAAAGGTTTATCTATTGGAGGAAATTTTCTTTGTTGGTTACCAGGAGTGGGAGGGGAGGGGAGGGAACGCTGTTAGATAGATAGAGATAAATATTGATTTGGGTGAAGAGAAGGTCAATGTACCAAATGTGAGTGACCAATATGGCAGCATTGAGGATGAGAAAGACATAGAGAGTTACATGGAAAGTACAGACAACAAATATGAACGCTTTTGCATATACAGTACTGAGTTGTCAGTGAAAGCAAACACGGGTATATGGACGGATAGAAAGGTGGACAGGCTAAACAATTAGGTATGTTTAAATGGGCAGTGTATCCAAGATCATATATAGGGTTCGCAGACAATGGTCCTGTAAGTTTATGTGAATGATCAGAATTCCCAGGTGTATAGTAGAGCTGACAAGGGGCAAGGTTATGGTCATTGCTTGGTCACAGCCAGCTACCCAGAGCGATTGAGTAGTTGATCCTGCGGGCTTGGGACCATAGTCACAGGGGACATCAAGCTCAATTGGCATAACATACTATACAAAACATTGTTCCACCTCCTACTTTGGCGAGTAGCGACTGGGATCTTAAAAGCTAGGAAGCTGCCATCTAGATGCAACAGTGGGTCTCTCCTCGTCAAGAAGAAAGAAGAAAACCAAAATTAATGGAAACAATCAGTCCTAGCGACTGGTACACCATCCGATCTGCAACCTATACAACTATGAGACCAGAAGAACTAGATGGTGCCCAGCTACCACTGTCATCCACTTGGAAGGGATGTAGGAGATCCTGCATAGAGAGGGAGAACAATGTGGAACAAAACTCAAAATCATTTGGAGGCAAAAAAAAAAGAAGTTGGGGACCAGGTTTGCTGGTCCAATAGAGCCTGGTGGAACCACTGAAACTATGGCCCCTAGCTGCCCTTCGGGTCTGGAATTGAACCCACACCTGTGGTTTCCAGCCAAACAAAGTACAGGCATGTGAGTTAAACATTTACCTCAAGTAGACACACGCCCTGGAGAGAACAATCATGGGAGAAGGAAGGGCTGCTTATGCACAGGGAGACAGCTCAGGGCGCAGAAGAGTATGGAGGGATGGACACTGGGAAGAGGTGACTATGGGGAGGAAGTGGGAGGGGAGCTGTTGCATTGTAAATTTTGGTCAACGACATGAGACAAAGTATATGTGAACTGCTGTATGAAAAGTGCATTTACTCTGTAAATCTTCACCCAAATCAAAATAAAATTTAAAAAAAAAAAGAAAGAAAATAGACTGGGTTCTGATTTGCCTGGCTTACCTGATTTAAGATGTCAATATCATGTTGTGCAGTTAACAGGCTGTTTACAACAGTGATGTGGTTGTTGATAACAGCTGAATGAAGAGGAGACTCCTTAGGCTACAGAAGGAAATAAAAATGTCAAGTCCAAGGGATGCTGGCTTAGTCATTCAAGTCAAAAAACAACTCATTAGACACCCTTCAAGCCTGGAACAGAACTCACTCTCATGGCTCATCTTTTAGCCAAACAATAGACAGACCTACAATGTGAACACCACCACAGGGAGATATGCACTCCTTTGAACAACCAATCATACAAGATCAAAAGGGCACCATTTGCCCAGGATAAAGCTCAGAAGGCAGGAAGGGATAGGAAAGAAGGACTAATGGAAATGGTAAACACAGAGAAAGTGGGAAGAGAGCTGTTACATCATGGGGATTGCAATCAATGTCACAAATCAAAATGTGTGTGAACTATTGAAAGGAAAACCAATTTTCTCTGTAAACTTTCACCCAAATTACACACATACAGAAAAAAAAAAAGTTAGGAAAAAAAAAAAAAAAAGCAACTCATTTTCCTGAGTATAAACATTTTCCCCTGGGTATTAACATTGCTCAAAGGAGATCTGGTGGTGCAGTACCTAAGGCTTTTGACTGCTAACCAGAAGGTTGGCAGTTCAAACCCACCAGCTGCTCTGCAGAAGGAAGATAAGGCAATCTACTTCTGCAAAGATTTACTGCCTTGGAAACCCAATGGGGGTTGCTATGAGTCGGAATTGACTTGATGGCAGTGGTTTGGTTTGTTTGTTTGTTTACTAACATTGCCCAGCACAGTGCAAGCTCAGTCGGTGCTCAGAGATCACTCCCATCCGAAGGCTGCTGGCAAACCTGCTCACCAGCAATCTCTCCCTTCATTCATTCAGAACAATCTAGTGAGCACCCACTAAAGGCCAAGGTCTTATCAGGATGCCAGGGATTTAGTGGTGAACAAAATATGCATGGCCTATTCTGAGGGCCCTTCCAGTCTAGTGGGGTAGATAAATATCCACAAACATACAAATACAAAGTGCGATAAGAGCTTTGGAGGAGAAGTAGAGAGTGTTATTACATGGAGCATAGGTGTGGCAGGGCTGGGGTGACCTTCCTGGAGGTCAAAAGAGGCTTTGTCAAATGTGAAGCATAAGAAAGGATCAATCATATAGGGCTTACTTCCAGGACTTCTCAGAGCCTTCAAAGAACTAAAGGGCAGTGGGAATAGCCACAAGGGGAAATAGTATAGTATGTACATTCAGCATTTCCTGGATGTGTTTGATTTAGAGTTCTTTCTTCTTTGAGCATCCTGTGGGACTAATGTCTCTACTCACTTCAGGACCCCTGTTCTGTTCAGCCTTCCCCCTATACTAGAGTCCAAGCCCTTTGCAGTCTGCTCTCCCTTCCTCCTTGTTTGTGGGCCAAAACACCTTTCTTCCGGGCCACATCTCATCTGGAGCTTCTTCGTCCCTCTCCCCCATTCCAGAAGTCTTCTAACTCAGCCCTACCAGGCACCAGTGCCCACCTCCACACTTAGACTGTAGTCTCTCCTTGCTGTCTCCCTCCCACCCAGCTGCCCCACTTAGTACACGGAGTCATGAGAAAATACATGTCTCCAGGAGTAGAGAGGGGAAAAAAAGGAGGCAGCAAGGAGAAAGCAGTGAAAGGAAGTAGGGGCAAAAGTGGTTAAGATGTCAGAAAGAGTCAAGTGTGAAGAGCACCAATGCCACGTCCTGCAAAACCACACAGGTCACAAAATGAAGCAAAAAGAAAGGATTAAGATTTTTCTTTTTTATTTTAAGGAACGGGGGCCAGTGGATGCCCTGCATGTTCTGTGAGAGCGACCCCTGATACCTTTGTTCTACTTTATTTATGTTTGTGCATGATTACATCATTAGTCTTGGAATCCATACAATCAGCTTATTCTCTACAGAGCTAAAGTTTTATTCCTCTACGTGCTCAAGGACAACAGGTGGTAATTAAAACAATCACAGAAATCTCCTCAGGAATAAAGAGTGTAAACCGATAAATGTTTACTAGGACACAGTGACCCAAAGTATGAAACATCCCAATTAAATAAAAACATGGACTACTGGAATAACATCTAAGTTTAATACTTTGATGTATTGCCAATTAAGCATTTTAACAGTGAGAGAGACCTTGCCATCTCTTAAAGCAACATTCAACCACAGAGAGGCCTTGCCATCTCTAAAAGCAAACATTCAATCACAAGAGAGGCCTTGTCATCTCTTTACTGTAATTAGAACATGTGCCTTGCAATCATGTTCTTTTGGGGGTCTTTTCTTGGTTCCCCAGACACCTAGTGTGGGTGGTGAAAGTGGGGGGGAAGTGGAAAAGAGAAGGGGAGGTGTACAGGTGTGAAAGAGCAAGGGCAGAAGATCTAGTGAGACTGTGAGAAGAGTCAGCTGAAAGCAAAGTGAATGGAGAGTGTGAACACAGACGTGTGTGACGGTGGATGATGCAGATAGCATGCTATGGATTGAATGGTGCCCACCCCACCCCCCAGAAAAAGAGATATGTTAAAGTCCTAAACCCTGGGACCTGTGAACATGACTTATTTGAGAGAGGGTCTTTAATGATGTTATCAGTTACATTAACATGAGGTCATACGTAAGAAGTGTGGGTTCTAATCCCATCTGAGTGCTGTTCTTATAAAAGAGAAGAACCACAGAGACACACACCGAGGGAGGACACCAATCGGACACTGCAAGCTAAGGAATTCCTGGAGCTACCAGAAGCTGTGAGAGGGGCATGGAACAGATTCTCCCTCAAAGCTTCAGAAGGAATCAACATGGCCAACACCTGATCTCAGACTACTTGCCTCCAGAACTGTGAGAAAATAAGTTTCTGTTGTTTAAAGCCACCCACTTTGTGGTACTTTGTTATAGCCCAAGGAAACTAACACAGAATATAAAGTGATATGAAAATGTAGATGATGCTAACAATGGGCACACTCAACATATGCTTATAATGTTACTTACTACACACTCATTGGAGCTCTGGTAGCGTAGTGTCTAAGGCACTTGACTGCTAACCACAAGGCTGGTGGTTCAAATCCACCAGCCACTCCTCAGAAGGAAGGTTGGGCAATCTACTTCCGTAGTGATACTGCCTCGGCAGCCCAAGGAGGGGTCTCTATGAGTCGGGTCCAACTCAATGACACATAACAACAACAACAACACACTCATTGGCCCAACACTTGATGCTTGTTTTTAAACCCCAGGCTGAGTGTTTCTCAGGAATCATTTCATTCACAATAACCCTAGAAGTTAGATATTGTATTTGCCACTTTATATAGGAGGCACCGTAAGGTTGTACAATTTCCACCATGCCACAGAGCTAGAAAGTGGCAGGGGCAGGATTTGAACCCAGATTGTCCAACTCTACCCTCTGCACCAGGCTCCTTCTCAGGAGACAGAGGTAGATTGATAGAAGAGAGAGGTAGTGAGTTGGCAAGAGGTCACAGCACACAGATGGATAGATGAGAGGGTAATACACCATAGCTAAGGAAGTCAGGGGAGCTCTGGTAGCATAGTGGCTAAGACACTTGCCTGCTAACCAGACGGCTGGCGGTTCAAACCCACCAGCCACTCCTCGGAAGGAAGGTTGGGCAATCCTACTTCTGTAGTGATACTGCCTCGGAAACCCAAGGAGGGGTCGCTATGAGTCGGGGCCGACTCGATGGCACATAACAACAACAACAAGGAAGTCAGACACTGTACGTGGTGAGCAAGAGAAAAGGGAGCTGAGGAAGGCTGATGGGGGAGGCAGAGGGAGGAGAAGGTGTCTCTGTGCAGGTCTCTTCTGCTGAGGAATATAACCTTCTCCCTTGCAGCACTGAACATAAAAAGGAGAAAACATTCCTCATCCCAGAGAATGGGCAGTGTCCTTCCTGCCATGGCCCGCTGCCCTGCTGCAGCCCAGCCCCTCCTAAGGAAGCAGGAAGTGCCCTTGGCCTGGATCAGGCAAGTTCAGAGCCAATTCCCCTGAACACCACTCTCCAAAAACAATCAGACATGGTTTAAACCACCTCCCTTTTGTCCGTTAATACAATAAATAGTAATGGATAAGCAAGATCAGAGGAAAAATACTCTCACCAGAGAAAAGAAAATACGGTGAAAAATAGAAGAATGTTTCCCATCTAATTCCAGCACAGAGGACCTTTGTTAATTCTACCAAAAGCAATTCAAACATTAGAAAACCTAACTCAGTATAAGGGATTGACTTTCAAAAGAAAAACAAGATCATTTCAGTGAAGGGAGAAAATTATCTTTTTCATATTCACAGCAGCTTCATCATTTTCCCAGACAGACAAATTTAATATAAGAATAATATTATCTGTAGGCACATGAGAAAGTTTTATTGCACTAAACATAAATATTGAAAACACAAAGATTTCTTTTTGTTCTAGAATTTCAATGACTTTCTAAATTTCACCCTCTGTATTTTATTTCTCAAGATTAAGACAGAGTATCCCAAAGAAGTCAGTCCACCTTTCCAGAAAGAATCCCTCCTTTGTGAAGCATCTCACTTCCCAGGTGTATCTACAAGGAGCATCTCTCTGCCCCACTCCACCTCTCAGCTCTGGGACAAAGCCTCCTGTGTTATTGTAATAGACTCACTTCTACTTTCTGGTGCAAATCAACATTTTTCCCGAGGAGCAAATTGACAAGCGATCCATGGCCATTCTGTGTTGCTATCTGCAAAGCATTGACCTTGAACTGCAAGAGACAGATGTAAAGGGCAAAGAGAGGCCCCATTAGAGTCCAACATGCTCTCTGGTGTTTGTCACCTAATACTCAATACAATTAAATATTATAATAATTTTAAAAAGAAAATTCAATGTGTTTCCAATTATTTGGGGGAGGCTGTTACCTCCAAGTGTCCCCCATAGAGAGAGCCAGAGTCCAGCCCAATAAGTAGAAAATGTCTGCCTTGAGCACAGTGCTCTTACAGAGAATTGTCTAGTTGAGCTTAATCTCACAACAGTTCAATCTAAAGCACAGAACTTTAAGGAACAGAGAGCCTAAATTAATAGTGATTCAACAAAAAAGGTAAGGATAACGAGAATGGTGACACGTGTGAAATATGTAACAAATATTATCAAATTGTTCATGTAAAAATTGTGAATAGATACATATTGTGTTGTATATTTTGCTACCACAAATATATAAAATATTTTAAAAAATAAGAGTCAGCGTCCTAGGTATCATATGCATCAGGCAAATATCAGTAAAATCCTTCTTTCTTTTCTCCTGGAAGGAGCCCTTGGTGGCACAATGTTTAAGCACTTGGCTGCTAATCAGTGAGTGGGAGGTTTGTACCCACCAGCCCTTCAACGGGAGAAAGATGTGTCAGTCTGCTTCTGTAAAGATCATAGCCTTGGAATTGGCAAAAGTGCCCATCGGTCTGTGAATGGATAAGCAAATTATGGTTCACACATACAATGGAATACTACACAACCATAAAGAACAATGATGAGGCCCAAAACATAATATGGATAGACCTAGAGGGCATAACGCTAAGTGAAATAACTAAATCAAGCATGCAAGGAAAAATATTGCATGATCCCTATTCTGGTTACCTAGTGCAGCTCTGACAGGAATATACCACAAATGGCATGGCTCTAATAAACAGGAGTTTATTCTCTTACAATCTGGAGGCTTTAATTCTGAGTTCTAAGTGCTAGGCTCTAGGGGCTGGGAGAAAGCCCCTCAACCTTGGGCTTCATTCAGCTCTGCCTCTTACTCCTGGTCCACTGAAGCTAGAGGCTTTTCTTTACTCAGATTGCTGCTGGCTGCTGAGACTGACAAGCCCAAAGTTGACAAGTAAAAAGGCACAGTGCCAATGTTACCAAACCATGTGGCAGGCCATTGATTCAAGTCTGCTGAAAGTCCCAAGATTGGCAGAGCATGGAAGGCTGCTGAACAATGACACAGCTCCATGCAGGGTTCAAGCATGCCATAAGATACAGACCATTCCCAAAGCTGCTTCTTATATACAAGAAGCAGACCACATCCCTAAAACAGCTACTCAGCTGTTGTGGTAGATCACACCACAGAGTTGACTGCCAATCTCATTATGGGGAATAACTACCACCAACTGCTCAACCACTCAACCAGGCCCGGCCAAGTTGAATACAACCTTAACTACCACAATCCCTCTTTTATAAGGAGATAAAAATAGATAAATATAGAAAGACCAATGTTCACTAGTGGTCACCAGGGAAGGAGGATGGGTGGGGGAAGTATGCTTTACACGATAACCAAAACCAAAACCAAACTCTTCCATCAAGTCGTTTCAGACTCATAGAAATCCTCATTGGCCTTCCAAGGCTGTTAATCTTTATGCAAGTAGATCACCTAGTCTTCCTAACACAGAGCGGCTGGTGGGTTTGAACCACTGACCTTCTGGTTAGCAGTCAAGTGCCTTATGCACTATGCCTACTGTAGTACAGTAGATTGGGTGATGGGAAGTACAGTAGATTGGGTGATGGGAAAAGAGTCACCAAGTGTGTGTGCAATGAGCACAGCACCACAAAAGTAAAAATGAGTGTCTGAGCACCTATGGATGGATACTGGCAAATTAGTATATGGGTAGGTACAGGTATGTACATAAGTAAGCATACAAAGAAGTATCTGTGTCACTGTTGTTAGGTGCCATTGAGTTGGCTCTGACTCACAGGGACTTTATGTACAACAGAATGAAACACTGCTTGATTGTGTACCATCCTCACAATCCTTGCTATACTTGAGCCCATCATTGCAGCCACAGTGTCAATCTATCTCATTAAGGGCTTTCCCCTTTTTCACTGACCCTCCCCTTTACCAAGCAAGATATCCTTCTCCAGGGAACAGTTTCTTCTGATAACATGACCAAAGTAGGTGAGGCGAAGTCTGGCCGTTCTTTTTCCAAGGAGTATTCTGGCTGCACTTCTTTCAGAACAGATTTGTTCATTCTTCTGGAAGTCCATGGTATTTTCAGCATTCTTTGCCAACATCACAACTCAACTCATCTTCAGTCTTCCTTATTCATTCTCCAGATTTCACATCCATATGAGGCTATTGAAAACATCATGGCTTGCATTAGGTGCACCTTAGTCTTCAAAGAGACATCTTTTCTCCTCGGCATTGTAAAGAGATCTTTTACAGCAGATTTACTCAGTCCAATATGACATCTGATTTTTTGACTGCTGCTTCCATGGGTGTTGACTGTGGATCCAAGTAATACGAAATATTTGACAAATTTAATATTTTCTCCACTTATCATGATGTTGCTAATTGGTCCAGTTGTGAGGATTTTCATTTTCTTTGTGTTGAGATGTAATCCATACTGCATACTTTAGTCTTTAATCTTCATCAATAAGTGCTTCAAATCCTCTTCACTTTCAGCAAGCATATCATCTGCATATTGCAAGTTGTTAATGAGTCTTCCTACAATTCTAATGCCACATTCTTCTTCATATAGTCCAGCTTCTCGGATTATTTGCTCAGCGTACAAATTGAATAAGTATGATGAAAGGATAGAACCCTGATACACACCCTTCCCTATTTTAAATCATGTAGTATCCCCTTGTTCTGTTCAAATGATAGCCCTTTACAGGTTCCTCATCTATTGTCATTATTGCCGTTGAGTCAGAGCTGACAGGCAGTATCACTACAGAAGTAGATTGTCCAACCTTCCTTCCAAGTTTGGACTGTGGGTTTGAACCACCAGTCTTCTGGTTAGCAGTCAAGTCCCTTAGGCACTACACTACCAGAGCTCCTTCCTCATCTATGTTGTTGTTGTTGTTATGTGCCGTCAAGTCAAACCTGACTCATAGCGACCCCTCCTTGGGTTTCCGAGGCAGTATCACTACGGAAGTAGGATTGCCCAACCTTCCTTCCGAGGAGTGGCTGGTGGGTTTGAACCACCAGCCGTCTGGTTAGCAGGCAAGTGTCTTAGCCACTATGCTACCAGAGCTCCTATGTATAAATACAAATGCTTGGATGCAAGCACATATGTTCATTCGATACACAAATATGGATACTCCTCAGACAATCAAACACCTTCCAACATTAATCTGGGTTTGAAGGTTTAAGATTATAGTCTCATAGAACAACTCAGTCAATTGGTATGACATAGTTCACAAAAATTAAGATCTGCATCCTAGTGAAGTGAGAAGTGTCTAGGGTCTTAAAAGCTTGCTAGTGGTCATCTAACTATGTGTATCTACCTGCCAGAAGCAAAATGGTAAGAAGGTAACCAAAACCTCAGAAAAGAAACAAGTCTACACAAGCCACAACCTCATCTACCCTGAGACCAGAGAACTACATGATGTTCAGCTACAATCACTGACTCTTCTAACCAGGGTCACAATAGTTGGTCCTGGATAGAATAGGAGAAAAATATGGAACAGAACTCAAATACTTATTAAGGGGGCAGGAAGAAGCCAGTCAAACTAGAATGGTAGAAAGCAGAGGACTCCCTGAGACTGTCACCCTGAACCACACTAAGCCTGTAAGTGGGCTTATCCTCTGAGATCACCTTTTAGTGAAATAGCAGAGTGCCATACAAAATAAAGAGTATTACCCGTAAGATCAGTGCTCTACTTAAAAACCACCAAAAAAAAAAAACCAAACTTACTGCCATCAAGTCAATTCCGACTCATAGCAACCCCTTTGGGTTCCCCAGATGGTAAATCTTTACAGAAGTAGATTGCCCAGTCTTCCTTCCGTGGAGTGGCTGGTGGGTTTGAACCTCCAACCTTCTGGTTAGCTGTCAAATGCCTAAAGCACTACCACCACCAGAGTTCCTTATTGAAAACCATCAGTATGAGACAAAAAGATCAACAATTACTCAAAAGCAAAGATGAGAAGATAAGGGGGGCAAGGAAACTAGAGTACTGCGAAGAGAACAAACAGAATACAATTAAAGAGAATGCTGATACATTGTGATGAATGCATCTAGTATCACTGAACAATTTGTGTGGAAATTGTCAAATAAGAACCTAACTTGCTATGCAAACTTTCACCAAAAATCACAATAAAATTTTTTTTTCTGAAAAAAAAAAAAAGATCACAACCTTGGAAACCCTGTGGGGCAGTTCTCCTCTGTCCCATGGGGCCTCTATGACTCAGACTTGAGAGCAACAGAGTTTTTTGTTTTCCTTTGTTCCCCCTTCTCCTGGAAGTATAAAGTGGACTAGAAACAAGTCTTCTTTCTATAAACTCTACGAACCCCCTTCTTGAACAAAAATAGCTGATATGGGGTTGGCCCAAAGAAGTACCTCAACACTTGTCTGCCTGTCTGTAGTTAACTACCAGCTCTCCTTCTTCCAGATATGGCTTCAGAGGTTGGCGTGATTTCTATCCATGCCCAGTATTTCCTCATTGCTCTTTCATTCAACTCCTCTAGCACCTCTCATTTGCTCTGTTACTGGCTGACTCCTCTGTCCCCTGTGCTCAGGTGTCTTCACATTAGTGCCTGTATTGGTTACCTTGTGCCGCTCTGACATGAATATACCACATATACCACATATGGCTTGAAGAAACAGTTTATTCTCTTACCGTTTGGAGGCTCTAAATCCCAGTTCAAAGCGCCAGGCTCCAAGGGCTACGTGAAACCCCCTCAACCTTGGGTTTCAGTTCTGCCTCCTGCTCCTGGCCCACTAAAAGCCAGTAAAGAGGCTTTTCTTTACTCAGCTTCTGGCTGCTGAGACTGACAAGCCCAAGGTTGACAACTAAAAGGGCACAGACACAGAGAAATGGTGTTATGTGGCACTGCGGCCGCAAACTGAGGAACACTTGGAGCTACCAGAAGCTAGGAGAGAGGCATGGAACAGATGCTCCCTGAAACCCTCAGAAGGAATAAACATGTCCAACACCCTCATCTTGAACTCTCAATTTCCAGAACTGTGAGACAATAAATTTCCGTTCTTATAAGGAGCCAGTTTGTGACATTTTGTTACAGCAGCCCTAGAACACTAATAAAATGTCCAAGATAGTTGGCAAGTTGCTTGAAGGTAGTACCTGGATCTCAGTGATTCTGCCTCCTTTCACAATGCCCAGTATGGTGTTGCCATGCCATAATACAAGGTCAATGAATTAGTTCTTAATTGATTCATTGTAAGATTGCTACATAGTGTTTTTAGGTCTTTAAAATAAAGATGTTGTAGGAAATTATATTTTTATAAATTGGCTGCCTTAGTATCTCTTATCTTACATGCTCTTTTGCAATATTACCTTGCCACTCCACCATCAAGAGGTAGGGTTTATTTCTTCACCCCTCTGGAATCTAGGTGGGCCTTGTACTTTATTTGGCCAATAGAATATTATAGAGTGATATTGTGCCAGGTCCAGGCATAGTTCTTAACTGTCTGGCAGCTTCTGCTTCCTGCTTCTTGTCATGCTTGGTCTTGTAATGCTTCCTCTTGGAACCAGCTGCCTTGCTGTGAAAAGGCCAAGACATATGGAGACACCTGTGTTTTGGTGTATGGTCAACAGCCCCATAAGAGCGGCAACCCACAGCCAGCATCAACTGCCAGTTGTAAGAGTGAGCCATCTTGGGCATCCAACTCAGTTAAACCTTCGAATGACTGAAGTCCTGGCTGACATCTGACTGCAACCACATGTTGTTGTTAGGTACCATGGAGTCAGTTCTGACTCATAGTGACCCTATGTACAACGGAACAAAACATTGCCTGGTGGTGACATCTTCACAATTACTGCTACTTGAGCCTACTGTTGCAGCCACTGTGTGTGCAATCCATCTCTCTGAAGGTCCTTCTCTTTTGCACTAAGCTTCTGCTTTATCAAGCATGATTTCCTTCTCCAGGGAATGGTCCCTTCTGAAAACATGACCAACGTAGGTAAGACAAAGTCTGGCCATTCTCACTTCCAAGAAGCATTCTGGCTGCACTTCTTCCAGGACAGATTTGTTCCTTCTTCTAGTAACCCATGGTATTTTCAGTATTCTTCACCAAAATCGTAACTCAAAAGCATCAACTCTTCTTCAGTCTTCCTTATTCATTGTCCAGCTTTTCATATGCATAAGAAGCGACTGAGAATATTATGGCTTGGGGTAAGGGGCATTATTCTGCCCATCATAGCATCCTACCTCTTTCTTTCAAGCCTAGTAATAGTGGGAGTATAAATGAACTAATAAATGTGTATGATAATAATAACTACCATTATAGCCATTCCACAAAAAATTGGAAGGATCTGCTGGTGAATTAGACTAACAATCTCTGCTATTATAAGGTTTACATTCCAGTGCATGTAGACAATCAATTCATCTACGGATTGGCCAACTATTAGGTCAGTAAATCAATATGTTGTTTTTAGGTGCTGTCAAGTCATTTCTGACTCATAGTGACCCTGTGCACAGCAGAACGAAACACTGCCCAATCCCGCCCCAGCTCCATGATCCTTGCTATACTTGAGCCCATCGTTGCAGGCACCTTGTCAATCCATCTCGTTGAAGGCCTTCCCCTCTTTCGTCAACCCTCCACCTTACCAAGCATGACATCCTTCTCCAGGGAAAGGTCCCTTCTGACAACACGACCAAAGTAGGTGAGACGAAGTCTGGCCATTCTCTCTTCCAAGGAGCATTTCAGCTGCACTTTCTCCAGGACAGATTTGCTAGTTCTTTTAGCGGTCCATGGTATTTTCAGTATTCTTTGCCAGCACCACAATTCAAAAGCATTAACTCTTCTTCGGTCTTTTTATTCATTGTCCAGCTCTCACATGCATATGAGGTGATTGAAAATATCATGGTTTGTGTCAGGTGCACCTTAGTCCTCAAGGAGAAATCTTGGCTTGTCAGCACTTGAAAGAGGTCCTTTGCAGCTGGCTTGCCCACTGCTATATGTCATCTGATGTCCTGACTGCTGCTTCCATTGACATAGATTACAGAACCAAGCAATGTGAATTCTTTGCCAACCTCAATTTTTTTCTCCATTTATCATGATGCTGCTTATAGGTCCAGTTGTGAGGATTTCTGTTTTCTTTATATTGAGATGTAATCCATACTGCAGACTGTGTTATTCAATCTTCATCAGTAAGTGCCCCAAGTCATCCTCACTTTCAGCAAGCAAAGTTGTGTCAACAGCGTATCACATCACAGATTGTTAATGATTCTTCCTCCAATCTTGATGCCACATTCTTCTTCATATAGTCTAGCTTCTTGGATTATTTGCTCATCATAGAGATTGAGTAAGTATGGGGAAGGGATACAACCCTGATGCACTCTCTTCTTGATTTTAAACTGTGCAGTGTTCCCTTGTTCTGTTCAAACAGTCTCCTGGTAAATGTACAGGTTCCTCATGAGTACAATTAAGTGTTCGGGAATTCTCATTCTTCTCAATGTTATCCACAATTTGTTATGATCCACACAATCGAATGCCTTTGCATAGTCAATAAAACACAAGTAATAAAAACACAAAGAATACACAAGTATTCTTTGCCTTGAGCCAAGATCTACCTGACAGCAGCTATGTGTGTGTCCCTTGTGTAAATCAATATATTTAGAATAAATATATTTACTAGATTCTAGATATTACTAAGAGAATAGTATTAGCTAGTGATAAGTGCTATAGACAGAAGTAAAATAATATGACTGAGTAGTTATTTTCCAGTAGATGATCAAGGAAGGCTACTTGGATATGATGACATTTAAACTGATACCAGAATAGAAAGAAGCACCCGCACTGGGAAGATCTGAAGCCTCCTAAGGCAGGAACAAGTCTGTGAGGAACTCAAGGCTGGTGATCTCACCACAGGAGGAGCTGTAGATCTTACCCCTGAGGCACTACAACACAGTATGTAGGGCCTACAGACTGTTTAAGGGTCAAAGAAATGTTGAAACCTAAATTTCAAATATTATGCATTCCAAGACACTAAAAGAAAACCTCGAAATTGAAGTGAATAAATTTTTAATTGACATAGTCATACTCCATTGATTGTTAAATGTAAAATTCATAAAATATTCACTTCATTTGTAAACAATTTGTGGTTTAAAATATTTCACCTCACCCATGTTCCCAAGTGTGTACACAGAGTTCTAAGAAATCAAAGTCAATCACAAATGATTTTTTTTTCCTAGCCAAATAATATTAAAAGCAAAAATTTTAAAAGCCTTTAAAATAATTTATGGGCAAACAAAAATTATTTAATGCGGGATGTGAGGACATTTAAATATGTTTAATAACATATGTAGTACAGTTTCCAAAAATACGAGGGTTTTTTTTTTTTTTCAATTGTGATTTAGGTGAAAATTTACAGAGCAAATTCACTTTCCATACAACAGTTCACATACACTTTGTCTCATGACATTGACTACAATTTACCAGAATGCAACAGCTCCTCTCCCACTTCCTCCCTATAGTTACCTCTTCCTTGTGTCCATCCCTCCATGCACTTCTGCCCCCTGAACTGTCTCCCTGTGCATACACAGCCATTCTTTCTCCCATGATTGTTCTCTCCAAGGAGTATATTTACCTCAGGTAATGTTCAACTCATATGCCTGTCTTTTGTTTGTCTGAAAGTCACAGGTGTATGCTCAGTTCCAGACCTGAAGGGCAGCTAGGGGCCATAGTCTCAGTGGTTCCATGAAGCTCTATCAGACCAGCAAACCTGGTCCCCCCCTTTTTCTTTATTCCAAATGATTTTGAGTTTTGTTCTACATTGTTCTCCCTCTTTATCCAGGATCTCCTACATAGATCCCCGTCTGAGTGGTTGCCAGTGGTAGCCGGGCACCATCTAGTTCTTCCGGTCTCATAGTCGCGTAGGCTGAGGATCATGTGGGGTACCAGTCACCAACTAATTGTTTCCATGAATCTTTGGTTTTCTTCATTCTTCTTTGCTCTGGACGAGGAGAGACCCATCGTTGCATCTATATGGCTGCTTGCAAGCTTTTAAGATTTCAGTCGCTACTCACCAAAGTGGGAGGTAGAACAATGTTTTGTGTAGTTTGTTATGCCAATTAAGCTTGATGTGCCCTGTGACTATGGACCGAAGCCCATAGGTTCAACTACTTGGTCCCTCTGGGTAGCTGGCTGTGACGAAGAAGTGACTGCAACCTTCTCCCTTGTCAGCTCTACTATACACCTGGGAATTTCAGAAATATGAGTTTTTAGGCCCTACGAACAACAACAAAGGGGCATACAAAAGCCTTACTTGGACTACGGGCAGTTAACAAGGCCCTAAAGAGGGCCTGTTAACCTAACTCTGAGTAGCCTCTCAATTTAACAAAATGAAGGAAAACTTCTCTACCTCTTCTAAATCCATAATCTCCTATTACCTACTTGGAAATAACTCAACCCTTTCACGTCCTTCCTTTGGTAAGGGAAGGAGCCCTGATGGCACAGTGGTTAAAGCACTCAGCTGCCAAACAAAAGATTGGCAGTTGGAATCCACCAGCCACTCCATGGGAGAATGTTGTAGCAGTCTGCTTCAGTAAGGATTTATAGTCTTGGAAACCCAATGGGGCAATTCTACTCTGTCCTATAGAGTTGCTGAGTCAGAATGAGTTTTTGGTCTTGGTTGGGTGTGGTGAACACAAAAGCAATCTCCTGGAGATCAAGGATAATCAGTGTCAGCAGGTAAAGCATTTTCATGATCAAATATAATAACTACCTACAAGTGTGAATGAAAACTAAAATCAAACCCATCCCTGTGTTAATGTGTCTATGCTGCTGGCTTCTTGCTTAACATTTGGGTATTTCCCCAGGGTCTTCACTGGGCTGGGGAAGACAGGTATGGACAGTGGAGGTTGAAGTTGTTGATCCAGGAAGTGTGTTAATGAACTCAGAGGGAAAACTCCAGAAAATTGTAAAGTTGAAACATGGTCTCAGAACAATTTTCAGGCTGCCTAGAGCCTGTTAACAAGGCAGCTGAGGTTATGGCTACATGGGTATCTAGCATGTAGAGCTTGCAGTCTTAGCTGGGTGGGGAGAACATGTGCATGTGAAAGCAATTATAAATCAGAAACCTTTTGAGGGCAAAATAATGAAGGACAGAAGTGTGGCAGGGTACAGAACAAAGGAGCATGCATACGAGGATCTTCCTAACCAAGGAGGCCTTTCCAGGGACTCATGGATGGATGTGGATCAGGAACAAGGGAGGCAAGACATATGCAGTGACTAAAATGCAGCATAGCTCTCCAAATTCTGAATATTTCATGATCCCCATGAATTCTTTATTTTGTGTTTACTTACTGCATAAATAACCTTGTAACATCCAAAAAACAAAAAAGAAACTCACTGCCAGAGTTGATTCTGACTCATAGCGACCCCCTTTGGGATTCTGAGGCAGTAAATCTTTACAGAACTAGATTGCCCAGTCTTCCTTCCATGGAGTGGCTGGTGGGTTTTAACCACCAGCCTTCTGGTTAGCAGTCAAATGCCTTAGGCACTATGCCACCAAAGCTCCTTCAGTGGGCATCAACTCACACTATTTTCAATTCATTTCATGTACAATATATGTACATATTATATATTATATATATTATATGTTATATATGTATGTATATACACACACCACAACATTTATGTAGTATTGGTCTGTATAGTGTGGGCTTAATCACATTTTCCATGTGAATTCATGGAAAATTCTGGAAGATTAAATAAACTATAATAATGTTAGTTCTGAAGAATGAAACTGGGTTGTGGGGTTGGAGTGAGACACATTTTATTATAGACTTTTCAATACTGTTAACATTTTTGTCATGAGTTATTTTCATTATAATTTTTAAACTAATTTGAAAAAGAAAATAAATTCTCTGAAGACAAGGCCATTGTAGTGTTTTAAAGCTCAGGCCCTGGAGTCAGAGCTGAGTTTGAATGCTTCCACTGCGTTTGGTTGGTTGTATGGTCCTAGCTGAGTTATTTAACCCTTCTAAACTCCAGTTTTTCATTTTAAAAATGAAGATAATGATACAGTTTCTATCTCAAAAGACCTCATTGATTACATAATCAATAATGAATATTACAATTACAATTATTTCCAAGATTATAGACACTAGACTGAAAGTTCTTTGAGAATAGAGATGACGCCTTTAACCTCCATATCCTCCACACCAAAACAGGCTTAACAAGAAATAGGTATGCAACAGATGTTTGCTGGCTGGCTGGGTGTCTGGATGGGTGGATGGATGCATGGATCTAAATGTATGTTTTTAGAGCCTCGTCAGTCATCATTTTACAGAGCAAGAAAATCCAGAGTCCCAGTAGACATCTGAAGAAACACATTCCTAGATTTCCTAATAGTCTTATTGTTTAAGGAGCTTTGGTGGCTTAGTGCCTAAGGCATTTGACTGCCAGCCACAAGGCTGGTGATTCAAACCCACCAGCCACTCTGTGGAAGGAAGACTGGGCAACCTACTTCCATAAAGATTTACTGCCTTGGAAACCCACAGGGGGTAGCTATGAGTTGGAATCGACTCAATGGCAGTGAGTTTGGTTTTTGGGTTTGGAGACTCATTTATTTTAGGATATTCCTTCATTAATCATTCAATTACCAACATGATTTTCATTCTCATTACAATTCCATGTTGTTGTTGTTGTTGTTAGGCACTCAACAGATGTTTGCTGAATGAAAAACTGAATGGCTGGCTGGATAGAAGGATGCCATGTTGTTGTTGTTGTTATGTGTCATGGAGTTGGACCTGACTCATAGCAACCCCTCCTTGGGTTTCCGAGGCAGTGTCACTACAGAAGTAGATTGCCCAACCTTCCGTCTGAGGGAAGGATGCCACAGGACTGATAAAACGACCATTTTGTTAGCCCAGTTTTGTAGATGCAGAAACTGGCTTGCAGTGTAGTAAATTACATAGAGTGGCTTTTCTAGCCATAAGTCTCTGTAAACTCCGTGGTGGAATTTGCTGTGAGCAACTGAGTAGCTCCCAATTATTCAAGTTATCCACCTAGGCTATATCTGTTGGGAGCTCAAAAAAAACCCAAACTCACTGAGATCAAGTCAGATCCAACTCATAGTGACCCCTCCTTGGGTTTCTGAGGCAGTATCACTGCGGAAGTAGATTTCACAATCTTCCTTCCAAGGAGTGGCTGGTGGGTTTGAGCCACCAGCCTTCTGGTTAGCAGTCAAATGCCTTAGGCACTACACTATCAGAGCTCCTAAAATTAATTCTCATGTGACCCAGATGGGACTCAAACCCAAAACCCCCAGTTCTGGAGGTTGATGTCTTATCCATTAGGCCACTGGGTCACCACTCTGTTGGGAGCAGCATGAAGTAATTTTTTTGGAAGTTTGCTCTCTCACAGGTGTATAGAATTCTGATATTGGGATTGGTTAGTTTGATCACTCTGCCAGGCTCAAAAGGAGCCCTCCTAGGAGTCTCTTACTGCCAGCTGGGAGACCCAAGAGACACGCATTGCTGGGAGAGAGATGCGTACTGCTGAGAGAGACATCGAGAGACATGCACTGCTAGGAGACAGACTGTCGGCTGAGAGACAGTGGGCTGAAAGAGACTGAGTGTGTTCCTGAACTTGAATGCAGCTTGTTGCTTCCCTAATAAACCCCATAATCTGTGAGCTCTATGTGGCCACTGCAGGGAATTATCAAACCCAGCAGAGAGGTGGTGAGTTCTGCTGGAGGAACGGTTGGTGTCAGGGTTTTTGAAAGGGCTGAAGGGAGGCAGCATGTCTGGCCTCGCAGGAATAGGCCTTGGGCTACTGATGACGATTCTGTCTTCCCCTTGTGGGGTTAGAGGAGGTCAGAAGATGCAGCCTCCTTGGCCTTTTGGCATGGCTCTTAGAGGTTAAGGAATGTAGAGTCACCAGCTGGTAGATAAACCCCAAACCAGAAGCAGGTCATCTGAATCCATCTTTGCACTGCACCATCCTGCCTTCTTCAGGTTCCAGACTGACCATGTGAAGTTTTAAATTGGAAATGGAAAGAATGGTGTTCCTTTTGAAAACATGTCAATCAGGGAATACAAAACTCAAACCAAACCCACTGCCATTGAGTCCCTAGCAACTCATAGTGACCCTTTAAGATAGAGTACAACAGCTCGATAGGGTTTCCAAAGCTATAAATCTTTATGGAAGCAGACTGCCTTGTCTTCCTCCCACAAAGCGGCTGGTGGATTTGAACTGCTGACCTGTTTAGCAGCTGAATGCTTTCACTGCTAAGCCACCAAAGCTCCTAATTAGGGAATAGCAGAGGTAAATCATTAATTCTTACCACAAAGCATATTATAAACATTAATTAAAAAAAAAAAAAAAAAAAAAACCTAGTGAGAGGATAAATGCAGGGATGGATCCTCCAAAGAATATTTTGAGTTCTTCCCACTGCTTGAGTGAACATGGCAAAGAAAACATACTCTATTTGGAAAGTTGATATCACTTCCTGCTTCCAGGAGCACTTTGCTGGATTCTTCATGACTTCCTTCAATAGACAAAAAGAATGGTGTTTCTCCATTCTAACAAAAAAATTAAAATTAAAATTAATTTTCCCCTGCCATGGAATGAAATTACTTGAGAAACTGAGTGTTCTTGTATTTTACTCTTAATAATAATACCAGTTGCCATGGAGTTGATTCCAAGTCATGGTAACCCCGCATGTGCCAGACTAGAACTGTGGGTTCCAATTACTAATTTTTCAGAAGATCACCAGATCTTTCTTACTAGGTGCCTCTGGGTGGTCTTGAAACTCCAACCTTTCAGCTAGCAGTTGAGCACATTAACAATTTGCACCAGCCTGAAACACCCCTTAATACTAACATGTAGCATTTATGAGCATCTCTGGTAGCATAGTGCCTAAAGCACCTAACTGCTAACCAGGAGGCTGGTGGTTCAAACCCACCAGCCACTCCTTGGAAGGAAGATGGGACAATCTACTTCCATAGTGATACTGCCTCGGAAACCCAAGGAGGGGTCACTATGAGTCGGGTCCGACTTGACGGCATATAACAACAACACTATGTGTCAAGCTTAGATTGCCAAGACTATGTGCTTTAGCATAGTTAAATATTGCAACAATCCTGTGTTTTTATTTTTAGGTGCTGTTGAGTCAGCTCCAACTCATAGTAACCCTATATACAACAGAACAAAACACTGCCCAGGCTTGTGCCAGCCTCACAATCCTTGCTATACCTGAGCCCATTGTTGCAGTCACTGTGTTACTCCATCTTGTTGAGGGCTTTCCCCTTTTACATTGACCTTCCACTTTACCAAGCATGCTATCCTTCTCTAGGAAATGCTCCCTTCTGACAACATGACCAAAGTAGGTGAGATGAAGTCTGGCCATTCTTTCTTCCAAGGAGCATTCCAGCTGCACTTCTTCCAGGACTGATTTGTTAGTTCTTCTGGGAGTCCATGGTACTTTCATCATCCTTCTCCAACACCCCAACTCAAAAGCATCAACTCTTCTTCGGTCTTCCTTATTCACTGTCCAGGTTTCACAGGCATACAAGGTGATTGAAAATACCATCTCTTAGGTTAGGCACACCTTTGTCTTAAAAGAGACACTTTGCTCTTCAGTACTTTAAAGAGGTCTTTTGCAGCACATTTTGCCTGGTGCAATATGTTGTCTGATGTCTGACTATTGCTTCCATTAGTGTTGATTATGGAAGCCAAGGTAAGCACAGGCGTAGCACAGAGTAGGCCGGAAGAGCAGGAGAAAGGGGTAAAACCCAGGAAGCCAAAGAGAAGAGCAATCAGCCGAAGGGATTAGGTGAGGAGGGGAAACTCAGGGACACCCAATGAAGCAGGCCAGAAGAGCA